>NC_042531.1:19951130-20255291 GCF_900963305.1 Echeneis naucrates | reverse complement strand
AGATTTGATTGCCATCAACAAAGAGTCAGCCTACAAAGAGGCTGAGAACAGAGAGAAAGGGAGCTGCGACAGCAACTTTGCTCTCAATCCAGAGGAAACACGGAGCTAATTGTGGACTTCAGAAGAAAGATGTGCAGCGGCTATCACTCTTCAATACAGATGCAGAAAGTGCAGGATATTCAGAGCTTCAGGTTCAAATCCTTGACCATCCAAATCGAAATGATGATCAAGAAAGTTGAAGGCTTCATCTTCTCCCTCCTCCCACTATATAGCTATAAAGATCCTGTATTGATACACCATGGAGTCCATTACAAGAGTATCACTACATCTCTAAATGATACTGTGGCTGCACCTCTGACAAACGGAAACCTGTCCAGTGAGTCATTAAAGCAGTGCAGAGGATAACCGACTCACAGATCCCTGCTGGACTAGATCCACACGCTCTGCTGCAGTTGCAAAACCACAAAAACCTGTAACTTCATCCCAATCTTCATCCCTTGCTCTCTGTTAGGTCCTAGCTGTTCTTTCAGCAATTTTTAACTTGAATATAGTGACAGAGAAAGAAAGACAGAAAAGTGGGGGAGACAAGTCAGATTCAGAATTGGACCAATTCCCAGATTTAATGGTATCTGCGAGATTGGCTACTGGGGCAATTTTTTTAGCAGTGATGTCCACCACCTCCCAGACAACTCTGACTTATTAACTTGCCACCTCTTCATGAGGTGCTACTGACATATCTGCTAGCTGCTTAAATCAATATAATGTCAGGATTTTTAGACACAATGAGCCCTGTCTGTTCTACTTTTACCTATTGCAATCACTTTAAGGCAAACATTTCCATATCATAAAGTTGGCCTTATCACAGCCTAAAAATCCAACATTCTCAAATAGTGTCTAAAAATAAAAGGATGACTGTGCTGAAAAGCAATTTGCTCATGTATAAATCAGGGTTTGTAGTCTGCTTAAAGTGGAGGATTCTTCATAGTAAATCTGTGCTCCGTGCTCTGTGAGCGCAGCAGTAACCAGGTCCACCAATTTATCGAGGAAGTCAAGTGGTGCTCTTTCCATTGTGTACTGGAAATCCAGCAGGCATAACGCACTTGTAAAAATAGAAAAGGGAAAAAATAAAAGGGCTTTGCCTCTGAGGGGATGGACAGCCTGAAGGAAAAGTCCAAAAAGGAACTCCATCTCGGACAACACCTTCCGAGATGATGTAAGGCACTTATTGCCTCTGGCTTGTCTCCTTCAGGTGTACCAGAAAGCAGTAGAGGCTCTCATTTGTGCCATCGGGCTCTTGCTATAATGTCCTTCATAAAAATGAAAAGGAGCTGATAGGCCTAAGAATCAGGGCTGCTTCTCTATTTCTCTCAGGTGAGCTGTGCCACTCTCTCTATGGTGAGTTCAAATCTGTTTCATCTATCAATCTATCCCACACACACAACTTACAGAACATTTTCAGACAGTTAAATCTCACGTTCTTGTTGTCTGCAGTGCAAGGTCTCTCAGTTTTTTGACTGTGAGAACATCACTCTTTAGTACAGTTCATTTTTTTGCCGCTGACAGACAATAGCAATAATTCACACAGCAAATTGAAGTCTATTGAAAATACCAAGGTGAAGGCAGCTGCAGCTGGAGAGAGTGGAGTCCTTAAAAAATCCAAGCATCAGCATCACCATGATATCACCTTCACCATCACTGTGATTTGCCAGCTGCTGTTTGGTAATTTTGCTGTCACCATCTTCTCTTTTGAAACCAGAGGCAACCATATTAAGAGGAGAGGGTGGACCTGAGCAGAATGGAGGGATGGATCTGACCTGATCTGGTCTCCTTTCAATACATTGTGTTGAAACCAGAGACAGAAACTCAATCAAAAGCCGTACCAGTATCGCTATACATTCGGAGATTGGGAGCTGCAGCTGCTGTTCCATTAACATTACAGATTCTCTCTATAACACATTATTTTATAGTACCAACTCTAATCAATAATCCAACGTGATCTGTCAGAAACCATCCATCCAACCATCCATTTATTGCAGTTAACTGAAGCCCAAACTGAATTTCAGTTTAATTACCATTGAGGTCAAAGTATAAATAGAAATGAATCAAGTGTGCCTTTGCATCAATTGTGTGTCAGAGTTGCCTGTCTGAATAGATTCCACTGCTTTGTGTCAGAGCTGAATATATAAGTGTCATCTT
The DNA here is from genome assembly GCF_900963305.1 of Echeneis naucrates. Taxonomy (NCBI): domain Eukaryota; kingdom Metazoa; phylum Chordata; class Actinopteri; order Carangiformes; family Echeneidae; genus Echeneis; species Echeneis naucrates. The sequence continues at coordinate 20,253,095 of NC_042531.1, read as the reverse complement.
CATGATGAAATGCAAAAATAAGGCCTGTTCATGTGCCTGATCACCCGCCATGGTCAGAGGTCTATAATCATGTCAGCCACACATTCTCCTGGGGAGGGAGGTAGGGGGGATGGACAGCTTTACCCCTCTGTCATTTTGGATGTCTCTCTCTCTCTCTCTCTCTTTCCCTCCTTCCATCTCTCCCGAATTTTCAGCACAGGGGCATTAGACGATGATGGGTTTCTCAGATGGAATTAAAATGTCTAGTCCTACAGCTGTCACCCATGGAAATTGCATTGTCCACAGATTCTATCACAGAGAACAGCCAGCAGTCTGCTTTGTTTGACGCCTTTCCTCCTTCTTGGTTTTAGTCTTGATGTCATTATCTGTGGCTGTGCTGATCCTCTCCTCAATGTTTCAGATGCTCATCTTTTGATGTCCCCCTCTTTGTCTTTATTTCACTGCAGGTTTACCGTCACTCCTACATGGCTTCTTACAGCATCTACAACATTCACACACGGTGAGTGTGCATGTCTCCATCAGCAGCTGCTGAGACAACCTCTATGCCAAAAACCCCTGTCACCAGTGTTACAAAATGTATTTTATTGTCAAATTACATGTTGTGCTATGCATGAAGGGAAGGGGAGGTGCTTCTCTGTTTGACCACTGTACTTCAAATCTTAACACACAGGTGGAGCTGCAGCCTAGTATTTATTCTTTGTTTTTGTTGCGAGAACTTTAAAGTTCATGTGTTTCAAGTGCATGGCCAGAGCTGACCATTAAAAAGACCACGGGATTCTGGCAACACATGGTTACTTGTCGAATGTCCTCTTTTTTCAATCTTTAAATGGATTGGACACAAGGTAGTGTCCATTCAGGACATTGATCAAAGCTCAATCGTAATCAAGAAGGAAGCAGTCCATGATAAGGATGTGAGGCTCCTCCTCCTTATGATCAGGATCTCAGTATTTAAAGTGTTGCTTTTTATTCGTGTGATTTGTGTTCATGTTAAAGTTTTGCAATGGAATACTTGAACCAGAATACACACACAGAAACAGTGGCAAAATAAAAAGAGTTTTTACTGTAACACAGGAAAGATGAAGGGGAAGGCTGTGTAGGAGCGTAGGCAGACTGGCAAACTCAGGTAAATAGACACGGCATGGCAGTGATTCCTTGACAGGAGTTGGCTTCATGTGGCACATACAGAAGATTTCTGGTTCTAAGGAGGCTGAAAAGACAACGAGCAAAGCAGTAACATAACTTCGCAAAACTAAAACACACATTCGAACATCAGTAGCTTAGTTTACAATGTCTGTACGCTGTGACAGACAGGAGAGCAGTGGTGCGGATGTGACAGGGTGCAATGGAGACCAGGTGGAGCCACGCCTCTAATTTAGAGATGAAAGAAAAGAAAATACCAACCCAATACCGAACAATGTTGCATCTCTGTGATATAATGCAGATGCAGTGCCAAATGTTCTGGACCTTGTTTCGGTAGATGCAAATGTTTTCCGAATGAGTTTTGGTCTCAGACTCGAATTTCAAGTCTTCACTATATGAAGATGTCAATTTTTTGTTGTTTTAATTTTTTGACAGATTCTGTCACCCAATCAGGATAGAGTACAGAGCAGGTCAGATCCAGCTGTTAATTGTCCTCAGCTCCACCTTTTCTCCAAACGTGGTTTCTACTTGTTATATAAAAAAAAAAAAGAAGATGGCAACATCCAAATGACAAATTACAACCTTCCAAATGGGAGTTCACAAACCAATGGGTGATGTCACAGAGATTTTGTCTTGCTTGTTTAGGGTTAGAATGTCACCACTGCAGTATTAATTGAACCACAGACACAGCAATAAAAAGGCAAAATCATAGACAGAGTCTGTAGTTAAGTGCAATTCAGTATGTAAAAGCCAGCGGGCAACAGGCAGACAAAACCATGAGATGAGGCGGACACGTGGTCACAGGTCAGAGAGAATCCAAATTGAATAGCCATCACAAACTATAAAGACTATTAAGGGAGAGGGAAGATAATTAGGCCCAAGTCTACCACATCAATGGGAAAATCACAAAGGCAGAAAGCAGAAAGCAGCAATCTGAAATGAGAAAGACAGGTCAAACGCATGGACAGATGAAAGACACAGATCATTGAAAAAAATGAAAAGAAACAAGGAACTTAACATAGGATGTGGTCTGGGACAGCACAGGCATACTGGACCTTCACTGCATGGCTTGAAATGAAAACATCTTGTTTCGATTCAAATGAGTGATTCTTAAAGCTTTGCCAGTCTGTATTCTGACAGTTAGAATAATGGTTCCAGTTATGGACCGGTCCTGCATGTCTTATTCCCATTCATCCTCCCCTTGATGTGAAATTTGTGGAATGTCTATAAACATCACCGCACTGTTCCTGTTACTCTTGTCAGCATTACTAGGACCACTCACTTGACCGCCAAGAACAAAAACTTAATTATAAGATCATAATATCCTACTGGGAGCTGACCTATGCATTGGTTTTGTGCAGGGGGACAGTCTGAATCCATCAACTGTAAACAGTTAGAGAAAACGTGATGAATTCAGTACGTCATAAGGTGATAGTGCTAAGCAAATAGCAAGGAAGAGACTGTGTTGTCATTGTGTTTTGATTTTCCACACTAGACCTTGGTCAGAGCTGCTTTAAATAGCTAGTTCTGGTTCATGTAGCTGGTGAACTGCTCCATGGCTGTTTTTGGGGATAAGTTGTTTAGTTGAGATAAAAGTCGGGGTCTATCAGCAGCTCAGCTCACAGTATGTAAGTTCCTGGATCAGGTTTCCCATCGCTGACCAGAGAGGATTAAAGCTTGATCCTTCTGATGGGATCTTTGCATTTACAAACACGAGAGTTATTCTGTGAGCTTTTGCGATGAATTCTTTAGATTTTGTGTTGTTTGGGAGCACAGCTCTATCATATTTGTACTGATATCAGACAGTTGTCAGATGGTCAGTCTGTTGCCAACTTGGGCTCACTGAATGTGAAATATGTAGATAACGGGTGTTACGACTAAAGGAAAAACTGTTACAAAAGGCTATCGCAGCTTTTTCCCACTTATTTTTTCCACCAATAGTTCTCTTAATTAACCGTGTACTCTGTGTCATGAATCATGGTTCTGAAGCAGTACCTGTCAAATACATTGTATTGAAATACAAAAGCTTTTTCGGTCATGTATATTGTATCTTTGCATCAATTGCGTGTTCAATGCACTAAGATCTGCAGGGGCTTGCCAGGTACTGGAGCCTAGAGTTATTTTACAAAGATGAAATGTCTTTCAGCATCTCATGTGCTCACTGCAGTAACCAGCTCCCAGTGAAGCAAAATCAGTCCAAACTGCTACTGGCTTTAAGAAAAAGCTAAAAACTGCTGTGTTCTCCACTGCCTTCACATATGCCTCTAACATTTATTGGGCATATCTGGATTTTTTGGGTCTTTTTTATTTTGTTCAATTGATATGATTTTTACACTCATTTATGCTTCTTTTTTTCTGTAAAACACATTAAAGTAACTGTATGCGTGTTTATGTGCCATAAAAACTTGTATCTCTATCTAATTTTGTCAATCTTGAAAAGTTTTGAGGTTTCATCCGTTTTCATTTTGCAACTAATTATTTTCACAATGGAATAATCTGCTATTGTTTTTCGCGATTAATTTATAATAAGTAAAGCAAAGCCTTAGGAAAGTCTTGGGTCCAATGGAATTTCATTGAATGTCTCTGAGGCTAAATAATTTTTCGATAAGTGTCTTAAATAATAGTCAGTGAAATATATACATATTAATAACACACAAGGCAGGAATCCAGCAGTATTTGGGCCGTGACCCCCAATCTGGTTGACCGGCTCCAGCCTATTCTCGGCTTAACATCCAGAAGAAAAGCTAAAATACTGAGCAGAATCCTAAAGCTCCGGTTCACTGGTAGAGGACCTGAGTTTGAAGGAGAAACGAGGCAGAGGAGGAGAATGGATGGATGACTTGATATACATATTTTTTTTTTTTTTTTCTTACTTTCTTTCAGGGAGGTTTGGGAGTTGGACCCTCCTGAGGTCGTGAACTCAGTCCTGCAATACGCTGCCTGGGGAGTGCAGGGCCAACAGCTGGTGAGATCACAGTGAACAACATTACTCATAGGCTTGCTCTGCCTTCTCACTGCCCCTGAACTGGCTTCACTCTACCATTGAACTGTCTGCTTTATACCTTTCCTTATTTTCTGACTTATTTTAAGCGAAGGAGCGTTCAGTAATTAAATCAGTGAGCTCAAAGCCTCAACTTGAAATCTATTAAAACCACTTTTTGTATAAAATAAAAGCCTGTGTTTTGACAGCACAATGGTGAAGAAGCCAACAACACTGGAATTTATTTCAGTTTGGAGGGGCATTTTGTCATATGAACAGAGACGCTGTGTCATAGTAAGTTTCATATGTTTGGAACTGTTTGTGTCTCTCTGCCTTTTCTGCACATGTGGTTGAGCAGTGAAGACACTGCCCTGTTGGGTGCTTTCTGTAGCTTAGCGCCAGGCATTTCTAATTCAGAACTCCCCCACTCAATTTTATAATCTTAATTTCTTTAAACCTATCTGTTTACATTTGACGCATTAAGCGGCTTTTGGATTTGTTTGTTTGTGCCTCAACCGCATATGTGATGTGGAACGTTTATTCATGAATCAAGCAGGACTCCATTAGGAAGTCATTATGGCGATAAGAGAGTGAGACAGATGCGAAGGCTTCTTAGCTCTCAAGTGGTGCAGGCAGCATCATTAGGCAGAGAGGCATCTTAGGAAACAACAACGTGTTTGTGTGAAAGAGGCTGTAAGTGAGCACAATAGTTCTGAAGGAGTTTTTTTTCATCCTCACCGAAAAGGTGCCAGGAAGTAACATAAAGATCATGAATTACAGGTGGCTGATAATGACTTTCAAAAGTTCACACAATACTCTTCTGATTCCATGAACATCCTGTTTGAGCTGCTGTGATCATTAGTGAATTATTCTAACTGTGGTTTGATATCATTATGTCAATTTTCTAATTGAATTTCTCTTTTTCATTTTAACCTCCAGTCAGAGGGATTTCCCAGTGGTAATCAGACTATTATTATTACCTACTACTTTATAATGATAAGGAAATTGTAGTATGTGGGTTTGCAGGGATGTGGACTCTGTAAGGAGAAAGCCAAAGGTCTCCCCGGCGGTGTTTCAGGAGAGTCAAAGGGGAAAACAGCGGGATATTTTGCGTGATGTGAATCTCGGTCAAAGATTTTCCACCTGCGTGGAGTTCTAAACTCACTCAAATCCAAAACATTCTGAATTATATCCATATGTGGCAAGCCTGTGTGATTTCCTCCTTCAGGGGGTGTGTAAATAACGCCTGTGATCATAACAGAAAGACACGTCAGAACCTGCCTGAATAATATCAGAGTAAGCTCCGCTGTGTACCTGTCCCTCTCAGCACCTACCTCCACCTTGAACTGTGCTGAATTTCATGTTTTCATGATAAAAGCTACTGCAGCTTTCAGCATTTTACAGGCTGTGTTTGCTTTCCCAATGACCAATATTTGTATTAATGTGAAGGATTTTATTCACGGTTTATAATCGACTGTCCACATGCACACATCTACAATCTGACTATATTCTATTAAGGGATAAATTGTATGTACGTGTGTTTGCACATGCTTTAGTCTTGCCCATGGTTGCATAATTTAATTAAAGTACTTGGTGCTGGAAATACTGAGTAAATAAGCGTTAAAATATACTAAATGTTTATGAATCTAGTAAGATAATGCATCACCTCTCAGAACAATCCTCTCCTACTTGAGCTACATAGCCCAGAGACATCAAAATTCATTCAAAAATTGATTTTCGCCATGTTGTTGTTATATGCTTCTTCAGAATATGTTCCAATGCAACTTGTGAAGAATGACTATGGTACTTACTATCCATAGTAAGTGACTGCCAAAAGAAGACAGTTTTTTCAAGTCTTCAGTACAACATGATCATTTTTTTTTTTATGATGCTACAGTTTAGAAGAAAATAGACCATAAAGCAAGGGATGCATTGGACCACCCAATCAGGACATAGTACAGGTCAGATCAAGACTTCACTCCTCAGCTCCACCTTCTCCAAATATGCCTTGTTCCAAAAAAAAAAAAAAAAAAAACAACATATGGTGACAGAAAAATTAGAAACTGTAATAAGAAATGTAATTAGAAATTTTAATGCCATTGAGAGAAAATGCAACAAACCTAGATCTGTCGGAACCAATGTTTTTTTATGCAGAGATTCCAGATAGATTGCCAGTGTTACCATTTATCAATAAAATCAATCAATAAATCAATAAAACCAGGCGATTATTTTAACTCCGGAATGTAGAGGAATTGTTGCTGAGGATGCATCATTCTATCGCTAAATCATGATTTACCTGAAGCTTTTAGCACGATCTGATAATATGGAGAAGCTTTCCTGCTTACTGAGAGCTAGTGTCAGAGCAGGGACAGGCCCTCTGTTAATGAAGTTTTATTTGAGATCACATCATGCATCTCTGGTTTATGTTTCCATCCAAGAAAGTAACGTTGTGATTCAGTCTCCCTTGTTTGTTTGATGTGTCTGACAAATTCAACATTGTTTTTCTCCTCCAGGGAAATTTAGGTAGCTCTGTTCATAAAGTGGACAGTTACTGCTTCGTCTTTCAAACTGTTGGGTTTTGAGTACTCTTGAAATTAATTGACAAATATTGATTCTCTTTCTAAGTTAGTTTCTAAGTTAGTTAGTAAATATAGGAAGCAAATCTGAATACTGAGTATCCCTGTTAATTCTGAACACATCTTTCTGTATTCCCTGCCTAACCAACTTTAATACATGAAAAAAATGAAAGAAAAAAAAAGACTGTTCTCATAAGGTGACTTTGGTGTCATCCAGTGACCTCAACTGCCATTAGAAATGACTAATTGCTCCATTCACCTGTTATATTTCACATTGGGGCTGGACTCAATCCCAGCTGACGTTGGGTGACGGCGTGGACACCCTGAACAGGTCACCAGGCCGTTCACAGAGCCGACATACAGCGCCAAACAATTTTTCAGACTCACATTCATGTTTAAGTCACCAGTTGATCTGTGACTGTGGGATGAAGCTGGAGTAACTGGTGCGAACTCAAACTGGTTTTCTGCCCAAAGAAAACATGTGAAAATGAAAATTTCCATGCATTTCAAATGAAGAGGAAATGAGTACAGGTTTCTCAGATGAGTTTGATTTGAAATTTCTCATGTAGAGGGTCATGGAATAGTTACAAAATGACTTACACCAATGCCCTTTACACTACTTTGGAGTTAATCTGTTGAAGCCTTACCAACAGCACTTTGCACCTTTTAATCCTAAAAAAATACTGAGGATGCCTGAGCGGATACTGTTTGTACGTTATAAAGCTCAACATCTGCTTAATTTTTAAAAATGTTACTGACCTGTACAACAATTTGTCTCCTGTGTTTTTATTAGTTATTGTCACAGTCCTCCTTTGTTCGTCAACATGGTATCAGTGATTTTCCACTGCCCCCCGCCACCAGTTTACTCTACACATCTGTCTTCACTCACCTGCAGCTCATTCACCAATCAAGCCCTGTATATAGACTCTAGCTCATCCAGCTGACAGATTGTTCTTTGCCATGCGAGACTGCACTGTTTTTCTGCCTGATTCCCTGACGCCAACCCAGCCGGTCTCTGACTTCCCTGTTTTGTCTGCTTCCCAGCAAATCATCTCAGCCCTCTGTCCCCAACCATGAGTTCTGCCTTTGCCTTCCTGATTTCTGTTTGCCTGTCAGAGACATTCTGAATAAATCACTTTTCAATCGACCATGCATCTAATTCTACTGCATCTTGGAGTGTTTAGTGGGAAACAACTGGACTTCTTTATCTTGTTTGAAGACTTTTCACCTCTCACCCAAAAGGATTCTTTGGTTTTGAGTGTCAGTGCAGCAAACCAGAGTGGTGGAGGAAATGACCAAAAATGAGGATGTGATTGAAGACACTTGCTTAGGGGTCATGAGAGTCATTAAGCTGACATGGTTCCAAGTGTGTGTGAGGGTTAAACCGCCTGGGGAAGGTTCCCAAGACAGCATTGTAGGTTGCAGACAAATGGTGTCTTGGTCCAACACCTCTGTTTAGAGAAGGGTTCTCTAAGTGGACATATATGGCTTCATTTACTCCACTTTCAAACCATCTGTCTTCCCTGTCCAGAATGTGGACTTTGCAGTCCTTTCTCCTAAAGATGCAGACGTAGAGTTGAGTCCTGTCCCAATAAGGGGCTGTTTGGTTTCCCCTATATAGAGGTCTGAGCACTCCTACTCTTGTCCACTGCATTTATGGGTCAAATTAAAGCCTCCACTTTGTGAGTTTTGATTTTGACCCATGTGTCATCCAAAATTCTGAACCAGTGGCTGGGAGATGTTCCTGTGAAGGAGTTCAGTGCTCGCTCCTCCACCTCCTCTGTGCAGAGATTTGCCATAGTAGAGAACCCATGGCGCCGCCATGTTTCTGTCTGTAAAAAATGTCATCTCGTGTATAGAGACCTGTCTTGTTGCTGATGTTTTCTAACAGTGTGGTGTTTCAGATGTGGTGTGGTGTGTTCCCCACCAGAGGGGACAAGGTACTGCAGAGGTGTTTGGCAATGTTGTAAGACACCAACTGACAATGGGTCTGAGTGGCGCTCCTTCTTTGGGTATCTTGCGGAGACCATGGATGGATGGAATGGCCTCTCCAGGGTACAGAAAGTAATAGTTCGAGCAGTCAATGATGTGGTCTTTCTCCAGTTTTTTGTAGCTGTTGGTGGAGTCTTTTGAAGACCTGTTAAGTCTCACGGTCGCTGAGCAGTGAGATTATCTTGGTGTGATAGTCTGATGTGTTGAGGATGACAGTCATCTCCCTTTGTCAGCTGGGAGGATGATGATGCTTGGATCCTTGCTCGGTGTGGAAATCGCCCTCCTTTTTTCGATGGTGATGTTTGAGGGAGGTATTTTCGCACTGGCGAGGGTGGCTGACACCTGAAGTTGGATCTGTTCGGTTTCCAAAGGGGTCAGCTTGTTGGTCTTAATCAGTGACTCTCTAGCTGTGATGAGATCCACTATTGGTAGTTGTTGTGGAGAGATAGCAAAATTCTGGATTTTGCCAACACATCTTTTTCCAGCTTCACGAGGGACCTGTGAGATAAGTTCTTCACCCAATTGTCCTGGACATTTGTCAATGTAATTTCTTTGTGTTCAGCTCCTAAGCAGGAAGGATTGAAGTTTTGATTTTGTGCTCTTTCTTTGCAGATCTACATATTTGAAAATAATATCTACTACCAGTCCGACGTCAAGAGTAACTCCCTCAGGCTGACATCCTCAGGGAAGGAAGGCGTCATCTTCAATGGAATCGCTGACTGGCTCTATGAAGGTACATATCAACCAGCCAAAGCTTGGACTCTTGCCCTTTACCTGCTGGCTGTTTAAAAATACCACTGACTTGTTATGCCACAGTCAAGTTCTAAAACTGCTGAGACACAAATAATGATAATATCTAACCTAATTTTTATCTTTTTTAAGTATTAACACACTGTTCTGTTATTGAAAGTGAAAATGTCAATGTTTAGAAGCATTACCTTAAATATGGAACAGACAGGGATTAAATATTCATGTTTGTTCAAGAACTGATCTCTATCTCCCACTGGTTGGATGTGTTGTATGTTTTGTTTGTTTTTTTTTTCTTTTAAAGAACACATTGCATGTGCTGAAGCACTTAGGTGCCTTATGTTAATCTTTTTTAAATCTAAAAAAACAAGCAACAGCAGTATCTGCAATACAGTCTTATCTTCTTACTTCCATTTTTGTTCTTCAATAAATTTGTGAAATATAAGAATATTGTAGTCAGTCAGGGTTGATCCCAAATTAGAATGCATTGTAATACCTCCTATGTTCAATGTGACGGGTTTTTTAAGATCTGTTTTTGTGTGAATTAATTTTCATGAACTTATCCATCAACAGTAACAAATTGTACCCGTGAACTCTGATTTTGGTGACAGAAGATAGCTTCTTCCAGTATCAAGACAATATAATAATAATAATAATAATAATAATAATAATAATAATAATAATAATAATGATGTATTAATGTATTCATATTAATAGGATTAATACTACCAATTTAATATTAGCTTTAATTTGCCCTGCTGTATTTACCCATATATAACTGACATTTGTTTGAGAGATGCTGCATGTCATTTCATTGTGTGCTTCACGTTTATAAGTTTTAGCCCTGATAGGGAAGAGGCAGGGAGTGTAAACAGCCCCAATCCTACAACTCCCAACTTGTCCACCATGTAGACTGCAAACTAAAGTACCCTTTAAGGCCAATCTAAGACACCCCACACGCATCAGTACACCCTTTGTAGATGTTACAATTTAGAAATGTCCACTAAACATGTCACCGAGATAGGTAGATTCTTTATTAATCCAGAAGAACATTTCAGGGATGCTAGTGGTGGCATATTGGTATCTCGTCCTTATGGCAGGTTTAAGAGGGCTTTATGATTGTCATCGCAAACTGTCCCACTATAAGAGGTCATTGGGCACCTCTTTTCCCCTTGGAGGTCTCAAGGTTTTTCTTGGTCTGCCTTTCCTGACAGTGTGCTTCTATACAGGGTTCATTTAGGCAGTTCAGTTTTTTAACTGAATCCTATCACAACACTGTAATCCAAGTCAAATCAAATGTATTTATTTATTGCCAAATTACACAGTTGCATCAATGCATTTTGGACATTGAGCAGGTCTAGCCCAAACTCTTTATTGAATTATTTAAAGAGACCCACAAAATCCCTCCATGAGTAAGCCCTTGGTAGGAGGCAAAAATCTCTGACTGAACCAGACTCAGGCAAGGCAGCCATCTTTTGGTCTCATTCTCGCTATCTCTCATTCTTGTTCTCTCTCTATCCCTCCCTTTCTCCCTCAACACTCTGCCCTCTCACCCCTTAAATTGAGAGGCAGAGAGAGGTCAGAGAGTTGAGGGAGAAAGGGAGGGATAGAGAGAGAACAAGAGCAGGAGGAAAGTGAACACAATAAAAATAAAATCAAAGCATACACATGTAAAGAGGATTAATGGCTGGCATTGCTAAAGGTGCGTTAGTCAAAGTTAGCTGTAAGTAAAATTAACAAAAGAAATCTTAATAGTCGACATTATCATTCAGATGTTTCTGATAGATGTAAACACTTAACATTTTTACATCACACATATCTGTTACCTTTGAGACAGTAAAATCTTGCTGTTCGATCCTCAACTGTTGCTGATTTGAAAATGTAAGTGTGTCCCTCCAAACAGAGGAGATCCTTCAGACCCACGTGGCACACTGGTGGTCCCCTGATGGGGAAAGGCTGGCTTTCCTGGTTCTCAATGACAGTCTGGTGCCCAACATGGCTTTACCACGCTTTACTGGCCAGACGTACCCCAAAGGAAGGCAATACCCATACCCCAAGGTAAAGCACATTTCTCAGGATCCATGTTCTGCTTGTCCCTGTACAGCCTTCCTACTCGCCAACAGCTGCCTCCACTGGCAGAATGCAACAACATCAAGCACATCATCTATATTCCTCAACTTAATTCCTATCAGCTAGTTTTGGCCTGGTCTGATGGTGTGATCCCTGCCTGATGCTGAGGCAGTGTACCATCCAGAAGCAGTACTGCTCCGAGGGGGAATTAAAACATCCTGTAATGTAAAAAAACAGGGTTGCCTGAAGCTTTTAGTGAGACAGGTGTGTGTGTGTGTGTGTGTGTGTGTGTGTGTGTACCAGCTGTTAAAGCCAGCGTCGGCTTAGTAGCAGTAGCAAACAAATAGCTCATTGACACACAAACATGATAAAGCCAGAGACAGGAGCTTTGCCAGACTTACAGTAGATCCATTCTTGCTACATAACAGACTAATGTTAATGTGAGCAAAGCTAAAGCTGGCCTACTGTCCAACCCACAAAGTATGAGGAAACTAAAGGCAGAGGCAGCCAAACAAGGCCAGAATGAAGTAACACCAGGTCCAGACTAAATAGATTTTCAAATCACCATCATTTGTGCTTTGACGTTCTGTTGGTTTGTTTTTCTTGTTCACTTTATATTATATTGCAACAGATCAATGTTGCCGTTTTACATTTTTACATTTTTCATCACGCTAACCCACCACAGTTTTCTCACTACAATAGCTCTGCTGGTCTTTGATTGATGGTAACATACGTCCTTATCTGCAGGTCTTTATATATGGCTCTCGCCCTGCATCATCTGAAGTCTCCTCAGGAAGCACAGCAAATCAAAGTACTGTAGAGCAAGATGTTGCAGTCGGAGCAAAAAAAAAGGAAATGACTACACAGAATAACCAATGAACTGACAGAATTCATTTATCATCATACAGCAAAGATCTCCGCAGACGTATCATATTGGATGGATTTTGTTCAAGATGTGTAGGCACAGTGACAATCAGACATGACTACTGACAAATGCAAATTGCTGATTGTAACAATTGCTTCAATTAAGTGGTCTTGCAATGCAGCAGATATACAGACAGTGCCAGTCAAAACTTTGGACACACTTTTGCTTTTCAAATTAGTAGGAAAGTGTGTCCAAAATTTTGAGCAGTACTGTGCCTTTGCAAATATTGTCTAACTGCATTTAAACTGTATTTAGTTTAGTTTAAATCACATTTAAATGGCTGCGCTTGATTTTTTTACTTTTTATGTTTTTATTCTTTTGTTTATTCATCTTGGAGAAGATCTTCATGAGCCAAACTTGCCTCAACAAAAAGTTTTCACCCCTGCAGTTATGTGAGTGTTTGCATCTAATGTATGGTTCTGCAGGCCGGCCAACCCAACCCAGCGGTAAAACTGTATGTCGTTAATCTTTATGGGCCGACGCACACGCTCGAGCTGATGCCTCCGGAGACACTCAAACTTCGGTGAGTGGAAGCTTTGCTGTCTTTGTCAGACTTCTCAGCTGTTGTCACACTTAAAGGGATACTTTTGACATTATACACCTCAGATGCTCATTTTTCCTGAAACACTTGACATCTTTTAATTTGGGAATTTGGCAAGCAGCAGCCTGCTGTGTCTCTGCATTGCAGGCATTCTAGCTATACTTTAAATTCAGCTAATCTAATGAAGCAAGTGGTTCTTTTATTATTTCACATTGAGTGCATTTTGTAATTGTCATTTTGACATATTCTAGAGGACTCATTATATCCACCCGGTGTTCATAAGATTACATCGCCAACAGCTAAATCAGAAAACTGTTAATGACTGTCAGCAGGACTTTCTCCTGCAGCCCCTTAGCTTGACTTTTGCTGAACTGTCTTAATTATGCTGTACTGAGCTCCGCTGCAGATCCCCGAAATATTTGCTATGTTTTAAGATGGAACGGTGATTTTCTTTGTGCACAAAAAAAGTACCAGACATCTCTTTGGGAAAGGATGTAGCAGAAGAGATGCGTCAAAAGAAAAAGCAGCATCTTGACATTAAAGTTTTTCGGTTTTTAATCCATACCCTTGACTCAGGTTCATTCCCTAAAAAAAAAAACCTTTCTACTCTTGCTTCCAAAGTTGCTTTTTTGCTCAAAAACACCCAAGCCCAGTACGTATCTCTAATTATAATTCTCTTGTGAAACCCATATGGAAATGGTAACATAATCCTTTCATGATGACAAAGGCATCACATCTTTTCAAATTAGGCTGCCAATCTCTGGTTCCTGCCACAAGAAATCGTTATGATTAACCAGTCTCCTAGGTTTCTATTTTAACAATCAATAATTTCTAATTTTGCAGAATGTGAAATAGCTGGTGTGATTATGTCTTTTTTTTTTCCTCAGAGAACATTATGTGACCATGGTGAAGTGGATCAGCAAGACCAAGACATCTGTCAGGTGGCTGAACCGGGCCCAGAACATCTCCATCCTAACTGTTTGTGACACCACGACTGGAGCCTGTGTCACGGTGTGTGTCTGTGTGTGTGTTGTCTGTGAGAGGGAGGGAGAAGTGGGTTGTGGGATAGAAAACGCAACTGAAAAATTTCAACTTGCTTGTGTATTTTTATCAACAAAACTCACTTTTTGAATAAATGCAAAATTTAATTTTTATTTATTTTTATATATTTATAATAACCTGACACTCCATGTTTACCTCAACCTCTGCTGGTCAAAGTCCAGTGGAATGCAAGGATTAAATTTATGGAGTTTGGTAACAGATCCTTTGCTGTTATGTCTGATTTAATTTCCAAGGTATCGCTTTTTGGTCTGGTGTTTGTTCCTTGTGTTTCTTCAACTTTGAGCACCAGTTGTCTAAATCATTTCCCACGCCACCTCCTCCGAGCACTTTGTTGTTGTGAAGAGAATCTAACCAAGAAGAGCAAAAATAGTGGCATCTATTATTCATGAAAGTACACGTACCTTGAATTTTTTTTTGGTGATCTTCTTTCAGCAGACAAGCATGTTGGCATCTTATATTGTACTTTTCAGAAGCCACTGTGAGTTTGTTTGGCTCTGGATTGACCTCAAGATATACACCAATACAGACCAATACATATCCAAATTCACTCACTCATTCATCTTCTCCTGCTTATCTGTCCCTGGGTTGCAGGGGTTATTGGAGCCAATCCCAGCTCACTGTGGGTGAGGGCGGGGTCACCCTTGACAGGTCACCAGTCCAACACAGGGCCAGCACACAGAGACAGACAGAGACAAACAACCACTCACACTCACACTCTGTCTTTGGAGGGTGGGGGGAATCTGGAGTACCTGGAGGAAACCCACGCAGGCACAAGGAGAACTAACACCCAACGACCTTCTTATTGTGGGGCAACAATACTAATCACTATGCCACCGTGCTGCCCACTGAAATTCACATGGCTCGATAATAGGTCAGTGGAAAACTACCCAAAAAAAAAAATAAATAAATAAATAAATACACACATACACAAAGAAATACTGACTTCAATTTATAAACAGAGCACTAAGTAATAATAATAATAATAAAAAAAAAACAAAAAAACAATTAGAACAGGAAGTGTGGAAACACTATTATGAACCTCATTCATTTGAATTTGCATTGAGGAAACTCCAAAGACTAGAAAGCAAAGATGAAAAGAGCGATAAAGTAAGATGAAATAATTAATGGGTATTGAAATTACGACCAAATTTTGTGGATGAAAATTATATAAATACAGAAAGAGAGAAGATGTTTGGGAGAGAAATCAAGAAATGGCACTCATGTCAAAGATATTCTTCATACCAACAGTAAAAATGCTCTTGTATTAATTGCGGGCTTGTGTTGCACATCTTTCTGTAATAAGCCCAAAAATATCTGAAAAACGCAGAATGCTTATTTAAGCTTAACAAGTCCAAGTGCAAGTCCAGCTTTGTGTCACACCACGATGCCAAAACCTACAGTACAATGTAACCTATGCAACTTAATAATGCAATTATAAAACTATACTACAATATAAAAAAAGATAAAAAAAGATTATAACAGCAATGTTGGATGAGTAGACACATACACCGAACTTTGTCAAAGCCAAAATCCCTTGTCAACAGTGGAGTACATGCACATTCCAGTAAAAGTCAGAATTATTTCTAAATATTAATGCATAACAGAGGTTTTGGCAGAAAAATATCATGATGCATCCGAAGTAAAAGTACTAACCCCTGTTAGAGGGCTGTAGATACTGATGCATCAAGAATAAGCTACATTTTAAAGTTGCAGTCATTTGCGGTGGCATCAGGTTTTCCACTGTGTACAGCTGCTGCACCTGCTCAACTTTGCATTATCAAACTGTCATAAGTACAGGTAATATTTACTGCCCCTAAATTCCACACAGAATTAAACAATCACACTTCTCATGGATTTTGCTGGAATGATGACTTATGCTGGCTGCTCATCACAAACTAACCTGCTGTACTAAACAGCTCCACCAATCCGTTGCACTAACCTGGTGGACTAACAGTCCAGGTGCTCAGCTCAGGTTTAGGTGCTCAAATGTCACTTGTTTAGAAGCAACATCCCTGTAAGAAGAGATATTCCTGTTGGCTGTATTCAAACTGATTCTTCTTAAAGACAGCATCTAAAGTATGGGATAAAGTTAATAAGTTAGTTACTTAAATATATATATATTAAATATATATATATATCCTCTTTTTTTCTAATACTGAAGCGCATGACCAAGTAGTCAAAAAAACCCTAACCCTAACCCTAACACTTTTATCGGATGAAATGCGCCCATGTTAAAGCAAAAATAAATCCATGCATTTCTGTATGTCTACATTGTAGTGGAGAGCCTGCCCCTCTGGTTAAAGGTCATTTCTTTAATGTTTTGGAATTGATACATTTTTGGAAATTTTTATCATTATTCTTAGAGGGAAAGAGGAGAGTCAGGGAGAGCAGCACGGCTGTGGGTTGGATTCAAACTGAGACTGCTGCTGTTGGACAAAGCTTTCATGGTATTTGCTCTCCTACATGACCCTCCTGGATAGTTTGAATGCTTTCATTCATTCATCTTCTATTGCTTATTTACCGCTTCTGGGTCACGGGAGTGCCGGAGCCAATTCCAGCTCACATTGGACGAGTGTGGGGTACACCCTGGACACCAGAGTACTCGGAGGAAACCCATGCAAGCACGGGGAGAACATGCAAACTCCGCACAGAAAGGCCCCAGGCCGGGAACTGAGCCCACCCCATTCTTATTGTGGGATGACAGTGCTAACAACTATGCTGCTGTGCTGCCCAGTTTGGATGCATTCCATAGGAAGACATAATTGGATAAGGTCATAGAATATCTATTCAGTCTCAATTAGTCAAATGTGATAGTTCACCTTTACAAGAGAAACAGATTTGAGGGGTTTGGGTTTGGCCATAACTGTTGTCTGTTAAACTTCTCATTATTTGGCTGTGAGCAAACTTTGGTTAAATTGCAGCACATCTGCTGGACCACAGTCCGTCCATATTGTGTTTGTATTTGGATGAGACGAAGCAGTGTTAACCTTGCAGTTGAATTGTGGGACTCAACAGGCTCCCCTCCAGCACGGTGGCTCCTGATTTGGTGTGATTTGCAAGAACAAACACACAGCCCAGCCAAGAGGCAGCTTAGTTCGGGCCTGGACACAGCATTCACAATCCCCTGCCAAAACTCAGGCTCCCACTCATGCAGATTGGGCTGAAATGAGGTCCCCAGACTGTGAGTGGTGTCCCCAGTGGCGTGTTGAAATAAACAGCAAAATAAGGAGTTCATTATGTGACAGATGATTCCGTCTGGAAAATGTTTCACTGAAGTGTGAAAAAAAAAAAATCCAAAAACATATATATATATATATATATATATATAAAAAACTAACAAAAAAGCATTTTTCCAAACATATTGCTGACATAAAAGGAAACTTGTTTTGCGAGAGTGTGATTATACAAGTCGCCTCCATTATTCAGTTTTCAAACCTCTGTGTAGAAAGCAGCACCAGATAAGAGAGACTGTCAATGATTTTGATGGTTTAGGTAAATGGACAGTGGGCTGACATTTTGTTTATCTTTTTTCAGAGACATGAAGAAAGCTCCGAGCTCTGGCTCTCCAAGCAGGTAATGTCCTCTATGTTCTCTTTGTGTCATGTCATCCAGCGCTATAACTTCAACTATACTCACCTTCCAAAACTACCAACACAAAATCTTTCAGATTGTTTGACAAACAGGAAAATTTTTCATTTCAAGCCTGTGTAGTTTGATGTTGGGTCTACTTTCTTCAGCAGTTGGATGTAGGATTAGAGCCGGTTCAGCAAAGCACCTTAAGGTGTCTACTTAGGAATAACATCTAAGGTTAATTTATTCTTATCTGAGAGTTACTTTCGCAGAATCTTTTAAAGGTTTGTCTTCGGAAAAAGGAAGGAAAAAATGTTGTGGCATTTTCAGCAATGAAAGAAACTTTATAGCTGCTAAATTTGAGTTCCCGTGACGCCCATTTTTGTTGCACATCATGTTTGTGAAGAACACAACAGTGGAACAATCCAGCTGAAAAAAAGCACATGGTCTAAAATCATCTCCTCCACAGTGGTATTGTCCATCAATTTTTCCAGTGATGAAAGATTCTCCGGATGACTCTGTGATGTTTTGAGTGTAAAATTATATTTAGATAGCATTTTTCTTGCCCAGGTGGATTTCCCAAAACATGGTGCAGTACTTAATTTTTCATCAGCCTTTTTGTTTGTAATGTCAGGAGAGTCATGAATTAACAAGACTGAAGCCAAGAACTGCACAGCCACTGCCATTTAGCTGCAGTGAAATCATTATCTGAACTATTGTTTGAGTGAGCTCAGACTGAAACAGTCTCATGGGCGAAGGAGTGCATCCAATTCTTCGCTTTCCTCATTTTATACACTGAGAGACAGAAGCAGAGGAGAGAGTTTCTGACAGGATTTGGTCATACAGCCCTGAAGCCGTTCATGTTTGGCTGCAGCTTTGGGTAATTTAACCACTTGGCATGCAAAACCAGTTTTGTATATTAAGGTGGTAATCTGTGATATCCTCATTTACAGGGAGGGAGGTTGTTAGTGCAGAGACAGCCTTTGCAAATGTATTTTTTGTAAGATCACAGTTTAAGGCTTTAACATATCCAGAGTAATTTTCTCTAAAATGCCAAAGGCTTGATCTGAGTAAACTCTCTCCATGTGAGACAGAATGTGTTTACACAATGTCTGTTGTGCAACTTTAAACTTTAAATATGAACTTCCTAACTGAGCCTTGCCTCGATACACAGCAGGAATATCTGCTCATTTGGACGTCGTCAAATAAGATTTCCTCTTTACTTAACTTTGTCGGTGATATCTTCACTTTCCGCTACAATTATTTTAAGCTTTCCAAGTTCAGTGGTGGAAGATGTCCATTGACACAATGAAAAGAAACAAACCCAAAAGAATAATATTGGGAAAAAAATAAAAAAATAAAAAAATAAAATAAACATCCACCATTAAATTTTTTCATTAGTATCATTAAAACGTATTAAAACTAGTTCCAGTACAATGACTCTGAAACGCCCATGGTGGATTATTGTTAGTTACACTATAGTAAACCAGTGTTTTACTGTAATTTGTCAATATGGTGTGAACTTTAATGTGCTTTTATATCCTGAAAGTCTTATTTACATATTGATAAAAATACTGATTTGTATATAAACATACCATGCCCTCCCTCCCATGTATTGTTGTGTATTAGCCCGTGATTATTGATAAAGTGTAAGTCACATTTGAATGATAGTAATAGTAATGATAGTAACCACAAAACTGTACTTCAGTGGCAGTTACCACAAAATGCACTTACTTTAATTACAGTAAATCTGCTTTGTTGTATTGCATCACAGCAGATAACTAAAGTCCTTGGGAGGGGTTATTTTCAATGTTTAAGAACCATTGGTTATATATTAAATCAAATCAAATTTATTTATAAAGCACCAAACCATGACAAAGTTACATCAAGGTAGTTTACACATAAAGCAAGTCGAGACCAAACGCTTTATGGAGTTGTTACAGAGACCCAGCAAATCCCTCCAAGAGAAAGGAATTGCTAACAGTGGCAAGAAAAAACTTCCTTTAAGAGGTAGAATCCTCAGGTAGAACCGGGCTCGAGGGGGGGGCATCTGCCTCGACTGATTTCTACTCTGAATTTTACTGAGAGCCAATGAAAAGAAGCTAGCCCAGGAGAAACATGATCTCTGTTTTTGCAGCATCATTCTGAATCAACTGAAGGCTTTGCAGAGAACTGTTGGAACATCAAGGGGGACATTTTATATGAGGGACAAAGGTCATGTCCTGCTCAAAAATGACAACAAGATTCCAAACAATGGAACTGGAGGCCGAAGTAGTACCACCCAGAGTGGTTATTTGACCAGATAATGCTTAGGACCAAGAACAATGACTTCAGTTTTGTCTGAGTTCAGAAATAAAAGGTTGTGGGTCATTATAGGCATACATATTATCAGCAGTGTTCGGACTAATTCAGCCTTTGTGAGCCTTTAGATCTTGTGGGCAGAGGTGACTAGTGACTACCTTCATTTACTGATTCATCTTCGCCCATTTATCCAACTCCGGGTAGCGGGTGCTGCTGGAGGAGGAGTGGAGGAGTCAGCAGACGGTAACCTTACCTCCGACCTCATCGCATAAGTCAACGTCTGAAATGTGCTAAGTGACATCTGGTCGCTTTAGAAACTAGTGCTGTGGACAGATGGAGTTAAAATTGAGCTCATCAAAGGTGTGTTTGGAGAAAAAAAGGAACACCTTACCAGCTGTTTAAACATGTGGGTGGAAAAATTCTACTTTGGGGCTGTAAACCAGCCAGAGACACGACACATGTTGCACAAACAGAGGAACAAAAGGACATGGCTAAATATCAGCTAATGCTGGAGGTACTGGCTGAAAGTCCTGCAGTCAGTGATGAGTGGCTGTTCCTGCAAAAGTAGAATGATCCGAAGCAGGACTCAAAATCAATTGCTTCAGGAAACAAGCTAGCATGTGCCACAATTAATACTTAATTAATAATCTTTCATTTCTATATTCTTTTTGAATGCATTCATTAAAAAGTGCCATTTGAAGCAATGCAATATTTTTTTAACGTGTTCTTGCAGCAGGGGCTGTATTTCTATCATTTCATAATATAGAATCAACAGAACATGGATTTTACTAAAGGTGTCCAAACTCTTGTATACAACAGTCAATCGCATGTTTACTTAAACATACACAGCAAATTAGAGCTTCACCTCGGAACAATTGGGACAACAAGAAAACCAATTTCAAAGCAAACCATGGAAATAAATTCATATTTCACACCAATATATTCATTAATTCATTCATCTTTTACCATGTATCCGTTACAGGTCACAGGTGCTGGAGCCAATCCCAGCTCACGGTTAGGGTTTGTTGGAGTTTGTTTGGAGCTGTTATACTATATTTCCCATGATCCAACTAATAGGAAGAACTAAAATCACCACAGTTCAAGGGCCGCATCCTTCAGACACTGCATTTGAAAAGAAGACTCCCATTTTGAGGGTTGCTTCATATACAGCTGACAAAAGTGAACGGCCTCGAAACCTCATCTTATGACTTGACAAAAGGTCAAGAATGCATGACAACAGGAGCCCGCTTTGCTGCATAATGGTATAGGCAAAGCTGGTGATGCAAAGTAAGAACCCTCAGCAGATCAAAGCGTGTCGTCTACAGTGGGGCACATTTCAGGTCTCGAGCGTTTAATGCTGGCCTGCTGTCATAAAATTCAAGTCCTTATGTCCACCCCCAGGGAACCATGACGACAGTCTGTGGTTAAATTGCCCATCAATTCTTTCTCTGGTTTGAGAACAGTCCCACAGAGACAGTATATAATTGTTTAAAGGTTGAATAATCCTCATTGTAATCAGTGAACTGGTGTTCATGTGTAAGGTAGTGGTGTCTTCAATACAGATATTGTTTGAATTATTTTTTACTTTAACACACTGTTGTGTATGGAGTTTCAGGTAGTGGTGCAATGGTGCTGTCTTCTATCTGCTGGTCAAGCTACCCATTTACCCCAGTACATTTAGTCAGCAGTCTAATCGGTGGCAGAAAAGAAATAAGCTCATAGGAAGCTGCTGCAGATTGCTACTTAAAGGCTGAGAAGTGGTTAGATGATGGGAGCTCTCATCACCATCTTCATCTACTTGTTCATGCAATTGATGTCAAGTTAATATAATATAAAATATATATAAAAACAGGACATGCAAACTAATTAACAAATATCAGTTAATATTTGGATTTTCTTCTGGTGTTTATATCCAGGATGAAATAGGAACCTGTTGGGGTTCTTAGATGCTGTGCAGTTGATGCAGCTTTGCCTTTTGCAGAACCAAGAACCGGTGTTCTCCAAACTCGGCAACAAGTTCTTCCTGACAGTTCCCGTCAAACAAGGCGGACGAGGAGAGTTTCATCACATCGCCATGTTCACCACACAGGTGAGGGTCCATTTTATTCTTGTGGAAGCTACCATAATAGAAAGGGATAGAACACCAACTAAAACGTGACGGTGCGATGATGCGTAGCCATCGTTTTCGTTTTCGGCATGCACACACACACAAACAAACACACACACACACTGATGGAGCAGGGGCATGCCATCATTTATTGATTTGCAACACCTGACACAAATTCACCACACCCTCTTAAACAATGGTCAGTGTATGAGAGCATTCAAGAGCAACAATGTTCAAAACCCCCACTTGCTCTTAGGCTGAAGAACAACATACAGCTGTCATGTATATTTACACTGAGCACAGCTAATACATTTTTCTTGTGTTTAACCCTTCATATCAAAAGTAAAACCCACAAATCCATCAAGCATGGCTTTAGTTACAGGTTTGGTCAAAATATCTGCAACCATGTCTGCTGTAGGACGCTGCTGTAGTTATCTTTTCATCACCATGTGCACATCAAACAGAGTGATACTTTATATCAACATGCCTGCGCCTTTGACGGCATACGGGGTTCTTAGACAAAGCAATTGCCCCTTGATTGTCCTCATAAATTGTCACTGGTGTGTAATCACATTCATTGTCCATTTTATTTAGTAACTGGACAAGATACAGGCTTTCCTGTGCAGTAGCTGCCAAAGCCATGTACACAGCCTCACATGTAGGAAGAGAAACGGTGGATTGTTTCTTTGACTTTCATGAAATAACAGGACCAGTTTCAGACAAACTAAAACAGTAACCAGTTGAACTTCCTTCTCCTGTCATTTTGATTTGCTGCCCAATCAGCATCACTAAATGCAAAAAGATTAAGATTTACATCATTTCTCCTGTAACACAATTCCTGGTTCACAGTTCCCTTTAAATATCGCAATACATGCTGAGCAGCTACCCAGTGTTGGTTTTTTGGTTCAGATAAGTGTTGTGACAGCCTACTGGCAATGAAACCTAGATCTGGTCTAGTACAGGTCATTACATAGATCAAGCTACCAACCACTTCTCGATACCTCTTTGGATCAACAGGTTCACCCTCATTTTCAAATTTCAGTTTGTTTTCACATGGAGTTGACCTTGGTTTGCAGTGCGTCATATTTTATTTTATTTTTTATTTAGATATTTTATTTAAAATTTCTCTTCCAAAATTTTTTGCACATGTCTGAGTGCCCGGCTATCAATCACTTCAGTTAAGACCAGCAACCCCAATTATCAGTATTATTTTCTCACTTCCAGTTTGTTTACTGTAGACACAATGGTCAGCAGGATTTTGAATAAAATCATTTTGGCTTAGGAAATCATGTAGCATTTTATTCCAATTCTGCCCTGACTGTTTCAGACCATAAAGTGATTTGTTAAGTTTACAGACAAGCTCTTCACCTCTTTCTGACTTGACCTCAAATCCTTCTGGCTGTTCCAAGTATAGCTAACAGTCAATGGGGGCGTGCAAATATGCAGTTTTTACATCCATCTGATTCTAAATCATATTGAGCTGCAATTTGCATTAAGCTACGTACAGATGTCATATCAGCAGCTGGAGAAAATGTCTCGTTATAATCAATGCCTGCAACTTGACTGTAACCTTTTGCTACATACCAAGCTTTGTATGTTGTTTCAAGTGGGTTTCCTTTGACTGTGTAGATCCATCTGCCCCCCCCCCCCCCCCCACTGTATTTTTACCTTCAGGCAACTTTGTAAGGGTGAAGGTATTATTCTCCCTCAAATAACTCATCTCCTCCTGCATAGCCTTAGTGTTGTGTCTTTTGTTGAACCAGGAGGCCTGATCCTGAATGCCTGGAGGTCAGGCCATCCAGGTTGTACTTTCTCTTGACTGACAGGCAGGGGTGTCCTGATGTTGCGGCCCACCAGCAGCTGTGCAGAGGATGAACTGTGTGACAAGGGAGTGGCCCTGTAAGCCATAAGAGCCTTGTGTGGATCCTCCCCCTTTTTCAGGAGAGATTTCACCGTTCTCACCGCTCTCTCAGCCTCTCCGTTACTTTAAGGGTAGTGAGGGCTGCTGGTTGTGTGGATGAAGTCATAGACTCTGGCGAAGGCTGCAAACTCCGCTGGAGGCCGTTGTCCATGACAACAGTCTCTAGGACCCCATGGCGGGCAAAAATAAATTTCAGCTTTCCTGTCACTTGGGCTGTGGTGGTGGAAGTGAGGTTAGCCACTTCAATGTAGCGTGAATAGTAGTCAATAACCACAAAGTACATGGCATTGTCCCACTGGAACAGACGCTGCCATGGCCTTTCTGGCAACTGAGTCAGCTGTGGCTCTGGTGCATTGTGAGCCTCACGTGCACAGGTTGCACAGTTTTCCACTCTCTGTTTAATCTGTTTGGTCAGACCTAGCCACCACATGGATTGCTCTGGCGACACACTTTGTCATGCCTTGGTGACCTTCATGTATTTTGTTTAGCATTTACTCTTGCATTGTGACTCGGATGACTAGTCTGTCGCCTTTCATCAGTAATCTATCTACAACCAGCAGGTTACGTTGATACTGCCAGTACAGCTGCAATTGTGGTGGAAGAGCTTTTCTGGTCAGAGGCCAACCTGTTTGCACCATGTCTTTCAGTCTTTTGCAGAGATCATCTGTGTCCTGTGCCATCCTGATCTGCACCAGCCTCTGATCTGATGCTGGCAAGTGCTCCATGGTCAAGTTGAGGGACACACACACATCCTCTTCCAACTGCTTTTCCTCTGGTATAGCCGGGGTTAGGGGTGCCCTGGACAGTGCAGCCGCCGTGATCAATTTCTTTCCAGGCATATGTTCAATCTTTTACATGAGAGCGAAGCAGTCGCTGACTGAATCTCAGAATGCGAGGTGGCCATTAATCCAATGCTCTGCTGCCTAGCAGGGAGATGAGAGGCTCGTGGTCAGTCTGTATCAAAAAGTCCATCATATAAGGTAGGACTAAGCCCAGGTTAGCACGAGCGCTTCCTTTTCTATCTGTGCGTATCTACGCTGCGTGTCTGTCATGCTGCGTGATACAAAGGCGACTGGCCGCCATTCTCCAGACAGTTGCTTCTGAGACAAAACTCCTCCCAGCCCAAAGGAGGAAGCATCTGCTGCAACTATTGTCTCTCTGTGCAGACAGTACTGTGCCAGTACTGTTGGTGAACTCAGTTCCTTGCGCAGCTTGTCGAAAGCTCTTTGCTGTGCATTCCCCCACACCCAGTCTGTGTCTGTCTTGAGCAGGTCTCGTAGCAGCTGTGTGAGGAGTGAATTTACCCACGTAGTTGACCATGCCCACCAACCTTTTTACATCAGCGGTGTCTTTGGGCGTGGGCATCTCTGTGATCGCCTTAATTTTTCCAGGGTCTGCTTCAATGTCCCTTGCACTGACGATGTGGCCCAGGAACATGACCTTGTCAACGGGAAACTGACACTTGTCGTTATTGAGCGTCAGGCCCTCTTCCTGGAGACGCGCCAATACTCTGTGCAGCCTGCAGTCGTGTTGTTCACGTGTTGATCCAAAAACGAGGATATTGTCGGCATGACAAACAGTCCCTTCTCGCCCTGTCAGCATCTGTGTTAGTGTTCGGGTGTTGACGAGATCCCGAAAGGCAGTCTCTTGTAACAGTATCACCCAAAAGGGGTGATAAACGTGGTCAGAGGGACTGATTTTGGGTACCTGTCAGAATCTGGCTGTGGTGTTCAACTTCGTAAACACTGTTGCCCCTGCAAGCTTGGCCAGGGTTTTCGTCGATGGCCGGCAGGATATGTTTCTCTCTGCAGATATACATATTCAGGTGGGTCATATCAGAGCAGATCCTGATCTTTCCTGTGGGCTTTGGTGCCACAACCATGCTTGCACACCATTCTGTAGCCTCTTTGATGGGCATAATCACGTCCATTTTTTCCATTCTCTGGTGCTCCTCTTTGAATTGTCATGTAATCGTAGAGGTACACGTCGTGGCTGTGATAATGCATAGGGCTTGGCATCTTCCTTCAACTTAAATCTGTCCTCCCCTTTAAGGCAGCCCAGTCCTGTGAAGACCTTAGGGTGTTGCTTCTTCATGTCTTCTTCCAGTTCAGATCTGTTGTATCCAGTTTGAAGGTAATGTCTTGACCATTCAGTGTCTTTTTCCATGTTTCAGGTTTCTTTCCTGTGGACACTGCTCCCAGGAAAAGAGTGTCCTCTTCTTCCGCCTCAAGAACTGCACCTACTCTACCTGATTTACAAACTGTTGCAGAATGTCCTCTCTTCTATCATTTTCTGCCTTCTGCATCCATGCAGTATAGTTGTCCACAGTTTTTCTATCCTTTCTGGAAATCTTTTTGTCCCCTTTTGTGGTTTGTCTTCCCTGTACTCTTTTTGTGACTTTTTCTTGAATTTCAGTAATCGACATTCAAACTTAGACAAAACTTTGAAAAAACACTTATGCAAAGTTGTCATGAAGGAAGAAATGATCAACCAAAACTGATTTTATATAAGACAGTTACTGATACAACCAGCACTCTGGTGGCTTCAGCATTCAGTCCTGGTAGTTGCTGCTTGAATAGGATTGATGTTGTGTGTTTCCAGAGCTGGAACAGAGCAGTTTGATTTAAGATGTAATCCAGTGCAGGCTTTCAAGTAGTTACCAGGAATGGAGAAAAATTACGCACAGTGGCCCTTATTTGTCAAGCGGTATTGGACCCTTAATTGAAGTGTTGGTCATAATCGTGAAACTTCTTGTACCTGATTTATTTACTTTCTTTCCATCCATTCCAAACACAAAATCCAACAAAGTGCCTGTTTTCATTAACACAAATGTTAAATTTCCTGCAAACCAAGTGGCATGTTGGTTTTCAATCATATTAGTGAAAGTAAACAGGGTCATTGGAGGACAGGGATGGTGAGCTGTGGACAGTCTCTGCTAAGGAGGTTTACATTTTAACCCAACTATGGCAACAATTAAGTTTTCAGAGTCCAGTACTGATGAAGTAGCAATATTTTTATTTTTGAATGTCCGGCTCAATGATTGCTACCGCCCTGATTCATTTGACAGTTTTCTGATCTCTGTAGTTAAGGTTTTGAGTTCACTCATGTTTAATAGAGCAAGCTAAGAGGGAAAAGGTGACAGAGCATGATGCATTAAATATGGCAATTCTGCATATTGATTGGAGAAGATTTCTAAGATCAGACTGAACATGTTAGACACAATGAGCACTGAGCAACATGAAAACCATACTAACATCGTGTAGTTCCCCTACTTCTCTCTTAAACAGCCTCAGCTCTTGTGGACACTTTCCTCAGAGTCTCTGTTCCATGTTGACATGATCACATCATTTCTGCTGATCTCCACTTTGCACATTCAAGCTGCCAGTTTCCTGTTCTACCGCATCATGAAGAGGTGCTATTGGTTTCCCATCTGGAGACTGGGGAGGACACTGAACTTCACTGAGCTCCCTCTCTGTACTATGAAACCAGATGGGGATGAGTTTTGCTTTGTGATATGAAGCATTTTCTTGCAGACTAGCCATGAGAAGAGGGTAAACTGTGGCTGTAAAGGGATGAACACAGGCAGTATTTAAAATAGTAAGACTGCCAAAATCAGACAATGAAGGACCGGTCCAGTGAAATGTGCCACAACAGGAGAAGCAGCCTGGACGGTTGACATGAGGAAGAATTAGCCCGTAGATTCATTCTGACCCCTACCATCTGCCTGTCATATACACTTGTAACAAGTGACCCCCATCTGCCCACAGTCCATTTAGATATTACACATAACTTATCAGCATGAAATGACCAGTTGTGTGTTAGTCACCATAGCTGATGGAGTTACAGCTGCTGGCAGCACCTGCTCAGATGATACAAATGATTAAAATAAAGACAAAATCCTCATGTCTGTCTCTCTGTCTCTCACATTAGATCTCACGTTCTTGTCATCTGCAGTGCTGTTTTATAACATGATTTGTTTTGTAATTCTATAGCAACACCAGACTGTTTTCATACAGGTCAGTGTTTCTTGCTTATGACAGAGAATGTGCATTATTTTACACAGCCAACTGATCTCCCACCAAATTTCCAATTCCAATCATAGAAACCCTTCTATGCACAAAGCTGAGAGGAGGAAGCAGAAATTTGTGAAAATAAGAAAGCAGAGCCAGGTGCAGAAGTAGGAAGTGGAGACCATCTGTCCGAGCCAAGTGTCAACCCTCGGTGGTATTACCAATTGGTTTTAATCTGCTATTTTGAAGCCTCCAGTTTGTAATTCAGATCATGCCCTCTAATGCTTCATCTGCTTTATGGTCTATTTTCCTCTAAATGGGACTGTCACTTCAAAATGAACATTATGTTGTCTTAAAGATGCCTTGAAACTAGAGACTGAGCCCAAAAACCTATCAGGAAAAAAATAACTGTGATAATAAATCAAGGGAGAAATAGGAACATTTTCCCATAGACTTCAATCTGATTGCTTTTTTTCAGCCAATGGAGTCAGCCCCTTATAGTCAATAGGCAAAATGGAAGTTTAAGGCTCTTTAGAACTGTCTTTGTTTTTCAGACCCAGATCCTACATTCACTTTAATACAGTTTATTATTAACACATCTACACAAACAAGTATATTATTAGAGGGAGCCAATGACATTATTGACATGTCATCATGTTCTTCCTCTCGCAGTTCAGAGCTGATCAAAATGAAGTCCGACATCTAACGTCAGGAAACTGGGAGGTGACCAGGATCATTTCCTATGACGAGAACACTGACAACCTGTGAGTTTAACCCTTTCTTAACATAACATTCTTAAAGGTCCATTTACATTCTCCACAGTTTTATCCAAAGTGTTGATGTGTCCCTAAGGAAATATTGGTAGTTTGAAGAACCAAAAACCATCTCAGTGTAGTTCTACTCCTCTCTCAGACTTGTTTCTGGAGCTTTGGTAACAACAGGTCAGTGAGCCAATCAGATGAGAGGACTTGCTCCTTTCTTCTGGTTTGCATTGCAAGCGATACTGACATTGACACAAGTGTGTCTTTTGCAGATAAATGTGCGAAATCATGACAAAGGACATAATGGGGAATGGTTTTTAACTGAACAAACCACTTTGCTCTCATAGTTTTTGTTGTCTGTTGACAGCTATTTTCTTAGCACAGAGGGTTCACCCCGAAGACGACAACTTTTCAGGTTTGTTTTGCACTCATTACGTAGCACTCAGTGTTGACAGCTGTTGTGCTGCTGCTGGCACCACTGTGAGGATGCAAAGTGTTTAATTAATGGAACTCATTTTTGATATTTGTCATGTATTTTACATCTTTCACAAACCATTCCTGTTAAACTGGTGTTTTGTCTGCTGTGTTTTTGTTTTTGAAAACCATTATATTTAAAGTGAATGCAGACGATGCATATTACACGATAAATCTTTTCTGTTTTTTAATTGCTATCAACACTAATACCAATGTCGCCAATGAATTTGTGGCAAAAAATATATATTATAACAATATTTTTATGTTGTGGTGATCCTTAATTATAATAAATTTGAATTCTTAAACATGAATTGTTCCATTGGTAGCAATAGTTATTTTTTTAATTCTGTTCAAAGATACACACAGACACATGCACAAACACACACACACTCTTTTTTGTTCTTTTAAATTAAAAGATCGCGTAAATACCAGCATCACCCTTAATGCTCATACATTTTTCTGCACCTTGTCTTACTGTCCTCATTTTATGTCTTCTCTCCTTAGTGTTAAAACTGTGGATCTATTTCCACGACGCTGTTTAACATGCGAGCTGAATAAAGCTCACTGTCTGTACTTTGATGCTGACATCAGCCCCAATAACCAGCACATCATCCTCCACTGCAAAGGTAGGCCATACTATTTTAAGGTTTCTCCAGTCTCTGCTTTTAAACTTCCAGTGTGTGCTCTTTCTGTAATGTGATGTATGTCTAAGTGAAATGGAGGATCATGATGAGTATAAGGGTGGGATGCAACTGTTTGATGAACTAGATTTCAGCCAGATATGTGAGTACAGGATGTCATCTGCTATATAATGGTAGAGAATGGCATGCCTCCTTCCTCACTTTAGAGAGAAACTTTCCCCACTTCACTTATTGTCAAAGAAGACCATGTCCTTTAATCATCTCTCAACTGCCCACTGTGAACTCTGTACCATACTTTAAATCCCTCCAAGTAAAATCATCATTGTTACATTGTCAGTGAGTGTGTGTGTGTGTGTGTGTGTGGTGGGGGGTGGGGGGGGGGGTTGTGGAGACACTCAGGTCTATTTTCACCAGAGCTATAAAAATAGCAAATTGTAATGGAGAGGGAGGGGGAGAGGGCGGCAATATATATAATGTACTCAGTTCGGAGTAGTCATTTCTGATTTTTCTTTGTAGAATTACAAAGAAATACAAGAAATACACATATGCAACTGTGTCATGTTTATTGACTGTCTCGCCTTCTTAATAAAAACACCTATTTTCAAAAAAATTTGACTGAAGAATTCACATTTTCCCCATATATTGTTGAAACAGAAAGATAAATAACAGGAGGGGGATGTATACATTTTTAGCTTTGTGATTTATTCGCGACAAATCCCAGTGAAAAGCCAAGCTCCTTCTTAGTAAATATAGGATGCATGGCTTGATGACACATGAAAACAGTTTTTTGGTGATCAAAGAAAATATCTTTATTTAGAAAAAAAAAATTGTAAATAAGCCTGAGGGAACACAGGGTCTACTTCAGAAATATATCTCTCCTGAAATATGAAATATAAACTGAAATATATAACTTTACACACGCTGGTAATTATTTTGACGTGTCTAACGTGTAGTTTTAATTTGTTTATTGAAGCAATTTGTTGTGCCCCTACATGAAAGTACAGTACTGAAGGCTTGATGGCAAGTTAAGGGTGCAGCAAAG
The DNA here is from genome assembly GCF_900963305.1 of Echeneis naucrates. NCBI lineage: Eukaryota > Metazoa > Chordata > Actinopteri > Carangiformes > Echeneidae > Echeneis > Echeneis naucrates. Next base: position 20,222,235 of record NC_042531.1, on the reverse strand, counting down.
AGAAAAAAAACGGCGGTGCGCAATTAATGCGGTAAAAAAAAAGAAAAAAAGATTACATTTAACCAGATCAATTTCATGGCCCATGTGGATTAATTTAGATATAATCACAATTAATATTCAATCATTATTAATTATGTTAAAATTTTTTGGTGGTAAAAAAAAACTCAGAAAAGAAGGCAATATATAAATACTTAACGTATTTATTTTACCTAAAGAGCAGATTATATAAGCAGGAATATAGAAATGTAAAAAAATATATATACCAACTACGTCATTTTTAGAAACCACTTTTTCACGCTCTTTCTTTCTTTCTTTATGTTTTTTTTTTTTTTGTAAACAAACTAATATCCCTTATTTATCTTTGAGACAGACTCACTTGTTTATTTGCTTATTGGAGAGGAGAGCCAGCAGTGTTTGTTTTTAATGGGCTCCTGAATGAGCTTACCACTTGTGATCACCTGACCCCCTCTCCAAGGGACAGTCCTGCCAGCCGCCATGTTGGACAGCAACTTACAGCATCTCCGCTTGGACAAACTTCATTAATGCACTTCACGATATGCGTCGCCAGAGAGGCTATTTTTCTCTGGATTTTGAGACAGGTTAATTGCGTTAAAAATTTTAATCAAATTAATAATGCAAATTAAATAATCTGAATAACATGTTATTTCGATATATATACACACACAAATCTAGATTTTCAAGTTAAGATTATAGGATTTTATTTTTGAAATTCCGTTGACAATTTTCTTTCTAAAAATGGTCTGGTAGATGTCAGGCTTTGTTATGTATAAACCCCTATATATTCAGTTTTAAAATTATCTTCTGTCAGTTCCAAATGAGAGGCGCACAATGAAAACAATTAGCATCACTGTTGTGTATAATTACTTTTAGCTGGCAATATTATGTAGCTTACTTAATAGACCGTACCTTTTCATATTGTTTGTGCTTTCAATTTATTTTAAGCAGATGAGATCGGCTCAAGCTCCGAAGCATTTGGGCTTTGGCACAGTGATCTGTTGGGCAATGATAATGTTGCTGTTCCCAGAAGCAATAAAAATAATGGAGAGAGATTATTGTCTTCCAAGGGTCCAAGTCCACATAACCTTGACAAGCTCATCCTGACACCCTTTTCATCAAGCGCTACAGAAGCCTTTTATTTTCACTCATAAAATGATTCTGATTGGTTTCATGTTTTCAGGCAGGTACACGCACATAATGAAGCCTCTGTGACACTAGAATACAAAGGTCAGAGCTGACACAAGCGACCAACACAGAAAATCAAGAAATAAAATGAGAGCTGCGCCTTGTGTTTTAGTGCAAAGAAAGTAAAGCAGGAGGAATGTGTTTATTGGGGATGTTTGAGGCTGCCAGAGAAGCCAGTCATCCATAGCTCAGTTTTTGAGGGAAGATGGCATCCTATTAACCTCTGAATAACTATTTTGCAAAAGAACATTGGAAGGAGCTGGTTTAATTTGACAGTGGGAGACTGTTAGGGTGGCAGCAAGGATGACCTTTAACCTCTAACTGATGAAGGTATATTAGGAAAGGGGACAAACAAAATGGAGGGAACAAGACAGGTGCATGCATATGACTTGTGTGTGTGCGAGTGTTTTAGGGGAGCAATCTGTCACCCAATGCCCTCTTCATTGTTCTTGTTTGAACAATAACAAAGATTTGAGCGAATCTGTACAGTTTGAATTGCTTACAAGCTTCCTCTTTTTTTTTTTTTTTTTACCTTCTAGGTCCTGGAGCCCCGACTGTGATCTTACACAGCCTCAATAACTCAAGTAAGGACCTCATTTAGTTTTGTGGAAATCAAGGGTGTGTTATGACATCTTAATCATTGTCTGCAGGGTGACACAGTTTTTAACCAAAGAGCAAGATGTGGTTTTAAATGTCAGAGATACTGGTCAAGATAATGCTGCTAAGCCTGTAAGAACTGAAATGTGCACATATAGATGAATACACTTCTTGTATTCATATACATGCTATACTGCAGGGAGGGAAATATTTCCTTAACCCAATTTCCAACTTTCTCCCGGCTGTTTACAGCAGGTAAGCACGACAAGGGAAGGGAGGTTATTTGTACACAAAGGTAACAGGAGATGCTGTGCGCAATGGAAATGAATGGGTTAAAAAATACCAATTAATTACTGAACATAAAATGGTGGGTAGATATTAATGCAGCAAAGAAAACTGATGATTCATCATCACCATCTATGAACAGCGTCGTATCTAAATGGAGCTGCATCAGCTGACCGCCTTCTAAACTTCAGAGGGACCAATTTGATTTTCATTCTTCAAACATGGCAGATGTGTGTTTTTTGTCCAAGGCTGGAAAAATTTTTGGTTTGTGTTGAAGCAAACTGCAAAGGGCTTTTTTGTGTGGAAATCACATTCTTTGAGTGCATTTCACAGCTGTTGCCATGGCTACAGTCGTTTGCATCTGCAACAAAGTTGGGTGAAAGGACAGTGTTTGCTTGTTTACCCACCTTATTCCTTTTTCCGTGATAGCTAGGGTGAAATACAGGCACAGCTTCCTGTTATTCCACTCACTGAACTGATGTCTCTAAGCATTTGCAGTAGACGGAGAAATAGATGAGCACGCTACGCCATAAACAACATAATGTGATCGTCCGTGCTTTTGCACTGCAAGAAATGAGAGGCAATCTGAAGAAATGGCCAATGATTTTTATTGTTACTTTGGTTGTTATTCAGTGCTAAATGATAAGATCACACCTGTAAGTTAAATTAAAGCTATCTTAGCACTGTTACAAACATGTACAGTTCAATGACTGCATGATTCTACTCTACAGAGGATTAACACTCAGCTGTCCCTTTTAACTTCTTCAACAATTAGTTTTTTCTTCCCATAAAGCTAAGGTTTTAAGGCCCTTTGACATTTTGACAGCTGAACCCAAACCAATATGTAAAAGTTGTTCCCAAAAAAGCCGAACATATGAAGGAGCCTTCAAAATTGGACAGCCAGTTTGCACTAACTATAGGACAATCACTATGGGGCATGCAGTGCTTGGGTTTGCTTTCATTACATAGCTAATATTCAGATGTACTGCAGTCTAATTACCAGTCTATGCAGTGAAAATCAGTGTCCATTTCTCCCCAACATGTTTCTCAAGAGGCAGATGGCAACACCAATTAAAATTTTTCCTATTGTTAGCACGCTAAACCAAGTAGCTTTGCCATCTCAAAACTTTCAGCAGCAACCCGTCGTAGCAGCAAATCTTCTGTGAAAAATGCTAATTAAAATCTGAAGGGAATAATGGTGGCTGAAGCTCTTGTCAAGCGACCACCATCCACACCTGCACCCATTCTGCAGCAGAGAATAGGTGCTTTAAGGTCAGCAGTTCTTTTAGTTCGTCCCTGATGTTCCTTTTGTTGTAGTTTTTTTGTATAAGCCAAATAATATAAACATTTTACAATACCCTGCTGTCTTTTATATTGTGGTTTATCTCTTTTTTTATCCTTTGACCAAATTAAATATTTTATGTTTCTAAGATTAGTTTTTATTTAGATTTTGTTTACAATTCCATGAAAAGAAAATTTGGCAATTTACGCTGACAAAATGGCCACTGTGGAGAACACCAGACAAGCTTACAAATCAAGATTTCTTCCTTTTGTCTCTTGAATAGACACACACATGCAGTGTACACATGTACACACAAAAAAGTTAACAGCTGTGCTGCAGTGAAGCAAGCAATTTGCCTAGGGTTATTTGGATAGGCCCTCCATCCACAGCTGGGAACTCGAGGTCTCTGGTGGTTTCATAATGAGACGTCTATTGATTTTGGGTTTTCCATTAGAAATGCTGGATGAATTCCATTTCATTTAGCTGCTTCTCAGATGGCTTAAATGTAAAAATGGCCAAATCAGAGAGTCATTGTTTATTACATGCAGAGAGGAAAAAGTGGACCTCCTGTTTGTGAGGCCACTGTGTGACAAGGCTAAAATGTAGTTTGAAAAATAAAAACCTGACTTCTCTGTGTTTGCTGTCAAAAAGTTTTTTTTTTGTTGTTTTTTTGTTTTGTTTTTTTTTTTCCAATGCAGCAATTCTACTTTAAAGCTGCCTACATCATAAAGGGACTACATTGCCCAGCAGCACAATGAGCGATACAAAGAGCTCAGTGAGGAATGACTAGTAGTTTACGAGCACAGTGACGGTGACTTGAGAGGAAGAAACAAGGTGAAATTTGAGCCCAGCTTTGTTCATTGCCTGATGTAAAAAAATGAGTTATTTATCAGCGGAGAATTATAGGAGTCATAAGAAAACCTGGAATAGAGGAATAATAATGTTCAATATAATCTGATCAATAGTAAATTGGCTGAAACTCGACAAACAGTGGTTTTCTTGCCCAGGGTTAGGGATAAAAAAAAAAACAAAACCCTCAACTCAAATGATCAAATTATTCTGGTTTATTCACTACCGCTAGATGTTGCATGGAACCAGAAACTTGGTACAAAAACAAATGCTTTGTTGGCTAAGATATTCCCATTCCTCCTCTCCTCACCAAGGTCTCCAAAGGCCTGGTGAAAACAGCTACAAAGCAGAAGCACTGAAACACAAAGTTTACCTGTGTGTACAAGAGCCAAGAAAAACAATCAAATCAAAACCGGCATCCCACACTGGTACAACTGTGATATTCGCTGCAGCGAATTTGGCATTAAGTGAGTAATAGAAGAGTAACAGAAAGTTAGCTGTTGTTGAAACTTGTGTCTGTATTAAACAGAGCCTCAGGGAAGAAAATCCAGTTCTAAGTCAAACTAAACCTTTGACCACATTGTGGGTTTCTGAAAAGCCAGAACATTATAGGCTCTGGCCCACAGTTCAGACGCAAGCTATATTTGCCTTATCTGATGGGTTCAACCACATGATAGACACTAATCCAGATGGTAAAACTTATAGATGTTGATATGGACCACCAGGCGATCTGGATTTAGGTCCCCATGACCAGGGCTCTAGTATTGTTGATGTCATATTGTCCTTTTGAGACAAAAACACAGTTCTTTAATTTGAATGTCACTTTAGCCTGAATGCTGGATACTAGCTTGTGCCACGCTGTGCGTTGGTGGTGCATGTAGGTAAATTTAGAAGGGTCCACGGTTTAACAGGGAGGGACTCACATGCATTAACAGTCACATGTGGCCAGACCAGAGCCCGATGCAAAGACCATGGAGGCTCAGATCAGAATGCTTTTGTAGGGGGTAGACAATATTTGTTTGCTCATGAATTATAGTTTAAAATATTGTATATACACCCTCTATGGTTGACCATAAATGATTAAGATTATTTTCACAAAATACATTATGAATTTTGTCAGTGAGGTTTTTGACATAATTTTTACAGATTACTACATTCTCGAGAACAACTCTTTACTGAAGGCTGTCTTGAAGTACAAGCGGATCCAACTGACTGACTTCAGAACTGTTCCAATGGAACATTTTGGTGAGAATAAATAGTTTTTCTCCTCTCTTACTGAGTCACAGGTGAATCAACAGTACAGGTGGATCAGCTTTTCTGTCCTTTCTTTTCCCAGATTTACCTTTGAAAATCTCCTACCCACCAGACTTCTCTGATTCCCGTCACTATGGACTTCTGTTGGTGGTGTATGTGATTTTAGACTTTTGCAGCCAGCTGTTAGATGCAACATTGTATGCTAATAAATGATGTTTTCATTTAGCTATAATCTTATACATACCATTTATCTGAGGAGCAGTGGAAGAGAGAAACTGCATCCATATTCAGTCTGTTAAGGCCCAGCTGTAATCAGATCCCTGACAGGAGCAATATTTGCAGAGACCCAAAAAAAGAACCTTCAAAGCTACCAGTCAATAAAGCTATAAAATTTATGCTTTTGTTATTGTTCTAAAATTCTGTAAAAGTTTTATGTTTGTGTCCAGAGCCTGATGCAGCACCTCCTGTTACACTAGAGAGACACTGTGTCACTGGGCGCTTTTAGGTGACTGAGGCTTTTTTTAATTGATGAATTTTCTAAAAGCCAATGGTCTGTGAGACAGGTTTGACAAAGCAAGGTAGTGAGAATGTTGATTGTTTTCATATTTGGATTCTAGTTTTGTAATTACAAAATAGCCAACCCTGGCTGTTTAAAATAAATTGAAGGCCAGGCAACTTCAAAGACTCAAAAGAAACAAATCTCCTTTTTTAATGTGGTGTTTTCAGCAATCCATTAAAACATTCCTACATATTTCGGAAATATACTTGTGTGATTGAATCCTTTGTCTCCTGCTCTTTCACAGTGACACCGCCCCCGGAAGTCAGGCAGTAAGTGACCGCTTCTCTCTCAGCTGGGACTCTGTCCTGGTCAGCTCAGACAACGTCATTGTAGCTCGTCTGGACGGTCGGGGGAGCGGCTTCCAGGGCCAGAGGATCCTGCACGAAGTTCATCAGAGACTGGGAACCCTCGATGTCCAGGACCAGATTGCAGCAGTAGAGTATGCTGTTAAATTTGTTTCACTTTATTTTTTGCATGCTTGAATCTTTGTGTCAGAATCCCTGAATGAGAGCCATCAACTAATTCACTTATTTTATGATTAATTTGTTAGCAAAGTATCATCCTCTTATTAATGTCTGATATGTGGATGACTATAAAACTGAAGATTTTTCACTGTTAATGTTTCTCCCAATTTTAATCTGAAAGATAGAGAGGAAAAAATATTTCCCTAAATTTGTTCAATGGTGCTGTATTCAGTGTTGTAGTTTAAAACATTCAAACCATTTACTTAGATCATCAACTGGATGTGCAAAATATGTAGTGCTTTATTAATGAAAGAGCTGCTCAACTTCTGTAACAACATTCTGTCTCAAACTCCTCGATCGTGCTGCAGATCTTCAACAGAGATGTTAAATAACCGTGATCTGCTCATGCATGTGTCAGCGCTGCCTCAATTTTGTAGTAGTTTTTTGTTAGTAGTAGTAGTAGTAGTAGGTAGTTTTTTGAGACATCGTGCCTGATCTCAGAATGGAAAAAACGAAGTAAAGGACAGTCGGACAGGCAGACTTTGGCTATTGCTGGTCACCAGTCCAAAATAACCTCAATTAGCCTCAGTGCAACAGCAAGCCCATGACAAAAGGAGACTGCCCCCCAAACCTTTGTCAGCCAGATCCAAATCTTCCAAAAATGACGGAAACCATTTATACGACTAACAGTCAAGCTAGCTTTCAAAGACCTGCCACCACAAGACGGCAGTTAATGACTATGAAATTGCAACAGTTCCATTGCACTGCACTTCACTATCATTCGAATGGATTTATAACTTTAATTTGGCAAGTACTGTTTGGAACTGATGCAGGATATTCAAGGAATTTTCATTTGTTTTATGACTGACAAAGATGTTATTACAGCAAGTAATGTGAAACAGTGAAACAACAGTATTGGATATGATTTTTTTCTCACCAGAGGATTTGGAGACCGATGTGTCGGCATGCAATGTTTTACAGAAAACAGAAGACCAAAAAAAAAAAAAGAAAGAAAAAAAAGATGAAGCAGAAATATATTGACATTAACAGATGAAGGCTTTTTAAAACTGTAGCTGCTGTGTGAATATATATTTACTTCATCATTAGAAGACCATTCAGTTGTTTCGGATTTGAAGTTTCAGTATGATTTGAAGTGTGCTAAAAAGACATTCATGTCATATGCATGTTTTTTTCCAGATACATGATGAAACTTCCATATATTGATCAGACGCGGATAGCAGTGTTTGGAAAGGTGAGGCAACGCAATGAAGATCTAAAATGAATTTAACCTCTTGTTGCCATTTTTATGCAATGTCAAATCTGTTGAATGAAATCCATGAACAGAAAATGTCAGTTTTTCAAAGTAATAAACAGTACATATATATAAAATAATGATATCTTTTCTCTATAGTAGTATAAATACATAATATTTTAGCATTTGAAGGAAAATAAAAACTTGACATTTGGTTCAAAATTTAGGCTTTGATCAGTAATAAGTGAGTAACAGAGGTATATTTTATACACAGAAAAAAATATATATAATACAGAGAGAGCGATACATAGAAATGCTAACAGCCTTATGCATTATGAAGACAAGAGGTGTAAAACTACAGGGGGATGCTTTTTGGTTCCAAAATCCATAAACATATCTCAGCACTTAAGCTAAATTGCAGATTTAGAATGCCACAAGTATGTGTGTTTGTTTGCTCAGGGTTATGGAGCCTACCTGACATTAATGATGCTCAAGGCGACTGACAGTCTCTTCAAATGTGCATGTGCAATGTCACCAGTGACAGACTGGAAACTCTACGGTGAGTACACAATTGCTCTGTGAAACACTGCACCATGTTGAATTTCCACGTGGATCTTATATCACATAGAGCCAAGATGTCCTCCCCACAGTTTTCGTCTAGCCTGTCAAGTAAAAGTAAAACATTTAGACAGGAGAAGTGATTGTGTTTTCATCGAGGCAGAGAGAATAACTAGAGGTAGCATTTTGGCATGCGCCGCTCTGACAGAAAGCGAGGTGTGTCAGATTCTTAGTAATACAAAATCACATCTACAGACCAGAGCAAAGAACATCCTTTACGATACTGTGATGACACAGAGGACTCTCTCGCCTACACAAGGTGTTATTTCCTGCTCACTCGAAACATTTCATCTGAGCTCAAGATGACAACAGCTCCACTTTGTGTAGGTACTTAACTGCAGCTGCAGCTCCTTGTCTCCTGTCATCACTGGTAAGAATATATCACTTCTCATTTGCACAGCATCAGCCTTCTCGGAGAGATACCTTGGCATGCCATTTCGGGATGACAACAGATATCAGGTGCGTGTTTACCGCCTCCCAATGCTAGTTTTTTGCTGTTGATCAATGAAAGTACAACATCACTGACACACCTACAGCTACAGGTAACAGCTCCCGCAGTTACCGAGCAGCACTGCTATCAAAGTCAAAGGCAGTCATGCTTTGCCTTTTTTTTTTTTTTTTTTTTGTTGTTGCTGTTTTCTTTTTTTTTTTTGTGTGTGTGTGCTGTAGGGTTTTTGTCACTCATCTCGCTTTGGTAACAGTGTGTCAGATCACACAGAGTTGTTTTGTTTGGTAAATTTAGTTTCTCAGGCCTTCCATGCAGGCAAGAAATTTAGCTATCAGAGGTGTTTTCTAGGGCAACAGCAAAGAGATAGTGAGGAAGAACAATACCAGTTCATCCAGGCATGTTTGGGATACAGAGTAACAAATGTGTTTCACTGCTTTCAACACACTGCTGCTTTGAATTTCCTGGACTTGACATCCCTTTCCGTTTTCACAATTCATTAAAGCAGTATTATTCCAAGCGTAGAAAATTATGTCAGAGGGAAATACTTTATCACCTGGGAATGTGAAATTGGATTAAATGACTTTGCCTTCATGTGCATGCAGTCAGGATACGATGCAAAATCCCGACAGTGCCATGCATTTGATCAGATTTAGTATCACTGTCTTGTTCCTCACTGTGCCACCTCTATCTATCAATCTCCTGCTATTTCTGATTTCCTTGCAGTTTTCCAGCGTGCTGCAGAACGTTCAAGCTCTCAGGGAGCAGACACTGATGCTAGTGCACGGCACAGCAGATGGTAAGAGAAAATAAATTGTTCTAAAAATCAAAATACTGTATCTGTTCTGCATCGATGCTGAGCACAAAGAAGCAGGAAATCCTGGAAGGTAATGAGGCGAATGGTTTTTAATCAAAAGATAAAAGAAAAACTGGGTTATCTAAATTGATGCTGGGATTTCCAGAGGAAAACATTCGCTGATGAATCATGCATGTCAAATTTGTTGAGTTATTGCCATCCTACTGCAATCTGATTGTCTCCCCACCCTGGTTTGGATTTGGGGCTTGTTCTTGCTGACATGTTTTGTTTCTCTCCTCCCAGCCAACATCCACTTTCAGCATACTGCTGAACTCGTCAAGAACCTAGTGAAAGTTGGAGCAAACTACTCAATGCAGGTGCGTAACACCACCGAGGCACAGCCTTCCTGCTGCATTTGTAATAACAGGGAGGCAAATGCACACACATTAAATTAATAAAAATGAAACATTTTGTGTCAAAATGGATTCAACTCTCACACACTATTACTAATGACATAAGTTGTGTCTGATAGAGCATTGATCGATACTGATTACAACAAAGTCACATTACTATGCTTTTCTATAACGACATGATGTGAAGTTTGTAAGGTCATGTTGAATAATTGAAGTGAAGGCTCATTATTACTTGCAGTCATTGAACTCTTACAACTGTCATGTGACAGCCTGGCTGACCCAAATGCCCCCTGAACATAATGTTTCACTAACAAATTCAACACGCCGTTCACATTAGGCCAAGTGAGATTCTTTTTATCTTATTTTGTTGACGACAGGAAATTTGGAACCCCACTGTATGTGTGTAAATCACCTAACCTGTGATTTTCAGATGGGGGGTCCTTTGGGGTCCCCATCAGTAATTTCTTATTTATTATTCCATTTATAGGTTACACAGAAAAAATGTCTGACTGAAGTCAATGATTTATTACCTCATAGAGCTGTTCACTGGACTTTTTAGCAAACATTTATTTAAAAATGATGTCAACCAATCACCATCCTGGATTTTTTAGAAACAGAGAAACTACCATAATTTCTAGGCTATAGGCTGCACTTGTTTATAAGCCGCGGGTGTCGGAAATATGGGAGGAAATGGCATAGAGCAGGAATTATGTTACACAGAAAGATTTTACCCTTTCGACAGATGGATTGACTTTAATTTGAAAACTGCATTGCATTTTCTTGTGTGTTTTCCATGATAAAGGGTGTGTGCATGAAGTGCAAAGTCAGTGCGTTTAATTTTATTCGGACAATTTAATTGGTCCACTGTCACCTGTTCGGCAATTGCATTGGTCTGATGTGATGCTAAATGTATTGGCAGCATGAAGCTCGTTCCATATAAATTAGCTGCATAGTTGTTTAAGCCGCAGGGTTCAAATCGTGTGAAAAAAAGCAGCCACTTAAAATCTGGAAATTACGGTATAGTTGGAGGAGTGAGGAGGGCTGGAGCTCACCATCTCTGTACTCTAACTTGATTGGCTAGTGCAGGCTGCTTTTCATTGCGTTGGCTTCAATGCTCATTTGTGTGAAAGGTAACTGTTATTCCCTCACCTTTTACTCACCAGATCTACCCAGACGAGGGTCACTTCCTATCTTGGCAGAGTCGCCAGCACCTCTATGCCACACTGACCAGCTTCTACAGGGAGTGTCTGAAGGAGGAGTTACTACCACTGCCTGACGATGAAGAGGAGGAGGAGGAATAGGCAGGAGGCTTTAAGGGTTAGACCTTTGGCAGAGCTTAACAGAAGTTTGCTAAAATCCGTCTAGGCTTTTCACATTGGGACCACGTGTTTAGCCAGACTTGGACACTGGATTAGAGCTCATAATGCTCTTAAGTGTGTGTGTGTGTGTGTGTGTGTGTGTGTGTGTGTGTGTGTGAGTGAGAGTGAGAGAGAGAGAGAGAGAGAGAGAGAGAGAGAGAGACAGAGAGCACTCCAGTGTGTGACTGTGTATAAATGTGATTAAATGATAACTGAAGGGCACGACAGTGACACCTGATTGCCAGGACTTGAGGTGGGAACAGCCCTCTTGCATTATTTCAGTTTGGAGACCCTCCGACTCTCGGCAAAGCACACAGAAGACTCTCTCCATCTTGTGCAGGGTCTCTGGGCTGCAGTCATCCACACTTAACCAAGTGCATGGTTCTTTTTTCTCCCGTTTTCCTCTTCCCTCCTTCACTCATTTTTGCCATGTTAGTCTACTTTGTGGTAACACTTGGGAAGAAAAGAACACAGATATACTCTTCTGATCTCACCTCTCCTTTGGTTGTTGTATTGCTGCACAAGGAAATGCTCCAGTCATCTACGAAAATGTTTAGTCACACGAGTTCACCACAACCAAGCCGACCACTGAATAAGTGCAATTTCCTCCTGAGGCCCTCTGCCATTGCCCACCCTCAATGGAAACAGTCTTTATGAGTTACAATTTACTGTACAGGGGTCTTGGGTAGACATGTACAATGCCTTATGAGGTTCAACATACTGTATTTTTAGGCCTACTTGCTGACGTCAGTAGTCATCCATTAGCAGTGTCATGTTAACCTATGTCAACTCAGGTCCTTGAGACACAGCATTACAGTCACTTTAGTATTGGAAACCATTTTAACACTACATAGGCTATATGGACAAAAATATGTTAGGAAGATTATGGACATCGGCCATACAGTATTTCAGTTTCAGGCCACACTGCAAAAGTTCTCCATCTTAATATACCGATCAAAATCTGCTTTTTCTAAGACAAGTGATGGTTTTCACTACATCTCTAACCAGGTTTCTTGAAGTCAAAATATTAGTTCCCAAGTTTTGGACACTCTTATTTCAAGGAAAGGAAGAAAAACATAACTTAATCAGATACATGAAATTAGGTGTACTAAGATGGACAATTTTTATAGTCAGTAAGGTGTTTGCATGTCTACAGGGAATGTGTCAAGTGTTGCCACATTTTGTACAGTACAATACAGCAGAGTGTGTACATAAATATATTTTTGAGATGTTAGATCTCATAGAAAGTTTAGTCAATGGGATGGCTTTCATTTGACCTTAATGTCTTGTAATTTTTTTTGTTTGTTTGTTTGTTTGTTTGTTTGTTTCCTTTCAGTTTTTCCTTTCGGCTGTTGATTTTCTTAATAGGATGGATTTTGTAAAGCTTCTTCTTGTTCTTTTTGCTGTTTTAAAAGGGAAAGGGCAGGGTTGAGGTTTTGGGATTATTGTGATTGTCCTCTAGTGATGATTATAAATAAAAGAACGATGAAAAACAATGGGTTATACTGTTATGTAAGGTGCACACTACAGCTGAAAATAGAATCAATTGTCTTTGTCTTCAGGGTAGATAAATAATCAAATCACCTTATTTTAAAGCTCTGATGTTCAATAAATGAGAAGACATATATGATTTTACGAACCAAAAAGCATCTTAGTGTAGTTTTCACATCTCTTCCCTCAGCCAGATCCTCCAAAACAGCTTTAAGACTCACTTGCTGAATCCATGCTGTGAGCATTTCTTTGTGGACTGAGTGCATTGATTCTTCCACTGTATTAATGCAGAATCTAAACTGGATTTGTAATCAAAGACCACTTGGAGGTCTACCTTTACACTGAATGGGACCTTTAAGAGGCTCTTTTGTTAAAGGCTAAACAACCTCACAGCAATTCATAACACAACGAGGCTAAGCATCTGTGGAAAGATTCTATGTCCTGCGTGCATAACAACAGTTAAATTTTAACCACGGAAATCTCACCACATTTGAGACCTTGGTACTTATTGTGTTATTTCCACAATAATGATTTTGGACACCTACATTTACGATTTTACAGCAAATTTAGATCAATGGCTAACTAAACATTGGCTGTGTGGATCCTTTATTGCCCATGTACTGACCAATTAGATGTGAACTCTGAAAGCCTGGTAGACAAAAAGTCTATCATGTCCAGTAAGTGGAGTAGCACATTTAATTTTGAGCTTTAACTTTTTGCTCCCATGATTTCTTTACAGGTTTTTTCAGCATAAAAAGGGACAAACATATCAAAATGTTTTAACATGAATACAGGGATTTTTTAAATAATGTGCGGCCCTAACCAAGGGTGAAAAAACAATACTTACCGCCGCTCTGGCCCCTTCCACCCCTTCACACAACAAAAACTAAAAGTAAATACAAAACTTCAACAAACAAGCGGGCAACAGAAGTGAGGTAATTACAGTGAAAGTGGCGATACTGGACTGCTGCTTTTAAATATATCAATGTATATATGTGCACTTGCTCTCACAAGGATGAGCCTCTTATACACACTGATGTAGTTTCACTCCACTGCAGGGTATTGCTCTGTGTTCAAATTATAAAACATCAGTATGGCTTGCACTGGAGTGGGCTAAGGATGCTAATGGTATCGCACAGGGTCGTATGATAACCATGCAACGTGTCCCTAAGCCATCTGTTTCAGCCAAATGGCAGGAGGCAGAATAACCAGTTTCTGTGTGGGCACAGGCTCCTCACTTTCCTTATTCTGCAGCTTATTCATCCATGTATTCATTTTACCAGGCATTGATTATTAATTTTTCTACACTTTAAAAGCAGTTTAAGAACTACCATTCCAAGGTCTCTACTCTACTAAACGACACAAATACTGAAACGGGATCGTTGAAGTGGTTGCAAAAAGAAGGTCATTGAATGCCTCCGAAAACTACAAAAAGATGGAGTCCCTGAATGGCCACAGTATCTCCGTCTCTCTCCCCAGGACACCATCCCATGCTTATACGGACTCCTCAAGATCCATAAAGTAGGAGTACCACTCAGACCCATTGTAAGCAGCATGAACTCTGTATCCTACACTATAGCTAAGCATGTAGCCAACATCTCAGCCCCTTGGTCGGGAACACACCACATCACATCCAAAATTCGCTAGACTTTGCGAAGAAAATCAAAGGCTTAAAAATAGAACAAGATGAAACGATGGTGTCATACGATGTGACCTCCTTATTCACCTGCATTCCAACCTTGGAGGCAGTGGAAACTGTGAGGCATCACTTCGAACAAGATAACACTCTACAAAACAGAACCAATCTCAAACCAGACCAGATCTGTCAGTTATTGGACCTGTGCCTCAACACCACATATTTCCAGTTTAACGGCAGATTCTCCAGACAAAAGCACGGCTGTGCTATGGGCTCACCAGTGTCCCCCATTGTGGCCACTTTATACATGGAAATGGTAGAGCACAAGGCCCTAAACTCATATAAAGGAACACTTCCAAACCATTGGTTTAGATATGTGGATGACACTTGGCCGAAGATCAAAACCCAAGATTTACAACCTTTTACTGAACACATCAACTCAGTGGACAAAAACATCAAGTTCACTAGAGAAGATGTCAAGACAACCACTTGCCTCCACATTAGGGTATACAGGAAAGCCACACACACAGACCAATTCCTACTTTTTGACTCACACCATCCATTTGAACACAAACTGGGAGTTATCAGAACCTCGAAACACAGGGTGGATAATGTACCAACCTCGACTCGGGCCCAAGCAGAGGAGCATAACCATCTGAAGGCAGCCCTGAAAACTTGGACATTTGGAAAGACAGCAGCAAGCTCCAGAAAGAATATCAACATGGATAATGCTGAGAAAAGAAAAGACAAACACAAGAACATTGTCATCCCATATGTGTCTGGGGTCTCAGAGAAACTTGGGAGGATTTTTAACAATCATGAAATCCCTGTAAGTTTCATACCCAGTAACACTCTCAGGCAAAAACTGGTACATCCCAAGGACAAGATACCACACAACCCAAAAAGCAACCTGGTATATGCTGTCCAATGCAGTCAAGAATGCAAGGACTTATATATTGGGGAGACTAAACAACCTTTAAACAAACGCATGGCCCAGCACAGAAGGGCAAACTCCTCAGGTCCAGTCTCAGCTGTCTATTCCCACCTAAAGGAAAAGGCACGCTCCTTTGAAGACAGCAATGTCAAGATCCTGCACAGAGAGGACAGATGGTTTGAAAGAGGAGTAAAAGAAGCCATCTATGTAAAAAACCATCCCTTAACAGGGAAGGGGGTGACACCACCTATCTCCCATTTACAATGTCGCCCTTTCATCTGTACCCAGGGGAATTAACAACTTAACCTCAGACGACTCTCAATGATCGTCGTTCACCAGGGGTACACCGAGGTCAATTGAAACCAGCACTTTCACAGGCACTTTTTGGTGGACACACCCACAGAGGTTAAATATTTGGGTCTTTCTCTCCTGCCTTGGTTAGAGTAGTGGATAGTGGATAAGAGGTGAAACATCTTCAACGTCTTCATAGACAAATACAAATCCAGTTGCCTACGAATCAATTTTGAGAGAACAATGACCTGGAAGAATGAGAATCTCGATTGACTTTAAAACAGCTTTTCCTTTTCCTGTTATTATTGAAATACAAAAACTTAATTGTCATACAGGGGATGCACAGCGGCATAGTGACAGCTGTTGCCTCACAGCAATAAAGTTGTGATTTTGTTTCCTGGGCCTGGGGTCTCACTGTGTGGAGTTTGAATGTTTTCCCTGTGCCTGTATGGGTTTCCTCTGGGCATTCCAGTTTCCTCCCACCGTCCAAAGACTTTCATGTCCAGGTTAACTAGTTAACTGGTTAACTGAACTCTAAGTTGCCAGTAGGCATGAGTGGGAATGTCATCTCTGTAGACATCTATGTGTAAGTAGCAACTTGTCCTGTGTGTACCCGGCCCTTGCCCAGAACATTGGCTGGGATTGGCTCCAGCTTCCCCTTATGGGTAATTGTTAGAGAGGATGAGTGATTGCCATACAAAACAAAAGGAGATAGTCAAGCTAGAGCAAAATATTACACACATTCCTTCATCTTCTACCACTTATCTGTTTCCATGTCACGGGGGGTGCCGGAGCCAATCCCAGTTCACATTGGGCGAGGGCGGGGTCACCCTGGATAGGTCATTCATCACCAGTCCACACACAGAGACAGACAGAGACCAACAACCACTCACAGTCATACTCAGACTTACAAACAATGTAGAATCACCAGTTAACCCAAATATGATCTGTTTGAACAGTTGGAGGAAACCCACATAAGCATTTTGGTTTTTTTTTCTTGAATTTAGCTATTTAAATCATGATGAAACGGTTGCTTTTTTTGTGCATGGGGTCATTTTACCATTTACTGTCTACCAGTGTACCTGGAAGAAACCCACACAGGCATGGGGAGAACATTCAAACTCAACACAGAAAGGCCCCAGGCCGGGAACCGAACCCATGACCTTCTTATTATGGGGCAACAGTGCTAACCACTATGTTGCCATGCTGTCTGCACACATACAGACACTGCAATTTACAGATATCACCTCAATGCTTCACATGCACGTAAACAGTAAATTCAAGTTCCAGTACATATCAGGTTTCCACTTAGAGGGTTTGGTGGCAGCAGCAGGACACTTTATGGCATCTTTGTGGGAGGTTTAATAATGTTTCTACGAATGCAAATCCTCATGGTTGCAAAATATGTGCCAATACAATGGGCCACCAGAAGCTCCTTTTCACCAAATACTTGCTTTTTTGTCATCTCTTGTTGCTTCATGTCTGTACATCCCAGCAGGACAGATACAATAACACACATCATACAAAGGAGACGCATCCGTCCCTGTACAGCTGCTTCCAAGGACGATCCAAGGGGAGTCTGCAGTCTCAGGGACTGAAATGAACCATCTGCCATACTGTTTTATAGTGATACAGAAAAGCTGACAGGAACAGTAAAGATTCAAGATGAGTTGTTGGAATCAAATTCTTTAATAAGGACAATGCAGAGTCGCTTCATTACAGCCCAAGCAGAATGACGTGCTGCGGTCAGCGAAGAGTATTCAAAGTGAAAAAGAGAAATGAAAAAGGATAACTGGGGGCTATAGAGGTTGGCAGATAGATGCAGCTTTGTCACATCTTGTCAGGTTTCCACATCTGATACCAGCCACGTCTGAAATCAGAAATCAAGTAATCCTCTTTAAACGTTTGCTCAGTGCAACAACAAAATAGCTGCTGCAGATATGTAAAAGCTTTGTTTTTGTTAATCAGCGAGGAAATTGAAGATAATATCCATCACCAGTTCTAGTGCTCACCCTTTTACTGGTGCAGCTGTGGGAGAGCGGTGCATCACATTAGGGATGGATTATCTCTCTTTCCTCTACCAAAACACACAAATGAGAGACTGTCCAGTTAAACAATTTATTTCAGCTTACAAAGTTTCTCAGGTTTACAAACCTCATGCAACTTTGACAGAACCGAGCGAGTGCAGAGGTGTGAGCAGCACAGGGTCATGGTCTGTGATGTGGTCAGGTAGATATTATTCAATCAGGGGTTGTGACAATGAAAATCTTACATGAATATGGTTTATGAACTATTGCACTAGTTTCTCCATTTTTCATCCCCTTCTGAAACACTTTATACATTTAGGGATATTAAATTTTTTTAAGTGTCTTTTTAAGTGTCTTTTGAAGACACACGTGTGATGTAACAAAACTAACTGGATTAGATATTAGATATTGTCGTGGTGTAGATTGAAAGATTGTCATTATCATCTGGAAAAAAAAATAATACCTTATACATACCTTTTTATGTGACATACAAAATCCATACTCTGCATTGTGACTTTTTTTCAATCCAGCATGTATTATTCTATATATTTACATTACCAAACAGGGTAATGGCAACTTTATATCTTGAGACACAACAATAAGAGAAACAAGTTGTTAAATTTCCTATTATACATCAATAGCCCCTTTCAGATTGGGTGACAGGAAGTGAGAGGATGAAATATTCCCTGCCCTCCTCATCAGTCTAACTCTGCATGTCATTTAAACTGTCATAACATTAGAGGATATGTTCTCTCCTTAGGGGGATGCTCAGTAGTGAGGGCAGGGTTGGTTGGGAGGGGGTTGCATAAGGCAAAGACTCATTCTGTGGAGAACGTGGCTGCTGAGAGGGGCAACACAAACTAAAATTTGATGTAATGGTCTGTTCCCTGCCACTGTTTTACTGGGATGGATTGGGTTGGGAAGGATCCACCTGCTGGAATTATTTATCACTTGGAAACAAAGGATGCATTTGAAAGAGGCTTTGAATGGTCATGCTTTGTGTGCCGGTCTTTTAAATGCATCCTTTGATGCATCAAACCTCCCCAGGTTGTCATTATTATTACTGCTAATATCTGGGATCTATTTAGGAAATTTTGGTTCTTCATCAGATTTATGTGTTGGTGTAAATATGTTTCTGGCTTAAAAAAAAAAAAGCTAATGTTTGTAAATGAGAATTAGTTTTTCTCAAACATTTTACTTGGTAAAATAAAGGTCAGAAAACATACACACTGGCCAGCAGCAAGAGATGTGAAAATCACTGCGCCCTCCATTTGGAACATCAATCCTGGCCTGGATACCCAAATGCAGCTTAAGCTCCACATCATGGGTCTCCTCCCTGAATGTGATTAAAGCAAAAGTATATATGGCAAAGGTTTTTTTTTTATTATTATCATTTGTTTATATATTTTCCCAGTTTAGCAACATGAGGAGGCAGTTATCCACTGGTAAGGATGAAGGTTCCCTGCAGATCCTCAAGGGTGTACAATGATCTCATCAGACATTGCGGGAACAATGTGTGGCCTCTAAGGTTAGAAAGTAATGACAACCAATGAGGTAAAGGCACCTGCACAAATTGTTTTGTGATCTGATCTTCGAATATTCATGGTGAGTGAACTTGAATTTGTTACAGTAGATTAGAGTATTCAGCAAAAACTATCCTCAAAATTGAAAAAATACAAGTTTCTTTAAGACCCTGACATTTCTTCTCTGATACAAATATTACAAACAGTGGGTAGAATCCTAAGCATTAGATCACTACAACAAAACTATGATCCTTTCCATTACATAACGTCATCATATGGACCCATGTTCATCCCGTGGACTACTTATTCCAAATTTTAACGCTACTGATCTTCCCCGATGTGGGCCTGAAAGTTTTCATTGATGCTCTCAGAGACAGCAGTCCATGTTTCCAGGTCATTACAGCAGCTACTCCTCAAAAAAATGCCTCGGGAGGTTCTGTGGGCTAGTCATCCTCTTCAGAAGTCTGCAGGTTAAAATTCTGGTCCTCCTCAAAGCAGCTCCTGAAGAAGGTGAGCACTGAGTTTAGCATGTAGTACTGGCTCTTGATGGAAACAATGTTGTGTCCTTCGTCTGGGAAAATCTGAGCAGCGGGAAATAAAAGAAGCACACCAGAGTCACAGTTAGAAAAGAAAACTCAAGTTCAGTGTTTGTTTGTTTTTACTTAAAAATAATAAGAGAAAATAAATAAGAGAAACTGTTTAAATATTAGTATGTTCAGTCACTGTCTTAATAACATTATTGCCTGAAGTGCTGCCCATGTTTTACAGGATATTGTTACTTCTCTGAAATTACATGTGTAGGCTAGTGTTTAGGAGCAGCGTGGAATAATTGATTTCAGAAGAAAGTGTTCTTTTATCCTGGTTTGAGACTATGCAGTTCATGTATCACGTGGCACAAAGACCACTATATTTTTGGCATTATTAGTATCCGAACAGCTCTACAGTATATTTGACTCAGTGCAGCAGTGTGACTCACTAATGTGTAATGAACAACAGCAATGCTCTGGATAAGACATCATGCTCTGATTCACACACAGTCATTGTCAGGAGCATTCTTTGTTTCTTTATGTCTTTTCATTTCACAACACAAAACAAATAAAAAGCAGAAAATCTGACTCAATATGGTTCCTAACTGGCTGAGATGAACCTGAAACCTGAAAGAGGATTGTGCTCGTCCCAATATTAGTAAAGAGCTAGAGGAGCTCAGGAACCCAGAGACCTGCTCACACATTGGGCTGGTGCTTGACCCATTAAAGTTATTTTCATGTTGGTGCACTTTGCAGAGCAGTTCACCTCTTTAACAAAAACAGAAAATTTGAGTGTGGCCTGTGGATTTAAAAGGGCTTTTCTACTGTTTTACGTTGTGAGAGTTGTGCAGCCTGACCTCGCAGCTAGGTGGATTCACACAAGACTGTTGTCTATTGGAGCTATAAATACAAAATCACAGTCTCCACAGTGGAAGTGAACTGAATTGTAATTTAGGGAGGAGGCGTCTGCAGTCACCTGGAGGGTGTAGTTAACTTTTGATGCTGACAGCAGTTTGACCAACTCAGCTGAGTGTTGAAAATGAACAGTGGCTGAAAAAAAGAAGATATTATTAAAACAGATTCATAATGGCTTTATACAAAGCTACCCAGTGTATTAGAGTCCCACTATTGGGAATATAACGAAAATGACAAACTCTTAAAATTAAAAAAGTCAAGAAACTCAGCAATCGCTTACATCAGCATATGTAATATATGTAAGAGTCAGTATTGTACAATGATTATACTACATTCACAATCAAAGCACACTGAGGCAGGAAAATACAGATCTGAATCAACAGGGGGCTTGATTGCTTGTCAGTCAATTTTACAACTATCTTAATTCAGGATGGCATGAAAATATTTAATCTTTTATATGAACTCAGATGTATTATACATTTTTTTATGCTTTGAGACAAAGAAAGATTAAGAGATCACAACTGGAGTGGTTAACCTTTGCGCTGGTAATAAACCTGCTGTACATCAACATATACTCACCATCTGCTGTGCCGTGGATAATCAGGAAGTTCAGTGGACTTGGTGCTGTGATGTTACTGAGCAGACTTGAAATCTGTGGTAGACAGTAAATGGTAAAATGCACAAAAAACAATTATTTAAATAATTCATTTTAATTTTAAACAAGAAGTGAATGCATTGGTTTCCTCCGGGCTCCTCAGGTTTCCTCCCACTGTCTAAAGACATCATGAGTGTGAGTGTGAGTTGTTGTTGGTCTCTGTCTGTCTCTGTGTGTTGGCCCTGTGATGGACTGGTGATCTGTCCAGGGTGACCCCGCCCTCACTCAGAGTGAGCTGCGATTGGCTCCAGCAGCCCCAGTGACCCAGAAATGGATAAGTGGTAGAACATGAATAAATGAAAAAATTAATGACTAAAAACTATCTTTTCCACCAGAAGTAAATCAAATATTAATCAAAAATATTAATAATATTAATATATATATATATATATATATAATATTAATATTAATCAACATATTTTTGGTGTGTGGTGTGAAGAAAAGACTTGTTGGGGACTGATGAAAACCATTTTCCAGATTTCCATGAAGCTGACCTGGACTCTGACCATGAACTGATTAAATTGAGCTGCAAAAAATTATACTGAGCTTCAAGAAGTGTCAGATTTTCCTTATGTGTGAAACTGCTGATTTGCACACTGTTCACCCTAAATCTTATGAAGTGTCATGACTATAATTATGTGCCTCTACCTAGCAGCCAAATTGTAAGGGATATTTTCCCCAAGTACCAGCCCTAGCTGGATGTCAAAAACAGGATCTGCTCAGTAGGCTGTATCTAAAATCAAAAATTGCGTACATACAGTGCTAAAATATCGTAATATAGAATACAATCACAGAAATGGTGGGAATATTTTTCAATAAAATGTAATTATATTACTCTATGTCATGTTCTGCGTGTACACTCACTGTATCAGCCATACCATAATAACAACCCCCTGAGGTTTATAGGTTGCAGCAAGAGAAATGGTCAAATGTACGGATGGGAACTTTGACAAGAGCCAAACTGTGATGTGTAAGCGATTGAGTTCGAGCATCTCCAACATAACAGCTCTGTGGATTATCCTGATCTCCAGGGGGTCAGATCTACCAGAGGTGGTCCAAGGAGCGAACCCACTGGACCACAGACAGGGTCAGGACTCACTGATGCATGAAGGGAGTGACGGCTGGTGTCAGAGCTCACAGAGCATCACCCTTTGTTGTGTTGTGATGCAGATCTGTCAAGGCACCCATACAGAGCCCTTCCCAATGACAGTGACCTCTTTCAGCAGGGTAATGCTCACCTTTAGAAGTCTAGAGGAGACCAGACCTCCAGGAGTGGACCTTTTTGGAAGCAAAAGGAGGACCTTCACAACATTAGGCAGGTGGTATTAAGGTTATGGCTGATTGGTATATGTGATGCTGCAGTTGAACGTTTTATTTGTCACATGCTAATATGTGAATAAAACAGTTGAATTAGGGCTGGACTGGGCAAAAGTCTGATATATATAAAAAAAAAAAAAAAAAAAAAAAAAATATATATATATATATATATATATATATATATAGCATGTGGCAGGAAATATTGTGATATTCAAGATCATCAGATTTGCATCAATTACATGAAAATAGCTGTAATTAGCTATCCCTTTATTGTGCAACCACATGTAATTAATATACTTTCAGAACAATGTGTAGCAAAAGGAAATTGCTATTACGGAAAAATGACATGATTGCACAGCAATTTCTCTGTGAACACAAACTCAACCAGCCACCCGGCACAGTACAGACAGTAACAACCTGTTATTTTCTGGTGGCACAGCTGCTTCACAGTGAAATGTGACTGGCTGAGAGGACAAATTCAACTTCACTCTCTCTAGATTTGACTTGCCCACATCCTGCCAGTGCTGCTCAGTCTGTATGAGGGAAGAGCACATGAGCCTGGAATCTCCCACACAGTCTGACCAAGACTGTATGCTGGACACAGAGCTTCTCATTTAAAACGTCATTACTAAGCTTAGTCTAGAGTCTGGCATTGTGTATAATGCAGCGTGACGTCAAAAACACACACTGCTTAATCGCTATTCAAATAGAGAGTGTGTATTCAAACTGAATGGTTGATCTTATATATGAGCACGTTCAAATGATTTTAAATTTGAATGAGTGGAATAAACCTTCAGATACACCACTGACATCCAGTCGTACTTGATATTTGTGATCCTCTTTTACTGGAGCGCCAAAGTATTTCTCAGCGAAGGCCGATCCTTTGTACAGATTAAAAGGAAAAAACTGTTACTGGCAACATATTGTGAGCAAAGACAACACTGCTAGATTAATTAATACATTTCACTCTTGAAAATGCTTTCAGGGATTGTCAGGATTTCTTCTTTACTTTAATTTGAAAATGCCACACAAGTGTGATTCTTACCGTAAAGCCTCCAGTTTGTTATTGGAGCCACAGCAATGCCACACTTGAACATGGAGCTGTGTGTAAGTAGCAGGAGTGAGGACAGGAAGCCTCCATAAGCCTGGAAAAAAAATAGCCCTCACTGCTTTTTAGTTGAAATTGTGTGTCTTCATTTATTTAGTCAGTACACAGACTGGTGTGAGTTACCTTTCCATAAACTCCAACTCTGTTGCCATCAATGTATGGTAGCCTGACAAGGTGCCTGAAAGTTAATTAGTTATTTGAGTTGCAGGTACAAAGACATTCTGATGTTTTAAGTAAGAGTCTTGTTTATTCCTCAGACCAGCTTGGTCAAAGTTTCCACACTGACATTCAGTGGACATAAACTGTAAAGTGAAGCCAGTGCTCAAGAGCCATAAAGCTACATTCTATCCAATGGTATTTGGCAAAACCTCGCATTGATCCCAGTGTTAATAATACTTCCATATTCCGTTCTCCTTGACCTCAAAGGAAAATGGCATGAGGTTAAGAAAATGTATGAGCAATATGTAAGCCAGATGTGGATGTTAAATAATGCTTTACTACTAAACCATATTAAGACATTGCACTATTTTGACTTTTTTATATGTACAGTTTTGGGTTGTTTTTTGCATTTTGAAATAACATTTATGCATAATGTGTGATGATCATAATAGTTGATATAATGCTTGATCTTCATGAAAAAGAAAGCGGGTTAGAAAGAAATCTATAAAAGTGATTTGGAGTTCACCCTATCTGCCTCATATAAAATGTTGGTGCATAGCGGGATGGCATTTTCTTCTCAGTTTTGTACATGAAGCATCGGTGTTTCCTATGCAAAAGGAAGAATAGGAAACATTGGAGCTTCTTGTTTCTTAGATAATTAGACCTGATCATTCGTCCTGATCATCGCTGATTATCGCTGACACAGAAATGTCTGGCTCACATCACTCAGTTAGGGAACTTCCTCAGAAAAAAACACCTGTTCAAACAGCAACCATAGCCTTACAAAAAAAATTATAACATGTTATTTTCAGACTAAAACCACATACTCAAGGACTGAAATCTGATCTTGGACATCAACAGTTCCCAATCTCCCATGAACCTCATGCAGAATCGTCTGACCCTGGAAGCCGCTTCCCCGCCCGTCCAGATGAGCTACGATAACGTTGTCTGAGCTGACCATGACAGAGTCCCAGCTGAGAGAGAAGCGTTCACTCACTGCCTGGCGACCAGGGGCGCTGTCACTGTGACACAGCCAAATAAAGCCATTAATATCATTAAAGATTTTCCAAGACAATTTATGACAAAAACACAAACCCAACAGTTTGTGATTAATAAAGGGATTAATCCTGTATACAGAATAATATCTCTAATGAAATAATTTCTTTAGAATCTAATTCTGTATAATTCCTGTAAAAAACAATGATTTAAAATATACAAACCACAATTGAAAATAAATTGACATACAGAACCAGCACAAGTGGGTATTCCTTTGTTTCATCAAAATCTGCTGGGACAATCAGCTCCAGACGAAGTCCTGCATCACAAGGCAACAAGAAAATTTCATGGTTTTGCGCTCTGACACTGGCTGACATAGTGGGGAGAACACATATACAGCCGTATGTCTCAGCAAGAGAAGGAAGTTGCTGGTTTGACTCCTGGCCAGATTTTATTACCTGTCATTTCCCCACTCTCTTTTCACTGTTGGGTGTAAAATCGCCCAATAAAAATAATAGAATGATTTTAACAAATCTACCACATTTCATGTGTCAGATTGAATGGTTGTGCTTCATTACAAGTCATGAAATCACAGTTTGTGAGGTGCTTAGGAGTCACCATGGCACGCATTCCTTAGATCAGCTGCTTGAGTCAGATGGAGCTAGTTGCACTTGCATGTATGAACATGGTGGTAAAATTGTTGAAAAAACACAGCTCTACAGCAAAGCGCTGATTGACATAAGACATAAAGAGGCAGCTATCTAGAATCTGATAGAGGTAACATACTGTAATGGCCTCCACAAACACATAAACCCAGATAATGGACGCTGGGCAGCAGGAATCCCACTCCACTTGTCACAGGATGCATATGTCAAAGGCCGTCCTCCTTCATCTGTGCCACTGGCTTCTCATTTTGAAGCTCACATGAGATATTTTAAGACAAAGGAAGAGAGGTAACCAGAAAGACTGCCTGACAGAGGGAGAGCAAGAGGAGGAGAGCAAAAGAGATAGCAACCAAAGAAAAACACACAGCCCAAAAAATTGTACACATGGGGCTGCAATGAACATACACTGACTATTACACTGACATATTAGTGTAATAGAAACTCACTATTTGTCCCTCACACACCAAAGTCAAATAATCACAGCTATCACCTTAAACCATAAAGAAAGCAAAAGTCTTCAAAGCAATTAGCTGTGCTCCTGATGAACTGAAGTTATCCAATGGTTCTCACTACCTGAACATTCGTTTTAGGCTTCAGGACATATGCAGCTAACTACAGTAACACTGCAGATCCTAGTTATCTTTCATTATAACTGAATGTGACCTCTGAGTGATTTTGAATTGACAGGCATCATGAAAATCCTTCAATATCCTAAATAAATCTCAAATAAACATATTGGCTCCTGTGCAAAATAAGCCTGCAATTCTACTGGGGCTTAGCTTTTGATGACAGCACTCCCAGCTGTCTGTGCGACTGCACAAATGGCCTTAAACACGTATCTCATTGTTTCTAATAGTGAACACAGATTAGAGAAAGTAGGCCATATGGTGAACCAACGACTCTAATTAAAACGATACATTATTGCATTCCTGATTCCAGGGCTGTTTCATAATTACCTCAAAAAACACTGCACCTGTTCACTCTGTTGTGTCGATCCTGGATTTGTCATATCTGACAGTCATATTTTCACTGGCCAGTTCACAGGCACATGCAGAAATATGCTGGAAAACTACCACCACTGTCAATGTATGCACATGCACTTAAGTAAGAATATATACAGGCTATACTGTACAATACATAAAATTCCAGGTTTCTAAACATCTTAATTTAGGTATGCAGTATGAAGACTTAAAGGTCCTATATTTTACACTTTTCCTGTGTTTTATCTTGAGTTTTGATATTCATAAAAAGATACGGTTCTAAGAACCAAAAACTACTTCAGTCTATTTACATCTCCTCTCTCTGGCTTCTCTGGTAGGGGGTGAATCAGGTGACAGGCAACACGTGAGTCAGCCAATCAGTAGAGAGGATCTGAGCCTCCCTTTTGATTGGTGGATCAAGTTGGGTGGAGCTTTAGACCAGAGGAGGCTCTTTCTGTACAGTTAAGATATAAGACAATGTAAGAAAAGCAGGCATTTCTGACAACTCAAAAAGGTTGTGTTGCTGGTGTGTATGGATATAGACAGTTTGTTAAAAAGCTCCACCGCTGAATTTTAATCCAGTGTTTCTTTCTCAACAGCTTGCTAATTAGTAATAATATGTAATGTGTGTCATTGATTCTAGACTTCCATAAAAAGTGTTGGCTTTTGATTATTATGTTTAATAAGATTGAGGGAACAATGATATTGATAATACTTGTGGCAATGAGCTAAAGAATAACAAATAGCTACCACTATAACGAAACAAACACTTTTGGTAAATTAAACAGATGAATATCTGGCCAACAATTGAATCGGATGCAACTCGTATTGGTCTGACTAGTGTGTTCCAAACTGAGGAAGCCCCTCCACTCAGGAGGCGAAACATCTTTGACAAACCTAAGTCCTAAGCACAGTTGCATTCGAATCAATTGTTGGCCGGATATGACTACGACCTGGATGAATGAGAATATGCACAGACAAAACAGATTAATAATCTAAAGACGCTCTAACATGGTTAAAGCCTTGATCTGTTCCTGTCATGCTTTTGCTATGTAATGGTGACCAGATCACAGGTGAGAGGCTGTGGCAAGGAGAACAAAGGAGCTGTGAATTGTTGGGGAACGTGAACAGAAAATTGGGCGAAATTTTTCTGGCAGTAAAAATGAATTGTGAATATTTTATCCATCTAATGAAGTTGGGAGAGGCAATTTTGCATGTCAGTGTAAAAACCTCATTTAAATTATGAACATGGGAGAAACTTTGACACCTGGACGACCAGTCATCATCTCTTTGTCTTCCGTTAAGAAAGTACAATCATGAAGGATTATTTTTCTCTCCTTTTAATTTGGCACACACCAGTGGACTCTCAATTTTCTGCTATATTTTGGATGATTTGCTTTGTGTTCAAGATTAATGGTTTACATTTACACTTTTAATCAGGATGATCTTGGTGAAATGTTAAAAGGGTTTGAAACTTTCAAAAATTAATTTTCTTAAAAAGGCCTTTCTTTGAAAAATAAAATATAGGACATCATTTTTTTTAATTAAGATAATCACACACCATATTTAAATATGATTCTCATAGTTGGACATGATTCCAGTATCATACCAAGGTTGTTGATTTGTACAGTTCGTCTTTCCCACTTGGGTATTGTTCTGTTCATCAATACACTTCTCAACACAGTGTTCCTTTCGAGAGTCTTGTGCTCTGTTAGAAAATACAAGAAAACATGGGTTAAGACTTCACTTTTCATCCAGCTTCATCTGCCTGTGTAAAACCTCGGAGCAGCTTTATGTGTGAGTAGATCCATTCATCTCTGTTTATAGATATTATATCTGCTCATATTTTATTGTCTTGCATAAGATTTATTTACATTTTTTCAGAGCTACTTTGTGTTGGTTTTTTACAGTTTCACACCAATGTAAATGACTTGACCACATGGAAACAATGTATTTTCAATAAATGGACACATGAGTTTACGTTGACGGCTCTGTTCATTCCTCCTAGTTAGCTTCTAAGCTAACTAGCCAACTCAGTCAAGTCAATACTGTGTGGTAATGTCTGAACAGTGAACAGTGAACACAGCAGCCCAGCGGGCTCTACACAGCAGGGATTCTCTTGAACGGCAACTCTTCGATAGCAGCTTCAGCTGTGCAAGCCTCATTTCCCTACAAACTACAAGATGGACGAGACTTCTCCCACAGAAGGAAAGCAGGAAGGTTCAGAAGTCTAAACCGCCTGTGCTGCTGGGTCTGCTTCTAGCGGGTCCAGCTAAAGCACGGGCTAAAGTGGTGGTCGTGCTGCACAAGCATGCACAGCCTTTGTTCAGAAAGAAAATTAAGTGGACCAGTGAGTATGTTGAATGTCGTTCTCAGGTAGAAAAAGAGCTAGCATCAGCACTGTGTTGGGGTGACCTACCTGGGCTAGCTTGCATAGATACTGCTAGAGGCTTGACATCGTGGAGAAGTTGGCATTTGGGCTACAGGAAAAATGGATCTCTCATGGAAGTGATTACAAGGAACTCTTTTCATATTTCCCACCGTTTGCCTACTGTGCAGACTTTGTTTCAACAGAGGCCTACATCTGCAACGACTCAAATTTCCCCTTGCCCTCTTCAGCAGATAAAACAACGAAGCCAAACAACACAGTTAAAATGAGTAGCTCTAGAGGTTTCATCTCATCCCACAACACTGAGGTCTCTTGCTTGACTTTGAGAATACAGAGTGCCCAAATACTAGAGACGATGTCAGGAGGCAATGTCCTAATTATAAAAAGCCTCAACCAAGTTTGAGGACCGCATGGGTTAAGACTTCACTTTTCATCCAGCTTCATCAGCCTGTGTAAAACCTTGGAGCAAGCTTTGTGTGTGAGCAGATTCATTCATCTGTGTTTATAGATATCACATCTGCTCATATTTTATTTTATTTTATTTTAAAGGTGTATTTGCATTTTTTTCAGACTACTTTGTGTTTGTTTGTTTTTTTTTTCAAACCAATGTAAACGACTTGAACGCTGTATCTTCAATAAATGGACACAGAAGTTTTCGTTGACAACTCTCTTCACACCACCTTGTCATTGAAGCTAACTAGCTACTTCAGTCAAGTCAGTGTTTAGCTGTCTGGTATTGTGTGCCTTGCTACATGCTCAGGTGCCAGAACAAGCAGTTGTGTCTCCATTTTCTAGAGCGTCAAGTAAACATCAGCTAATGTGCGTTGTCGTCATAACCTAATTGTAGTGACTTCATCTCCAATCATCAATTTATTGTTTTTCACATACTCATGCTCAAAAAATAAATAGATAGAAATAGAAATAGATAGAAATCTGCTTCTACCCAAACATAATGAAAAAACACGCCTGATGCAAGTGAGTGAAAGAGTCTGAATAGTAAATTGGCTGCACTTACTGTTCATATCATTCAGCTTGTGAAGAGTAGACTGAGGTATCCCAGGACCTAGGAAAAAATTGCTTAGTTTAGCCATGTTTTATTCTTTGGGCTAAGTGTTTAAATGTTTACCTGATTGTTGCTCTTGACACGTCTGGCCTGTTCTTGATGAGCTACCTTGCATTGCAATGTGAAATATCGACTCCACTTAGCCAAATGGATGACATGATGAAATAAAATCAAATTAATCAATACACACTTTAAAGAGCTTGAACATCTCATCATCAACAAAGCATCATGATGAGAGCAAGTCAAAATTTGAAATGGTCAAAGTTGTCATATTGATGTTTAAGTTGTATTGACTGATTTCCAAACCAGTCACTGAGTAGCATGTAAAAATATATCCCAACTCAAAAGTGTTCAGGAGCTTTTTGTAGCCTCTGAGCTGTTTTGCAAATGAAGCGATGATTAATGTATTAATTCAACAAAAACATGAAATTCAATGTGCTGAATAGCTTGTGCTGCTCACACAGAGCTTTGCATTGTTTTCACAACCTGGCCCGCTAACGTAGCTCACACAACTAAGTAAATTAATCAGTAACAATTCAACTACTTGTGATAACTTGTGGAAATTTGCACTGTAGGAAGAAGAGTATGATTACCTTCAAATGAGCATCAACTTAAATATGCATATGCATCATAGGTAGACCCTGGATCTCAAACCAGCTAAACCTTTGGCTGGACCTCTTTCCACCACAGCCAAAATCCCATTAACACATTTCTTTCATCAGCGAATGCAGCAAGAAACAGAAACTGGCTCACAGACGATGACAGATTAATCAGTTGTTGCTTACAAACCACATGATCTGGCACAATCAAGTGTAAAATAAACCTTGCACTCTCTTGAATTACTGACGACTCTGCAATTCAGAAAGTAGTCGAGTTTAAAAACGTTGCCTTAGTTGTCAATGTGTGAAAAATCTATAAATCATTTGATCATCATTCACGTCAGTGTAATCTTATCAGTCGGTCAGTTATTGTGGCTGAGAGTGTATGCAGTCCTTTAATTTTTGATGTTACTGCAATCTCAAACTGATTACATCATATTAGGGAAGCTGCTGTTTTGGTCACGAGGCGTTACCTCTGCAATTTAGGAGAACATGTTGGTAGTCTGGGCTGAGAACAGCATCATTGTAGGTGCACTTTGATTTAAAGAGGGAGCAGGTGAGACATTCTTTCTCAAAATGATCCACAGTGGAGAGCCTGTTTAAAGAAACATGTCAGTGGTCACCTGGAGACTTCTTGTAAGCATGCAACAAAATGAAATAAAAATGTTCCAAAGCATAACTCATCAATACTATAGTTAAATTTGTATGCACATACATATTAGCTTCCTGGTTCACTGATGCTGCACATAGCTAAGACCTTTTCACAGACAGTGTATTAAATACACATCCATGTTGGTTACTGATCAGAGAGTTTTTTCCCCTACATGGTGACTGCTGTATTAGAATGCAGTTCATGAATTACGACTGACAATGCAATGTAACATTGATGGGTGTATGTATAATTCATGTCTCTTTGTAGTCTTCGGAATTATTCACAGTCTCATATCCCATTACATTTATCAGGAGATGAAAAATAATAAAATTATATAAGTTATATATGATTATTTGATACTAAAGGAGATAGGGTTGAGCTTCTGCATGATGTGTGAACCTGAGGAGGCAAGCTGAGCATAAGGTGCATTCCAGCCAAATCTCACATCAGTAATTCCAAACTCTGTGAAATGCATTTATGTTTTTTGTTTGCGATTGACACCACTCTTCCTTTTCTATGTCAAAACTGATTATTCTAGCTTTGCATAAAACATGGGAACTGGGGAAACAGCTGGCATATGTGAAGTAACAAACCTTTCTTACCACTGCCTCTAAAACTAACCAGAAAAACTCTGCCAATGTTCAATTCAATGACAACAGTTTAAAATTCCTGTGGAGCAGTGCAGGATATTGTGAAAAAGTAACCGAAAGTAGTAGAAGTAACAGACTCCGTTGCCTGCTTTTCCAGCTTGAGGGAACAAACTGTTTGAGGTTACAATAGATAGTAGCAAACCAGATCCAAATCTCTAACGGGCATTTTTTCAGTTAGAGCTGTATTGTGGGAAATGTAGGCACCATGCGAAGACAAGGAAGCAGAATATGTGAAATGAATTAATTTTCTTGTTGTGCTACAGATCTGGTTAGGAAATATCCCACCCTGATACCCATACAACCATGCAAAGCTGATGTGTGGGCAGCCGTATGCAAATGAACCATGACATGGTTTGACAGAAACCAGCAGGCAGGATCAAGCTGCATACTAACTGGCACCATACAAAACACCAGTTGGTGTGTGTCAGTCATCTAATTTGCTTCAGCAATCAACATTTCCAAACTTGCTGTCTCATGCATGTCCATCGTGTACATCATAGCCACCACCTACAACAGTCTTTCACCACTTTTGGGTCTGACTGTGCACTTAAAATCTTGTCATTGATATGAAGGTATTGGAGAATCAACAAGTCACTGTGTCCTGCCAAAAAACCAAACTAAACTTGCCATGATGTTTTTGTAGCAACCAGAGAAACTTTTTCCCCATTTTCCACCATATGCTAAGCTAATTAGCAAATAAGCTAATTAGGAAATCTTGTCAATGAGGCAAATAAGGTTATTTCCTTCATCAAATTACTTCTAATGACAGGTGTGTTCTTGTTCTATATTGAACTTAAATCTATACTGTACCTGTATAAGTGCCGCTGGGTTGAGCCTTCCTCTGTACTTAGGAAATAACTGGAAAATATGGAGTTCATTTGTTATAATGGAGATGATATAGGTATATATAAAACATACAGTTACGGTTACTCATGCCTACAGTAAGTTAGTGGTCTCATCATAGGCCAGAATCTTAGAGACTTCCCAGCTTCCTGAGGTCAGGTGGCGGAGGTTGCCCTCTTCACCCTAAGACAGAGCAGCACACAAACAAAGAACACAACAGAGCAGAGGCATCGTGTTAACATGACCTCACATGCCTGACATGGTCTCACAGGGGTCCACTGGTGTATAGCTGAACCTTGTGCTGAATTTGAAGCCAAAACCTTTGCTCCACTTATCATCTCGACTGGAAAACTGAATTAATCTATCAGAGAACCCAGAGGCCTTTCAACGGGTCAGTTGTCTAATACTGCTTTAATCTCTTCAAGTTAACATGCTCTGAATTTTTGGTGTTTTTGGAAATAGAGTTGGGATATAATTTTAAATGAAGAGACTTCCAAATGGAACCACATAAGCAGTGTGAGTAATTAGAAGGCTCTTCTGCAGGCAGAACAGATAAGAGAACAAAGAAGTCCCTCAGCCACACACACACACACACACACACACACAGAATACGTTTCATTTAAGCTGTGAAAGCATCCGACTGAATCTATTCATTTTATTGAAGGTTTGTGATAATTTTACTTGGTTTGAGATCATGGTGATGTGGTTGAATGTCCCGCGGCCACCATGCTTTAAGGGCATTGTGATGAAGAGTGTTTTACAATCTTTGGAAAATACTGGCTCCTCATTCTGGGAAACAAGAATAACAGCATACAGTTAGCAAGTTTTCACACATTTCAGACTGTCATAAATTCTTTTTTAGGTTCATAACAGTTAACCTTATTTCTAACACGAAACAGGCCTACTGATCAATACTGACAACAGGGTTTCTAGTTCAAAATGGGATTCATTCAGTAGTTTCCTGTGCTCAGCAGTAACCTTCCTAATAGTTACAGCTATTGAGCTAACATCAGTGCTAACAGCCTGAAAAAAACAAAAATATATATAATAAAATAATAATAATTTGATTGCACAAAAGCAATAGCATGCTTCTGGCCAATGACTTTTCTAAACGGAGCAGTGGGGAAATATGTCAGGATTTTTCTTTGTAACAGTGACAGACAGTAATGGACTAAAATCTTACACTGTTTGTGGTTGATTTGAATTTTTGATATACATTAGAAAATGTAGCTTCGGTTTTAAGAGACAAAAAACATTTCAGTGTAGGTCTGTCTCTGAAGTTCAACTTATCAGAAGAGAGGAGCAGCACCTCTCTCCCCTCAGAATATACGGGACCTTGAATAACTCTTGGAAACACTGGGGAGAAAAATGTCTTCTGCCACTTTAATCAAAACATCTGCAGCAAGTACAGTTGAACAGCTAAACACTAAAATTTAGGAGACACTGGGCATTTTCATTGATCCTTGTGTTACTTACACTGCACTTTGGCAAATTTGTGTCATTTAGGGTTCTGGGCAAACAGTCCTTTCCTCACACAACTGCCAAGTGAGTACATTTCACCTTCAGAGAAAATTGAATGCAGTGGAAACTCCATTGCTTTTACTGTATAATGCATGTACATTGGACAATTTCCTTGTTAGTCATTTGCAAGTCTTTGTGCATGGATTACACATTTTGCAGACCATGTGCAAGGATTTGTGAACTGATTACAGATCCCCGAGTACAGATTTCCATGAATCTGAATTTGGACAGTAATACAACTGATCTTGCAGGAAGATGGCCCAGTTCTGAAATTGATTGCACGCGACCAACTCAGAGCTGAAATTGGTCCATATCTGTGCAGTGACAGACTTTGCTTGGACCAGCTAATTGGTGAGTTTGCAAACCATGATATGACAATGCAGCGCTGTGAATTGCTGTGGCTTATACTTGAGATTCAGTTTTTATTGTGTTACATCAAAATTGCCTTAATAATAGATTGACCCATGAACTCTTCTGGAATCTGTTGCTTACCTGGCGGTCAAGCCACTTTTCTGATATCATCACATTTTTCTAAAGTGAAAAGATCAGAAGTCAGTTAAGACAATGTCTGTATGTTGATTGAAAGCTTTAGAATATGAAATCTTGCCAACATTATGCTTCTTACCTTGGTGCAGTCACCTGTGGTGAGATCACACAATGAAAGAATTGACATGTTTTGAGCTCGATTCACCCAACGCACACTCAGTCTCTCCTCCGTCACCCATTTCACCATGGTTATGTAGTATTCACTGGTAAAAACAGAGATGGGAAGTAGCTGAGTGAATAAGAATAAGATCCTGGAGGATAAAAAATGGAGTGTGCTATAGTACATGGGGCCAGAATAGATGTGTAAAATCAGGTGTTCTTAAAGGACAGGACAAATGACTTAAAAAGTGAAGAATGAAAAAAAGGTCAGAGGCACTCTGATGTAGTCAACAATAAGATCCTATCCTTAATAATGAAAATGTGTATAAAATAAATGTACCTTTTTTCAAAACTGTCTGGAGGCCTCAGCTCTGTTGTCAGCGAGCTGCCATCGAGAGTGACAACGTAGAGACTGACAGTTGGGTTGATATGACCCATCTAAAAGAAAAAAAAATAAAAATAAAAAAAAACATCATAAATACATTATTGCTTTCACATGCTTAATCAGATTTGGTGTAACATCCATGATGCATGACAATGCGTTGCAGCAATAACAATAAATGCTTAGCAACACACTACACTGGGACCTTTCTTTTTTTTTCAGCTGTCACAGTGAACAAAGCCACTAGGATTTAAACAAAGTAATAAGAAACAAGTAAAGGGGAAAAAAAACATGAGCAGTACACTGTGCAGGCCCTTGGGCAAGACAGTTGCTTGCTTAAGCCTCACTTAGAATTAGAGCTCATTAGTCTACATGGCAAGGTAGATGTCAGAAACGTATTGACCTACTAAAGAGATGACAGTCTCTCCTCTGCACTTATGCTCACAATTTTTTATTAATAGTTATTCATCATGTGTTCTCATATCTTTCATTTTATTTATTTATTTATTTTTTTGAGGTATGATCAGCAGTTCTGCTGATGGTACTTGCTTCATTGACAGGTCAATGATATCATACGTCTACATGTCAGTAATAATGACGTTCCAGCTCTCTAATCTTGCAACATGTAGCGTATACTATTTGTCGTATTCCACTCTGACATCCTGGCCCCGAGGGGTGAAACAGGCGCATTTGTTCCAATGTGGTGCACATCCCAACCATGACCCTTGGTTTCAAAAACAACATTGTGGTTGAAAACCTATGTATGGGTTTCATTGTTGACATGATTAAGGTCTAACATCGACTTAATCTACAGTTCTTACCAATAATTTCTGCATTTACGCAAATAAAACAATAACACCTGCGCCTGGCTCCAGTGTGAGCATTTTGCTATGCCATACAGACAAGACCAACTCGATTTTTCTGAAAAAGCGCCTATTGCTGTCGTGCTTTCTCATTATTGGTGCAGCAATGTCAGTAATACGTTGCTCACAGTTTATTTACTAGTGACACGCCCTCCCATCTATATTCACCCACAGTCAATCAGAACCAGAGTCTAGTTTTGCCCTTTTTGTCACAATTAGTCTTGTCATCTGCAATTATTTATACAATGTGGTGCTGTCATAAAAAATCCACAGTGTGCCAGCAGTCTGTAAATGATAGTTGGCCAGTGTGAATGTATAATAACTTGATATTTTCTTAATGGCACCCATAAAGCTTACGCCATAGTTTGGGCTTTTTAATTGTGTATAACACAAATGTATCCCCAAATTACTGAAAGAGACTTACGAGTGTCAAAGTGCTTTACAGCCTCAGTGTTCTCATAGGTAAAAGGGAGGAATAAGAAATTAAATCTATGCTTCATTTAGTCCCATGAGATTACCACACTGACCTCACTCAAAGACATAGCAACAGAATCATTGTGTGTGTGTGTGTGTGTGTGTTAGGAGAGAGTTTTTACATAGTGTATTAAGGCTAAGCTTAAGTGCAGTACTTCATTAATTAGAGGTCTTCCTGTGACCCCTCCGCTCTCAGCCTCAGCCTCAGCCTCATCTGTGTGTCAGAACCAGGAAATAAGATTGCCCTCTACGTTCTGACCTTCATCCCACACCTTTTCCACAACCTATAAATCATTTGATATGCTAAACATCCATATCAAGGGATGGGAGGTGTGTGTAATGTGCCTTTATAAGTCACATTGCATTCCTGTTCTTCCTGGTGCCATAGCTCCCTACAACCTTCCCTCTTCAAAGTGAGCAAGTCAGCGTTAACATGAATTAAACAAGACAAGGATTCACTAACCTTCATGGATAAACTAAAGCACAGAGCTTGCAGCTGTATTATTCATCTCATTGGTTCGATACAGTGAAGCTGCAGTAAAGGCTGCAACATTGATTGTAGTGCTGTCAGGTGGTAATGGCCATTGTACAGTATCAAATAGGCTAAAGTATGTTGTTGTAAAGTATGTTAGGAGGAATGTAATTTCAACTGGATTTAATTATTTCTGGTGCTGCTCTATTTATCAGAGGAGGAGGGGGGCTGACTTTTGTGAGTACCTTGGGGTAGGGGTACTCCTTCCCTCTGGGGTAGAGCGATCCCGTGAAGCGAGGAAGCAGCATGTTGGGGACCAGGGAGTCATTGATGGTGAGGTAGGCCAGTCTGGATCCATCAGAAGACCACCAGTGGGTGACCTGAGTGTGTAACACCTCCTCTGAAAAAAGAAGAGAAGACAAATTGGAATCTGAAACCAGGAGCGGGGAGCTAATAATTTTTCTTGCCAAAACCAGAGTCACAGATCTGCAGGGTTTCTTTTTTTTTTAGCCGTTATTATCATCAGTAAAACATGAAAGAAA
The DNA here is from genome assembly GCF_900963305.1 of Echeneis naucrates. Lineage (NCBI taxonomy): Eukaryota > Metazoa > Chordata > Actinopteri > Carangiformes > Echeneidae > Echeneis > Echeneis naucrates. The sequence goes on along the minus strand of NC_042531.1, from coordinate 20,184,541 downwards.
GCGGTGTGACTGAACAACGAGCTAAAAGAAACTATGGTTGACCACTGATAGATTAATTCATTTGCATTCAGTGGTTACAGCCGTCCCTATCAGGAGGTGGGATATATTATGTATTACAGCTTCATGTTCTGCAGGATCGAACACAGGTCCGTCTGCTGTGAAGCACCAGCGCCAACCACTTTGCTGCCGTACTGCCCCAAATAGGTATTTTAGTGCAAAACAATGTCAAAATTTACAGTGCATTTAAATTCTTCTTCTTTTTTTTTTTTTTTTTAATTTAAGAACAACATAGTTGTACAGCACAACATGCCTGGGGATGTAGCTCAGAGGTAGAGTGTATGTAGAGGCCCCGGGTACAAACCCCAGCCACAATGCAAACCAGTGGTAGGCTTGTGCTAGTCGCAGGCCCAGAGAAATGGGGAGGGTTGCAACAGGAAAGGCATCCAGCGTAAAAAAAATAAACAACGTAAGTCACAGAACTGACTTGCTGTGGCGACCCTAAATAGTGAAAAAGAGGACGGAAAACAATGGTGTATAGAAAAATACTGTATACCAGCTTTCCGATAACCTCTAACCACGTCAATTCTCATTTCATTTCTTCACAGAGCATCCCACACGTTATGCCCAATTCTGTTAATCACTTCCAAAGATTCAAACCAGACCTACAGCCCTCACTGCAGCCCTGTGAGTGAGCAGTTGAGGAGCTCTCTGATTCTAGTTCTTGATTATTGTTTTGGCCCTGAACCAGGTGAGTCCTTGCTCTAGGTCCCACCCACGTCCAAGTGTGTCACAAAGAGGCATTTTTGTTTATCAAAAAGTAACACAAATTTAGGTTTTATGGTTTGGAGTTAATCTGATCAAGTTTCACGAACAAGCGCTAGGGGCAAGTACTCCGGCAAGGTTTGAATCCTTCTCCCTTTAGCTGCTGTCTACTGGCCTGTCTCTTACCCTCATAAAGCCAGTCTGCGATGCCATTGAAGATGACCTCCTCCTGCCCGGAAGACGTGAGTCTCCATGAGCTGCTTTGAACATCTGTTTGGTAGTAAATGTTGTTTTCAAATATATAAATCTGTGGGACAGAGACAAAATATAGATAATCAAGTAGCCCACATGTTGCAGTCTTGTCATCTAGACACAAAGCAGGCAGTACAAATTGTGCTCACACATGTTGGACAACGATTGCTTAAAATATAATGCCATGGATAGGTACACCAAAATGTTAGCTTGTTTTTGAGTTTTATCTTGGTTGGGTTCCTTTGTATCCTCATCAAGCTGACACTCCCGTCGATATTCAGCAGTAGCTAACCGTAGGTGACTGCTGTCAGTATTTGCAAATAAATACTGATATCAACAAATTTCTTCTTTTAGCTTTATGTTGCAGTTTTGAAAACAAATGTCACCTAGTTTCAAACTCTAGCCTGTAACTTAAGTTACAGTTTAAATAACTTAATTTAGTAGCAGCTGTTAGCCAGATAAAATGATTAGCTGACATAAATCGCATGTTATCTACTGTTACCAACTCCTGGTGCTCAGACAATGACAGGAGACAATAAAACTGTGGTAGAGAAATTATTTGATATGAATATAGACTTTATGATTTCATTTTAATAACATTTTTGGGTATCTGTGATTTAGTTTTTTAACTTTCATATGAAAAAAAAAAACTTTTTTCACTCAAGAATGATTCAAAATTTCCACCGGTTTGGTTCATCGAACAATATTAAAAATCTCAGTAATCAGTTATCAGTGCTTTTTCAGAACTATAACACTCAGTGCACCAAGGCCCTTGTCTGCACTCGCCCTTGTTTCTATTCCCTCTGTGCCATTCAGTGGCACCTTTTGGAGTGTGCCATAGAATCACAGAGACAGCAATCCTTTGCACTGCATTTCCAAGAGCTGAAGCAATGGGATGTCGCTGTTGACCAAAATGAAAAAACCTGGTGATGTAATCACACAAAGAGCAAATCGCTGACTGATAAAAACCTATTATGAATCATTGCTGGTGATAAGAGAGACAAATATGCAGGAAGTACTCATGAGTCATGAAAATCTTATCATGAGCACTGTGACACACTCCTGCAGTGCTTCTGGGAGAGCAGGTTCCGGTGAGGGCGGGTGTGAATACTGGGGAAAGGAGATAAAGATGCAATCAAATGGTTAATTACTTTCTTTGACTCCACTGGAGAAAATAATAGACTGATTATTCACCACATGATACTCTGCATGTTGGAGTTATAGCCACACAGAGAGCTTCGGTCATCCAACATGGTGTCTTCCAACAGCGGCTTGATTAGTGCCGTTGTTGTTGGCTTGGCTGTAAATTAACAGTTTAGTTTCCAGGAGTCTGTCCTTCCTTTCAAGCCAGAGAGAGGCTTTGATCATCTTTACCTCAGAGCAGAGAGGACGACGACAACAGTGATGTGAATTATGCGTAAAACACCACACAAGACAGAAAATGAAACTTTGAATTTCTCTACTGCCTGAGGCTTATTGAATGTAAATGGAAGGAATGTAAATAAATCCAGCTTACTACTACACTCATTTTCACTAGCGATCAATCACGTGATGATCTTTTCACCACTAGGCCAGTAAATATGTCCATGGAAATGATAAATGCGCATGATGAGTTTGTCCCTGTCCGACATTGCTTATTTTGCAAAAGTCATGGTGGGAAACCCAAATGCATTACAATTAAAATGATAAAAAACCATAAATCCAGTGAATCATCAACAATTTAGATATAACATGGGAAACTCCATATGTTTTTGCTTTAATGGTCTCTACAATGATGAATTGTAAAAAAAAAGTTGCTTCGTCAATTGTCTGTCGAGAAGTTGATAATTCAATTTTTTTTTATTTCCCTTTCCTTTACATGTCCTGTGATTACCTGTACAAATATCTCCTGGATCCTGACACATAAGGAGAAGAAAAGGTTCTGAAATGTCTGATTTGAACAAAATAGCCTCAAAGAGCCTACAGAAAGTGCTTAATAGAGCCTTATTATTCTGCTCTGTATCAAATCATGTTTTCATAATCACAGTGAATTTCTCATGGATAATTTCTGCATCATTATTCATGCATACCCTTCACCCAGAGGTGGGATATTAGTAGAGAAGGAGTATTATTGATACTCTTCTTTAACCACACTGTCCATTGAGACAAGGAGGATTAAGGCCAGGATGAGCTGTGAGGAGGAGGAGATGCATCATTTAAATATGGATAAAATAAAACACAACCAGCTTGAATTTGAGTTCAGTTTAATATGTTGTTCTTTGACTACTCCCTGAAGAGACCAGATGATACTGACTTATTATCAGAACCCAGCTTTATTGCAATATTACCTCCCTATGTGTCTCGTGTTAATCTACTTCCTGTCTTTGTTCCATTTCCTTTATTGCTCTCATTGCGTCAATTCTATCTTTGGTTTCTGTCAGTTTGTCTGTGTTTAGACTGTTGAGTTTCCCTTGGGTCTTGGGTCGCCTCTGGTTTTTGTCCTTGCGTTTGAACAGTGTTTTTGATTTTATCTTAAGTCTCCTACACTTGCTTTTGTAAATTAGCTTTTTCTATTAGCTTGTTTTTCCATAAACCCACTTTTCTCCTGTATCTATTTGGGTCCAGCAATGTTCTAATATAATATAATGGGAAAATGTAAAAAAAAAAAAAACAACAACAACAACAACAACAAAAAAAAATAAATACATTTTATGCACTTCAAATCAGGATCAAATAATGTTGGTTGAACCATCATTATTTGTTCCTGAAGGCTACTCACCAGCTGTTGACCATGGACACCCCATGAAGCAAACTGGAGGACTGAGTCAGACACCTCTGGAGGATTCAGCTCGCGAACCTCTCTGATACAAAGACAGGTAGAAACAAATTTTTTTACATCAGACCAGCAGGTAATTCAAATCGGAGCCCACATACAAGCACTGCCTCTAACTAAGAGCACAATGTGATTGCGCCTCAAATGTTCATTTTTATATGTAAAATATTTAAGTCCCCATAAAACTTAAGGGGGATAAAGCTTGAGCTATACCATGACTCAGAACCTCTCCCTAATTTGTGTTGAACTAGAATATTTCACAAAAAGATCTTTTAGCATTATGTTGTCAGTTATTAATATCAGTAGAGGCCATTATGAAAAAGGAAGTGATGGTGTCTGCCTTCTGTGTACAGTGTAAAGTCCGTGGTTTCTCACCTTGTGTACAGGTTGTAGATCAGGTACGATGCTAAGAAGGAGTGCTGGTACACCTTAAATCAATAACAAGAAAACAAACTTGTTACTGACTACACCTGATTAGAAATTAAGGTGTTAATGATCACCTTAGCAAATCAAGAAAGCTGAATCATTTTGGTAATCTTGACTAATAGTCACCTGTCTTCTTATTTAACCCTCTGGTCGTGTTCACCTCCCGCCCCTTACTTTAGTGTTCCCGGTCAAAATTGACCGGTCTGTTTTAACTGCTCTTAAATTAGCACAAAAACCATTTTTCACCACCAAATTTTTATTCAACATTCATTAGCTGTGAACAATGTCTCAAATTAGTGTTTAACATGAATTTATAGAACAGAAGACATTAAATAACTGCAGTGAAAATACAAATAGGCACTGAAAATGTATTACAAAATGAACATGTAATGTAAAAACTAAATGGAAAACCAAAGACCAACTCAACATGAAGTCATGTGTGTGTGTGTGTGTGCACGTGCATGTGAATTCATGCACATGAGTGGTATGTGACACTCAGGTCAGAGTGGGCCTTGCAAACATAGGCATCACATTTGCAGCATCTCAGTCTTGTTTTGTTGTCTCTTGGGGCACAGAGCTCACAGCGCTTCCTTTTCTGCCCATGTCCTTGTTGGGGGAGAGCAGCCAGGGCAGTGGCTGGGGCTGGGGCTTGCACACTCCTAACCAGACTGGCAGAGGCTGGTGCGTTTGAATAAGAGGAGTCACCAAAGCTTTCCCCAGCTCTGCTTGGAAAAGTCTGCTCTTGAAACTTTTTCCCTGATTCCAGGTTGGATCGATGGCTGTCCACACCACATATGTGTTGAAAACAGACACATCAAGGATGTTGTGGAACAGTGCCACAGGCCAGCAGGCTGTCATTTGCTTGCAGGTGTATGTACCAGTAAGCTGCAATAAAAGGAACAATAAATAAGAGATTGGAAACAATATTGAATCTGTCGTACACAAAATGCTATGATTCACATCAATAAAAATAAATAAAATGCATAATGGATGAAACTTTACATTACCTTTTCAAGGCAGTCAACGCCTCCTTTGTTCTTGTTGTAGTCCTGGATCATAAAGGGCTTCCCGTCCTCTGTGGTGCTGACAGCGGCGTCTTTGTTTAGCGAGCTCATCAGGATGACATTTCTATTCTTCTTGGGAACATATGACACAAGAGTGTGTGTGACAGTGAAAACAAATTTTGATGAGAGTGCCTCTCTTCCTCTGGTCGATACCAGTGCAGGGGGAAGTTCAGGCTTGTTCTTCCTCACTGTCCCTACCATGGTGAGCTTTCTTTTCAGCAGCTCCTGACCAAGAGCATATGATGTGAAGAAGTTGTCACATGTGATATTATGCCCTTGGAGACCGGTTGTCATGTCCAGCACAACGCGCATGCCCTGTTTTTTTTTCGGCCCTTCCAGTACTGGGTTTCCCCATGTATACCTGCATATTCCAGGCATAGCTGCTCCTGGCGTCACATGCTGCCCAGATCTTTATTCCATATTTCCCTGGTTTGCTTGGAATGTACACCTTGAAGAAACAGCGATCTCTGAAAGGAACCAGGCGCTCATCAACTGTCACGTCAGGGCCTGGATTGTACATAAGTGGTAGACGCTCCACCCACCTGTCCCAAATGTTCCTGATGGCAGCCAGTTTGTCATTTCGCCAGCGGACAGGTCGTGTATCTCGTGTTATCAAATCGAATAATTCTTGAAAGGACATGAAACTGTTGTAAGGATATAGTTGCCCGGAACATAGGCCTCCCAAACTCTGCATCCCACAGACTTTTTGTAGCCTCATTGTTTGAGCGATATACTCATCTTGAGTATAATTCCCTCAATGGACTCTGGTAAAAAGAGTTGGAAGCTGGACTTGATGTCCACCACACGAGATGTTGCATACCGTGTTGGCCCTGGCATCATCTTTATGATGTTTTCCGCTCTTGCTCTACTTCCTCTGTTCTGGGGGGATGAAGACCAGAGCAAGTGTCCATTCTTGGACTGGAATGTCTCATCAGGTGCCTGTTCTTCAGGTGCCTCTCCCTCTCCATCTGTTGCCCGGTCAGTCTTCTCAAAGTCTGGATCAAAATCTAGGTTGTCTTCCACTGAGACATCCTCCTCTATCTCTGGTTCAATTTCAGTGCCCTCTTCATCAGGTCCAAAAAGCTGGACCAGAACCTCTTTGACAGAGAACCACTTGGTCAGTGGCCTACCCATTGTGGTCAGAGTAAAAGGAGTGCAAGGCAAACATCATGCTATATATATGGGGTCTGTGTGAAGATGATACATTGATTAGTCTGGAAGGGGTGGTTCACGTGGGGGATAGGCACAAAAGCGTGGGAAAGAGATGGGTTCAGATAACAGACACCTGTCTAGTCTGTGTGAAGATATAATACATTGTTTCATCGGGAAGTTGGTTCACATGGAAGGATTGGCACATAAGCGCAGGAAAGAGATGTGTACCCCCAAAAGACATTGTTCAGTCTGAAATGTGTGTGTGAGTGAGTGAGTGAGTTGGGGTGGTGTGTATGGGGATGGTTTCTGTCTGATGGATGAATATAGTCTGGATACCCATTCATTTCCTATGGCAGTCACTTTTGACCGGAAACACCACAGGTGTAACTCAAAATTCAATGAAGAGGTGATAATCACTTTCATATGTTCAAGTGCATAGTGTGGAGGATATCATAAGGCCTTGAGGCAATCAGATGTAAAACGCAATATTTATGAGTGTTTTAAGTTGTAAATGGGTCAGATTTGACCCGATCACGACAGGAGGTTTAAAGGAAAAATTAATTCTCATCATTGTATTGGTCTTTTGTTTCTCAATTTAGCAGCTGTGCACTTTTACTTCAGTGAGTCTCATCTCATCCCATCTCATCTCATCTTCAACCGCTTTTCCGGGGCCGGGTTGCGGCGGTAGCAGTTCAAGCAGACAACCCCAAACTTCCCTTTCACTGGCCACACTGGCCAGCTCTGACTGGGGGATCCCACGGCGCTCCCAGGCCAGAGTGGAGATATAATCTCCCCACCTGGTCCTCGGCCTGTCCTGTGGTCTCCTCCCAGCTGGACATGCCAGGAACACCTCCTTTGGGAGGCATCCTTATCAGATGCCCGAACCACCTCAACTGGCTCCTTTCCACGCAAAGGAGCAGCGGCTCTATTTCGAGTCCCTCCCGGATGGCCGAACTTCTCACCCTATCTCTAAGGGAGACTCCCTATCTCAGGAGGGAGCCACCCTCCTGAGGAAACCTATTTCAGCCGCTTGTAACCGCGATCTCGTCCGTTCTGTCATGACTCATCACTCATGACCATAGGTGAGGGTAGGAACAAAGACCGACCAGTAGATGGAGCGCTTTGCCTTCTGGCTCAGCTCCCCTTCATCACAACAGTGCGGTACAGCGAACACAACACCGCTGCTGCTCTGATTCTCCAGCTGATATCATGCTCCATCTTACCCTCACTCGTGAACAAGACCCCGAGATACTTTAACTCCTTCACTTGGGTTAAGGACTCATTTCCTACCCGGAGGTCGCATGCCACCAGCTTCCTGCCGAGAACCATGGCCTCCGATTTAGAGGTGCTGATCCTCATCCCAGCCACTGCACACTCGGCTGCGAACTTGTCCAGTGAGAGCTGGAGGTCACAGACTGATGGAGCCAACAGGACCACATCATCCGCAAAAAGCAGCGATGCAACCCCCAGCTCCCCGAACTGCAACCTTCCTCCCTCCCGACTACACCTCGATATCCTGTCCATGAAAATCACAAACAGGATTGGTGACAAAGCGCAGCCCTGGCGGAGGCCAACCCCCACCTGAAACAAGTCCGACTTATTGTCCTGAGTCTTCCACCTAACCCAACTCACCACCAGGTGGTGATCAGTTGACAGCTCTGCCCCTCTCTTCACTCGAGTGTCCAACACATGCGGCCTCAGATCAGATGACACGATCACAAAATCGATCGACCTTTGGCCTAGGGTGCTCTGGTACCAAGTACACTTATGAGCATCCTTATATGTGAACATGGTGTTTGTTATGGACATTCCATGACTAGCAAGTCCAACAACAATCCACCGCTCGGGTTCAGATCAAGAAGGCCGTTCCTCCCAATCACGCCCCTCCAGGTGTCTCCATCATTGCCCACGTGTGCATTGAAGTCCCCAATAGGACTATGGAGTCATCTACCGGAGCCCCATACAGGACCCAGGACCAAGGACCCCGTTCATGGTGCATATGCACAAACAACAGTCAGGGTTTCTGCCCCCACAACCCTGAGGGGTAGGGAGGCGACCCTCTCATCTACCGGGGAGAACTCCAGCATAGTGGCGTGCAGCCGGGGGCTTGTGAATATCCCCACACCCGCCCGACGCCTCACCCCATGAGCAACTCCAGAGAAGAATAGAGTCCAACGCCTCTCCAGGAGTAGGGATCCAGAACCCCAGCTGTGCGTAGAAGTAAGCCCCACCATATCCAACTGGTAGCGCTCCACCTCCCGCACAAGCTCTGGCTCCTTCCCCCCCAGCGAGGTGACATTCCATGTCCCCAGAGTCAGCCTCTGTCGCCCAGGTCTGGGTCGTCGAGGCCGCCCACCTTCACTGCCACCTAACTGGCAGCGCAACCGACCCCATTGGTCATCACCACAGGTGGTGGGCCCATGAGGTGAAGAGAGTGCCTCAAAATATTTTCAGGCTATGCCCGACCAGGCCCTCGCTGACAGGCCCGGCCTGGCTCCAGAAAGGGGCCCCGGGCTTCCTCCGGGCAGGGTCTCTACTCTCCTTGGTGGTTTGGCATGGGAGAATATACTGAGTAGTATATCAGTATATTATTTATTGTTTATATATTTATTATTATTTATGCTTATTATTATTCATTATCACAGGAGAAGATCATCTTCAATGGTATCGCAGACTGGCTTAATGAGAGCAAGAGATGGGCCAGCAGACAGCAGGGAGAAGGATTCAACCTTGCTTCTAGACGGGAAAGTGCATGGGTATTAGCTACTGTTGACTGGGCAACATCTCGTTTGGCCGTCTAGGTAAAAAAATAGTGTTATAATATCATTTATATATAATATATATATATTAATATAACTTGAATTGATTCATACATTCATCTTTTACTGCGTATCTGTTTAGAGGTCACTGGAGGTGCTGGAGCCAATCCCAGCTCACTCTGAATGAGGGCGGGGTCTCCCTGGACAGGTCACCCATCCATCGCAGGACCAACACACAGAGACAGACAGAGACTAACAAACACTCACACTCAGACCTATGGAAAATTTAGAGTCACCAGTTAACCCAAACATGATGTCTTTGGATGGTGAGAGGAAACCAGAGCACCTGTAGGAAACCCACGCAGGCAGGGAGAGAACATACAAACTCCACACAGAAAGTCCCCAGGCCAGGAAATAAACTTGTGAAATTCTTTTTGTGGGGCAGCAGCGCTAACCACAATGCCTGTAATAATTTTTTTTAACTAAAATTCTATTATTTTTTGTACAGTGCATATATTGTACTCCAATATATCCATTGTACCTGCAACCTACTATGCCGCCGTGCTGGCCACTGAAGAATAAATAAGAATAAATAAATTTGTTTTCAAATTTATAAAAAATCGAAGAATTTCCCTGAAACTATTCAGAGACCGATCGTGCTGTACTTTTTGGATATTTGAGTCTTCCCACTGAGCCGAGACGCTTGAAGGCACTCCAGTGTAGTTATATGATTCGTGTCTGCCTCTGGTGCATTTTTTCTATACAAAACTCAAAATATTTGACCATCTGGCCAGCTTTGAACTCTTACCATAAAAGAGTATGAGCTAGATGATGAGCAAGGACTGCTATTTCCCAGGCATGTTGTTTACTGTTATTTTTTCACAGCAGGGAACATCTTCCCTCCTGCTCTTGGTTAATGATGTCATAGATCAATTTACATTTCCTGAATTATTGAAGGAATGAAAAATAATGCAAAACAACTGAGCATAGTTCCCTAAATGACTAAATGCTCCTTTAATGTCTGGTTACCAGTGTACACCAAGGCTATGCATTTTCACTCTTTTTCTTTACATCAACAAACATCCACATTGTGCCCGAGTCAGGTACGATGTGGAACTGATACTACAAGACCCGGAATTATATCTTACATGTAAAAGTATTTAAATTGTTTAAAAAATTTAAAACAGATCATCTACCACTTTTCATTTGCCAAGCTGAATGTAAAGTGGCACAGGTGAACATGAATCTTTTGGGGTGACTTGTAAATACGTGTATTTATATACATTTTAATTTTCATTTAGCCGTGCCTCGTATTTCAGCTTCCATTAATTTGTGTAATGAAATGTCCAGAGACTTTCCACACACAAAACCTTTGTTTTAGAACTCATTCAGATAATGGTTGGGTATCTGAGTGCCTCTGCAGACTAATGAGATGGAGTATTGCATTAAGCTCACCCCCACAGAGATATCATAAATACTGGAGAGCCACCTCATTTCCCTCAGCTAAAGATCAGTGTTGCAGTACTGCTGCTCACTATACAGCCTTCACTCATAATTTGGACAGCTTGCACTCTGTACAAAAGAAAATTCTCCATGAAGGAAAATGCGATCGTATTGCAACTTCGACAGCTCTTTTCCGCTTACTTCAAAAAAGACATCAGTATCATTCAGGTGACATCCCTCCTTTGTGACAAAGCTCTTTGATGAGTCTTTGATAAGGATGTCAGTAATGGCTGACAGTCAGCCTACAGTGGCGTTTGATTGTGTTGTGAAGCCTCAACATGAGCTGACTGGGGCTACATAAATAATTCCTCATGTTTGATATAACAACTTATAAGGTTTTCACAACAGTCACAATTGAAATTGAGAGACAATAAAATCCAGACACTTTATTAAAATTTCTCGTACCTTTACTCTAAACATGTGTGATTATGCAAAATGACTGAGCATTTATGAATATGATTTAATTACCAACTGGAGTTGGATGGTTGAGAGGATGGGCATGAGTAAAACAAACAACTATACTATTTGTGTGAGGAAAGCTTAAAAAAAAAAAAGTTACTACATGCTCTGATATAGTCAGTTTTTAGTCAGCTTTGAAAATGAGCCTATTTAGTGTAGACAGTAGAGCTGAATTTTTAAACCGGTTCATTTTTAATGAGCAATAACCATTCATAGATTACTTAAAGGATTGTGCATAGTATGGTAGCTGGTAAACTGAAAGTTATTATATATGCGTTATATGCATTACTGCTGTATGAACCGACCAGTCCACTTCTCTCATTCTCTGTGTAGACCCAAAGATATTTTCAGATATCTTTCATTTGCTTGTCTTTATTGTTGTGGCAATAATTTTACACACTGCACTTTCCAAAGGCCTCTTCTCTGAGGCATTTGTGCTGTGATGCTCTTCAAATGCTGCAGACTTGCTTATCTTTGCACATCAGCCCAAGCATGAAATGCCCATGAATGTCAATTTGTGAATTTTAGAGCGATACTAGAAAATTTTCCAGAGAACCTTTGAAAGGAAGGCCTCCTGAGATCAATGACCAGCATCCGAAACCCTCAAAATTCCACCAAAAGAGAGTTGCTGGGTTTATTGATGAGCAGCTCTTCCTCTAAAAGGGTGCAGAATACTGTATTATTGAAAATGTCTCCTTAGGAATCTGTCCATTTTCAAAATGTCTGCTGCTTCTCCGTTTGTCCTCAATGAATGAAGTAATAATAGCATATATACTATTTAGCTTATCAACAGCAAAACTTGGCTGGCCAAAAAGTTAATACACACGAAAAATTGGCCTTGTGATGACATTTAGAGAGCTTTATCTATCAAGCAGATATCTTCCTCATCACGTGACTGTGCTTAATGAAAGCACAATCAGATTTTCAGTGCTGTGGTGCAGTTGTAAGCACTGTCACCTCACAGAAAGAATAGAATGAATAGAAATGAAATGGAAATAGAAATGAATAGAGTTTGCATATTCTCCCTGTGCATGTATGGGTTCCATCTATATGCTCCAGCTCCCTCCGTAAGTTCCCAACAGGTTTAAATGTAATTGGCTGTTAGTCTCAAAGCTGTGCAAAATTGGTGACCTGTTTAGCGTGTACACAGTATAAGCTTCTATATCCCTGTGTGGATGGATGATCAGGCCCTTTTAACCAGTAAAGCTGCCGGAGGAAGCCTTACATAGAAAAATCTGGGAGTTACTAAGAGTACATAGAGGGCCATCTTAAAGGAAGGATTTTTTTTTTTTTTTTAGTGCTAATTTATGTGAAATGGCTGTCAATATGATTAAGAAGAGATTGTGAAGCTGATCATCCATGTCGACTATTTAATGTTCCGTGAGCTTGCAAGTGCCCACAACGCAAAGGAATGAAAGGGGTTTCATGTATCCCAGGGTGTGTATATTGTCACGTGCAATTCATTGCAGGTAGTCTGCCAACCTCCTCATGTCATCCAGGATAAAAACTTTTTCCAATTTCTGACTTGGGTATGTTTTGTTTTCATAAGTTTAACCTCCAGTTATAATCTTCTAGCAAATAAGTGAGCGTAATAGCATAATAGATTTGTTTATAAGCATATTTACAGCTTTTTTTAAACAAAATATTTTCACATGAATAGTTTTCAAATTTTGTTTTAACTGTGATGGGCTCAAATTCTTAGCATTTTTTTTTATTATTATTATTATTGGCTGCACACCATGCTTCCTGCTGTGAGAGGAGGAAAATCAGAAAATCAAGAATATTCATGCTAAATTTGGTGTTCAATTTGTAAGTGATGGTTAGAATATAAATTCTTACTGACCTTTAAGAAGTTTCATACATGAATTACTTTTCATACATCACACATGCATATTCAGACAGTGCTTGGAATCTGGTTAATTTGGAGAGCAAAAGAGTCACTGATCAATACCTGTCAGCAGAGCATTGTTCCATAATAAGCGCTTCAGACTACCAAGCAACAGTTGTGATGGATCTGTAAGACACTCTGAGATATAGTCAGACTTTTTTAATTCACCAGAATAATTTGAAACTAAGAAGTCTGGCAACAAAGAATGGCAAAAGAGTGGCTCATTAAGTCTGTTTCTGTTTACTCTGAGATCAACTGTCTTTAAAGCTTTTGCAAGTGATGAAGGGGTTTATTATAATTTATTTTCACATTACAACTTCATTAACATGCTGTTCCTAATTATTAAAAATGGCCCACCCACAGCAGCAATAATCACCCACTCAGTGATATTCTAAGTAAACAATTTGATGCCATGAAAAATGACCTTTACAGCATGCAGAGAAGTCTGCTGACCATAGAGAAACTAAATAAGATGTATGGCAACCTGAAACACAGCAGTTTACAACAGCAGAAAGAGAGCATGATTATGATAAATTCACAAGACAACTGGAGACAGTGGTACCAGGACAGGCCATTACTCTCCATAGACTACAGCTGCCACTTTGATGATAAAGACATCTGCTCCGTCCATCTCAGGCAGCGATAGCACCTTTAAAACTCTGCTGTCTCAGTCCCAACAAACACACAGAGCTCATTATCAAACCTGTTTTGTTCACCAACACAGAGCTGTTGCCATTAAATTACAGAATTGAACAAGGAGGGCGATGCGTTGTGTGATTTGAAGCAAGCAATTTTACTGCCATTGGACACAGGGACCATAATGGACCTCTGATGTGATAAATGAACAGTGTTACATTTCCTGTTATAACTACTTGCAGCAAACATAAAAGTCTCATGCAGTTTCTTCAGCACAACAAAGTCACAGCTGCCAGTCTGTTTTATGTAGGGACCAGTGGGAGTTGGACAGAAAAGGGGTTCAGGTGTGCGGAACACTATATAACCTTAACTGGACCCCATTTAATTAGAAGTTATTCTTTATTCGTTGAAATTCTTGTGTGATTCACTTGCATTTTTGTTGATTTGAAATTGAAAATCTGTCTGCATTTATTAATAAAGGAGAAACTAAGAGGATTAACATAAACTGTATTACATGTACACTCTGAGTAGAGGTTATTTAGAAACTGGTAGAGCTCTAGCTCAAAACTTCAGCAAAGACCTTGTGTCTCGATGTGCAGTATGAATTGTGGATTGACGTCTAGTAATCAGTCAGTCTGTTGACTATGACTATCAAATGTTTGACAAACTGGAAGCTTTCAATTACAATCACACTGTCATAGATCGATCTGGATTAACTCTGAACAAGGGACAACCTCAGGGACTGAATAATGAAGCCAGTGTGAAAGTCTAAAACCTGCAGGTCCTTAAATGACCACTTGAGGATGGCACCAAAAGAGTCCATCATAAATACACCCATGTTAAATGGAAATTGCATTTGCAAAGAGGACTGGAACCTTTTGCTGTATTTTCAAAGTAGTGTCACATCAGGGAATGTGAGCAGGATGAACTGGAAAGTGTTTTCAAAGAATCTCCAGTGTATTTTAATTTGTATTTCAATTTGGTTGTCCACATGCTTGCCCTACTTGGCTGGACTATACTGTTGCAGAAAACCAAGACTTTAAATTATATTTTGGTGGCTGATCAAGAAGAATTTCAGTTGAGTCTTTGTAATCACAATAGCTGAAGCTCTTTGATTTTATTAGGTACCTCTCTCATAGGACAAATGCCCTTTGTCCTGAAATGTTCATAAGTTTTCAAGGAATGTAGGAACAGTGTGTTTCTATCAGTAGATCCAAACCTTAGAGCACAGTCCTTGTCTCTGCTGCATGTCTAGATCTCATGTAGATGAGATCATCACAAAGGACAGAAAGAGTTACTGATATAGGCTTGATGTAGAATTTAAGAATAGTGAACCTATGCTGTGCTGTAAGTAATTGTTTGTCCTTTCCCCCATGTAGCACCACATATTATTGCAATGTTTTCAATATAACCTTGTTGACATTTGAATGCATGTATTCAGTGTGTATTATTGAGACAAAATTATTCAAACACAGTGTGAAGAATGAATATGAAATTGTAACAACTTCAAATAAAGTAAACTAAATGTGAGTAGTAGTAAGGAATAAGAAAATAATCTGCTTATTACTGAGTCCTTGAATAGTTTCTAAATGAGTAAACTTAACTAAACTTAACTCTTTCTAGTAACTCATAATGAGTAAATGTGTGTTCTTTCAAATTAATTATTTAATATTAGGAAAAACAATTCAACAGTTGCTTCATAAAAACACCTGGGAAAACCAGCGTTGGCCTGGGCTGGAACCTGCAAAAAGATAAATGAAAACATTCCCAATAATGGCATCCAGCTATTTAGATAGTTCTTCATAACATAGTATACCAAAGTTTTTTAATGCTTACTGAAGCTACGCTGATGTGTCTCACAAGTAAGGATTACATTTATTTGACAGGTACAAGTGATCTAATAAAGAAGTCACTGAAAGTGTATCGCGTTGGAAAGATGATGATGCTCTCAAAAGATTGTTAATGATCCCTCAGCTCTGATAATATCTGGTAGCTTGTCTGGAACAGACATGAGCAGTCCGGAATCCAATTCCCTTATGTGCCAGAATGGATACACAAAACAGAGAAGGACGATGAAACTGTGTGCTTGAGTTAAAGGAGATGGCTTGGACCCAGAAATCCTTCTAAAGGCACCATTAGTGACTTCAGTTTTATTTAGTCAGCCATTGGTAGTCTATTTTTAGTGGGGTGACGTGTCTTTTTGGGCTGATTGAGCTCCAAGCAGGCTGCTGCATTGTGGTCCATCTGGAAGGGTTTTAATGTCCACAAAGGAAAGCCTGCCAGAAGAGCAATGCAGTAATAAAGGTGAGAAATAAGCATGGTCTAATGAGCTCACAGTCAGTGCCCGGAGTTCAGCCTTTTCAGAGATTTAGATGAAAGTGGCCTTCATCCTTTACTCAGAGGTGAATATCAGAGATTGACAAAAAATGCACAGAGACAGTGGGGTCATATGATGGAAATTACAGCTGTAGTTGGTTGTCGTCAGTGTAACAAGCATGCCCTTACTCTGACTCTATAGTTTGACTGTAAACAACTATGACAGTATGGTGACTGTAGGAAAGGGACTACCAGTCTGTTGGTTGCAGACTGCATTAAATGCTCTAATAGTAGAGTTATTACTAGTTTGTATTGTACATTTCAAATTTAAAAATTGATAGTAATCATTTGAAATGCATCTGTATGCAGTTGTTGACATACAAAGAAGAAAACTACTCTATTGAGTCTGCTAACAACAATGAAAATGCTGAAATAGTGAAAATGTAAAGTTCGGTGGATCACCAGTTGAACGCCAGCCTGTGCAAATCTGATTGTTCTCATAAGCATGACTGGATGCATTTGCACAAACACAAACAAATAAAAGCCCCTGCGTTCTAGCGTCCTGCGCTGTAAGCACCAGATATGAAGCCCACCTGGAGTCTCAAGGCAACAGCATAAAGCAGTGATGTGGGGTTGCCAATGCATAGACAGTGCTGCCACCATGAACAGGAGAGTGACAACCTTGTTGAGAGCTGTCAATAAGTAAAAAAAGTAAAAGTAATCATGCTCATATGTAATCATCATTACATAGTGGAAGAGATTTGGGAACATTTTGATAATCTTATCACGACATACTCATCAATCAAATCGGTTGTTTGTGCCAATCCATTTAGTGTGGGTTATCATTATGATATTGTGCAGATAAATGCAATGCATTATAACAATATTCACCTGATACATCAGCCAGTAAGACTAAGGTTTTGATTCCATCCACACCAAGAGTGATACCTGTGTATTAATGCACCGTTTGTCAGACTAATGATGATGGAATGATACATGCACTGACAGTACATACACATAGTACATATAAACCAGGCAGAAGTGTTTTCTTCTATTTAATGCAGTACAAAGCTGGAGTGCAACTACCAGAGCTGTTTCAGTTCATCACCTAAACCTGGGTCCAGATGCATTCGTCTCATTGTGAATGCACATAAAATCTGAAATATGGAGACCGTTTCTCTTCATTATATTTACAAACGTGTGCATTTAAAATTCATTTTTATCAAACATCCGTGTATATTCTCATTCATCCAGGTCATAGTCCTATTCGGCCAACAATAGAATTGAAAGCAACCGGACTTCGATTTGTAATCATCAAGCCCACAAATCTAAGTCCAGTTGCTTTTCGATTCAATTGCTGGCTGGACATTTTATCAAACTCACTTTTTGAAAATTTGGGGTGAATGCGCACAAGCCTTTTTTCCATTCCCTTGATTAACCAACAGTGGATAAAGAGCCTCTTTTAATCTATCAGTTTGCAAACAAAGACGTGGTACATAAAAGAAACATAATCTCGCTCATTCCAGGTCTGGCTAAAAACTGAATTCATCAGTAAACTTTACTTGGATTACTCAGCTGTAAAGTCCTGTTTTAGCCTGTTGTATTTAGTTTGCTACGGACAGGGAATCATATATAATATAATATTAAGCCATGCTGAATGAAAAATTTGCCTCTTTGTCGTCAATGTCTACACTTCAATGCTTGTAAGGATGGTAATGAATGCAGCTCTGTGAAGTTGCCTGTTTTGTTAAAAATTCACTGTCTTCTTTTCATTATTGTGTCATATATTTTCTCTTTGCTGTCATGACTTCAACAAAATCTGGGAGGAAAAAAACATATGCACACATATGGTACATATGGTTTCATCACACAGTCTGTGCTAAGAGCGATTTACTATATGTGTAGGAAGTGGTGTACACATGGTTTTTAATCTGGAAGTTGCAAAAGGTGCTGCTGTCACTTTTGCGGTATAGTGGATTGTGGATTGCCGGGATTAAATATTAAAAAACTGGCATATTGCGCAATCTTGTATATTGATGCCCTATTAGTACTAAAATGGGTCACCTGAAGTACAGTGCATTTTAGCAGGATGCTAAAATTGCTTTTATGGTTGATTAGATAAAACTTGTCTTTTAACTCCATTCTTTATTTGCACGTTTGCATTTATAAAAAAAAATAAATATATATGTATACATACACATTTATTTGTACACACAAACAAATTAATTTAAGCATAGACCTTCTTACATAACGCAGCCATCTGTTTCCTTGGCTTGGCTTTTGATTCCGCTCACAGAATCAAAATTAATGAAAAATGTTGTGTGTTTTCATTTGCACTGTTGAACCTTGAAATGTCCTTACCATTCAATCTGTATCATTCACTTATAAAGACGGCCAGTCACAAAGCCCAGGTGCTGTCTAACTGGGTCAAGAGGAAAATTCTAAAGCACAGTTATGCCCTTTTGTCCTCTCACTAGAAATACCTCGGCTGTGATGCTAGATCCTCAGTTTTATCAGAAAAGCGTTGCTGCCTGAGCTGACATTCTGTTTCATGACAATGTACAAGCACTGTTTGTTCCTTTGTTTGAGTTCCTTGAGAAACATCAAACCTGGAAGTACACCTTATGTAGGATGGGAGGGTTATATTGAAAGTGGACACCTAGAGCAATCATAAATTCTGTAAACGATCATCACTGGCACTAAATGTTGCACTTGGCCACTTGCATCTCACACCAAAACAAATAGTTTGTTGGCCACATTTCCACTTGGCTGCCTTCCACTTTTTAATTTATTTGCTGGGATCAGGCCTCAAATGACCTTGAATAATGCAAGCCTGACAAAGACAGTGAATGACCAGGATTTAAACAGGCACTCCCAATGGCCAGTCCAACTGTGCTCTGATCTCATGTTCCTTTTTGCTTTGGTTTTTGGGTAGTTTTTAGAGTGGAGGAAATTCTAGATTATTTGTTACACCTGAATGCTGCATACAGCACATAACCATCTCCTGTATCGGCAGTCAGTGTGCTTACATTCTGGTGAGGTCCAGGGTTTTAACAGGACGGACTGGGGCACTAACATGTATGCCCTACTTGACCAGATGCATAAACAAGCACACACAGACTAGGTGTTGCCTCATTCTTGTGTATTGTTGGATTTGCTGGAATAGGAGAAGCCTGCATCTGATCTAACACAGACTGACAGATACACACCACTGTGTATGTGCAATATTCCTTCAGGGTAACCACCAGGCAAAACCCATAAGAGAATTTTCAAATACAGGTGACTATATTAATGCAGTACAGTGACTTGTGCACTTGTGCAACCCCCCAACGCTGTGAAGGTCTAATGAAATGCTGATAGTGCCATGAGCAAAAACACCTTAACAATTGAAACGGTGAGACAGTGACTTGCAGTATCCCATGGAGCAATGACTTCATCATAAATTGTAAAAAATGTACATACAGCATTGACGTAGACGTAACTGTGCTGTTCCCATTTCTCATTGATTCAGAACTACAAGGTACTGTATTTTCACGCTTCTCACATCTACGTCTCAGTTCATGAACTGTAAACCACGAGTGCTGGCAACACCCAGTGCGAGAGTATGCAAGCAGAATATAAAGAGGTTCTCACCTGTTTGACATCATATCCCAGAAGAACAAAGTTTAGATCTGGAGAAATTGCAAACTTTGAAGCCTTAAAAGTTGCCTGTGGGAAAAAAAGAATTAAATGAGATATTTTTATTTCAACATGCAGCACAAGTAGTTTTTCATTTAATTTTGTGAAACTAAGATTACATCAGACACGTACTCAATTCAACACCAAAATAACACCCAGATCAGTGGGAAGTTTTATACTTGGATAAAGTCAGTATAGCTACTTACAAATGTTGTGTTTTTCAGTAAGAGATCTGTTTCATTACTATGTGTGGACATTTTCAGGATGTCTCCATTCCAGCTCTGAAAGATGAGTTCTTCCCCTAAGAGGAAAGACAAACACTAGAGTTGCTTGCGTGAAGAAAATGTAAATAAAGGATAAACAAGCTTATGATGAGGTGTGAACAAAGAAACACTTGATTGGACATCAACAGTGTGATAAAGGTCATACATAGCTGCATATGAGTAGTTTTATCAATCAGTTTTATTAACAATCTTAACAGTCCTTCAACCAGCAGAATTGAATTAGGTATGCAGTCCAGCCTTCTGCTAGACTGTTTTTAAACATTTAAACTAGGTTTTTAGTCATTTTCAGCCACTCCTGTCCTGTTTTAACTGGTTTTATTTTGATGTTGCTGTGTTTGTGTTTGTCTCTCATGCATTGCAAGCACTCTGTGATCATTCAGTTGATGTAAAGTGCGTTGTAAATCAAATGTATTATTATTATTATTATTATTGTTGCTGTTTGCCTGAGAAGTTGGACTTGTCCTGCTCGACCTCGACAGGGAAGTCAAAGTGACGCTGTTGTCATACATGACAAACAATCTGAACTGCTGTTAACTTTTTGTGCCTGGTGATATTGCCATGGCTATGTTGCATAGGAAAATAATGGTTGGCTGCAGCGCCTCAATTTCATTTTCAAAAATGCCCAGATAACAAACTATCCCTTGAGATCACATGACTAAAAAAACTTCATCAAGGTTCAGTGGAAGACAGTGACACAGTTACAGATTTTTCAAAAGCCAGCAGAAAAGTTGAGCAAACACAGTGAGAGTTGGTGCTCCAAACACCCATCACTGAACTGACCAGCAAATGTACCCTAAAAATAGCTCCGGGCAACACAACTTTCTTCACTGGCTCTGAAGATTTGAAGAACAGCAGTATATCACCAATACAATGAATCAAGCTTTATGTAGATTGTAATTTTTGACTGATGGTCTCAAAACCCTTTGCATCTAAAGTGCATGGGACAAACATACGGAGAGTAAAAACTACAATAAAAACTCTAAGTAAAACAACCATATTTATGACATCAAATAAAAGGGATGTTAAGAACGTAGTGGATCATAAAAACAACAACGAAATTTTATGAGACATATATACAGCAAACAAACAGTAAACATCAGTGATACAACCAACAGTCTGTTAAAATAGAGCTATCGCTGCAGGTAAAAATGGACTCTAAACATGCTGATTGTACCATCAGTATTTATTGCAATCATACTTTCATTACTAGGTTTAGGAAATGGTTTTGATTTGATTGAAACAAGTTAAAGGCTCCACAATCCCTGTTGTCATAGTTACAACTGTAAATTTCCTGTGTGATATTTCTGGGTATTCATCTCCCTCCCATAACCTTCTGTAACATGGACTCAGATGAAGTAATGGCAAGACTGGAAATATTGACAGGAGGAGCCTGCAATAACTCCAGTCTAATCCCAAACCAGACCTACTGTCCAGGGAGGCCTGATTTCCTGTGAAGCATTTGACAGGTCTAAATCTTTCTCTGATCCCTATCCCATGTAAATGTCAATGAATGAGCCCTAAGGCATCAATCTCAGCCAAGAGTGGGCCACAGACTAACAAACATTCAAACATAAGTATAACGACAGGAAAATGAATATGAAAGACTGATGAATTGCTTGCTTCAACAAGCAATGGAACTCTTCCTGCACATGCATCAAATCAGCTGTTCTATAAAACATTTTACTGCAAAAGTAATTGGAAAATCGGGTTGCTGTCCTCCAAAGTTGACAACAGTTCCATCAGAAAATAGTCTTTGGACAACTGTAATTAAATATGTCCGAGCTATTCAGCAAATTTGTTCGGCAACAACTGAAGGAAATCCCCTGTTGCACCAATGGTGACTCTGTTATCCAGCTGTGAAATTAAATATTGCAAATATCTCAAACCTCTCAACTTGATTTTGTGTACATACAAGGCCAGACAGGTTTTCTTCGGCTTATGCTGAAGTATTTAAATGGCCCTATTGGGCACTACGTCTATTTATTTGTCACAGGGAGTAATAGTGTTTTCTGTCGTTCCATCATTGGGTTTAGCTTAGTCTGTGTTTAGCAGAACAAATCCCAAAGGAATGGCCTATGTAACAAACCAAGTTGAATAATGGGAATGCCCCCCACCAGCCAGTCCTTCCATTTAGCATTACGCCAAACTCCCAAGAGAAACATTGGACCCTTTAAACTGTTAAAACTTAATAATTCTGTTCACCATCTATTTGCTGAATGTGTCTTGTGGGTTTAGCAGAGCTTTTTGCAGGAAATAGCTTCCTGGTGCACGTTAGAAAATCAACACAGTAAAAATCCAAATCCAAATGGAGCTGAGGGGAACTGTGGATTGGGAATTCATTACTCCACCTCTCCCAATAACGCATAGTGCTTTGATCGATTGATAACATTAACAGCACTGATTAGCACAGCTGTTCAGTGTGGATGCTCTTCTCCCGAATTATGTTTTGCTGTGACTATGCTGCGATAAGTCTTTCACTTACCATCTGCAGTCCATAACCTGAGGAAAAATATCACTTAGTCAGTGGTGGCTTTCAGGAATTCGTGGAATCTCGGTGCGTGGGCAACAACTGCCGAGTCATTTGTACTGAACAACAGATCTGATACAGAAGCTGCAGTCTTTGCAGTAAAGCTTCACTCATGGAGCTTGGTGAGTCAAAGAGATCTAGCGATCTAGAGTCGTTAGGAAGAATTGTGACCATGGAAAAGGTTTTGAGAGAAGTTTAATTTGCAACTGGACATTATTAATATTTTTCATGCTTTACTTCTTATATAATATGTATAGGTCCTATGAGGCAACAGTGATGATGTTTGGCCTCTCTGGACACTTCTGGTGCATGTACGAGGGTGAGGTGTGTGCAATATTTATCTTGCAGTTTTGCATTACAATTGATTTCTTTCTTAATAAAAAAAAAAAAAAAAATCCTCAAACATTGCCCAGCATCAAATATGCTTACATTACTATTATTGTGTATCGCTTGGCAATTTCAAGTTGAGCTGTGATGTGATGATGCAGTAGGTGCTAAAATGAATTTTGTGTAAATGCACAGCACTAGGATTGAATTGTGGGTTATCAGGCTGTGGTAACAGATGGATTGAAATTGTATACAAGTGGATAGTATGTCAAGCCTTGAGGTTCCTGCACAAACTGGCAGCTTGGGTGATCTTAATGAAATTTATGGATCTGTGTTTTCAGAGGTTAAATTTGGCTGGAGTGCACTGGAGCTCAGCTGCAGCCTCTTCAGATCCACCACACACACAGTGTTACAGGAGGGCAGCAGGGGTTAGCATGAAATATGGGCATGACAGGCTGAGCAAATATGAAGATCAGCTTCTCACTGTCCTTGAGAGAATCTTTCTATATCCCACACACAAACAAAAACATATTTCAAAGATAAAATTAATATTAGAACTATTTATCAATTGAGTTAGCATTTTTTTATAATTGTTTTGCTTTCTCCCATCTTCAAATTTTCATCCACATGAACGAGAGTCGTGTTTGTGCTCCCTGGACATTCCCACTGCCTTTTTTAATCGGCCAACGCGCCGCCTCATCCCCACCAGGGAATCCCTTCCGGCCAGCTTTAGAGATTCCCTGGTGGGTGTTGTACTCTCCGACAAGTTGAAACTTGGCTAATGTGGCTTGTCCCTAGCTCCAGGGGCTAATACTCAGCGGCATGGACAGGCTAAACCCTCGCTCCTGGGCTTACGCTCTGTTCTTATGTTATCTATTTCCAACCGCAAGAATGGCTCGTTAAACTTTTTATCGTTTTTTATTTTTTATATTTTTTTTATTTTTTGCTCTTGCCCTCTCTGGACCTTTGATCTTGGATCTTCTACCCCAGCAACAATACCATCTGACCACAGACAGGGAAAGTCATCTCGGGTGAGTGTGCCTTGCACAGGATCCAGCACTACACTTGCACTTTCCAGCTGTTTCCACTGCAGACACTGATTCTCTTTTTACAAATTTTCTCTGTTCGTTCTCACACTCTATTCCCCAGTCACTGTTCTCATGCTATCTTATGAGGGTGTGTGCCACAGTATTACCTCCTGACACTCCAAAATCTGTGTCTAAAAAGCGCCAACATGGTGTTTTTAACTTTCTTTGTCGTGCTTTGATTATTCTGTTACTAATGATTTCAAGAAATGTTAATCCCGGCCCTGATCTGGCAAATGTGACTCACTTTAACACTGGACCGCCTGCAAATGATGTTTGCTTTAATGACTTCTGTATTCGGCATAACTAGGGGTTTTTGCACATAAATGCAAGGAGCGTTTTATTAAAAATTGATCTTGTGAAAGTGTGAAAGTGGGTTGAGAACTCAAATCCTGACATTCTTGTGATCACAGAGACTTGGCTAAGAAAGTCCACCACCTACCCCCAATTACATTTCCCAGGGAATAAAGTATTTAGACAGGACACGTCATTGAAGGGTGGAGGCATGGCTATCTTCACCTAGGAACACCTGCAGTGTTCTATTGCTTTAGCTAAACTGGTGACAAAACAATTTTAATTGGTAATTCTTAACATCAAATTATCAAATAATCCTTGGGCAGAACCGGGCTCAGGGGGCCGGCCATCTCCGTAGACCGGTTGGGTTGAGAGAGAGAGAGAGAGAGAGAGACACGGGGTGGAGGCAAGGTTGAGTAGAGTAGGGAGAGAATGGGAGCAGGAGGAAGAAAAATTCAAATCAGGTGAAGGCAGGAACATATGATGCTGCATGAAAGGGCTCTGTTTCCCTAAATGCACCTAGTATTTCCACTCTTGATGGGACTAAGCTAGACCAGGCCACTGAATATAAATATTTCAGAATTTGGCTGATAACACTCTATCCTTCACTCAACATATTGACAAATTGCAGTCCAAGGATAAAGCTAAGATTGGTTTCCTCTATTGAATGTGCTCCACTTGTATCACCTCTGACAGAGTGGCGCTTCTTCAAGTAAGCATTGTTCCTTGGGAATGTAATTTACAGATCAGCCCGCAAGGGCTCGCTACAAAAGCTTGACGTCCTTTTCCACATTGCTATCTGGTTGGATAAAAATGCCCCATATAGAACACAGCACTGCACTCTATACTCACCTCTAAATTGGCCATTCTTTCACACACTGAAAAATTCACTGGTGCATGTTAAATATACAAAACTCTCCTTGGTCTGTTCCCACCCTACCTGTGTCAGCTGTTACACTTCTCATGCCCTGCTAACAGCACTGATTCTGCCAACTGAATTTTGTTGGATCAGTGCTTGGTTTGTTGTTGTTTCAAGCCGGTGCAACTAAGGACTGGAATGACCTTCTAAAAGCGCTACAGCTGGACTCTTTCAAGACGAAGGAGTCGACCTGTAAAGCCATGATAATGGACTTCTTTAAAGACAAAGGGAGTAATTTCTCAGGTTCCTAACCCGTCTTTTCTCAGCTTCTTGGCTCCTTGGTTCATGATCGCTTCTGTGTGTGTATTTTAGTTGTGTTGTTGTAGATGTTTATTAACTTATTTTGCTCATGAATTTTATTTGTTTTGATTTACATTTGATTTCCTTTTTTTACACCCCTTTTATTCCCTTTTTCTCAAGAGGCCTTGCCTTTTCTAAGGCCGCCATTGCAAATAAGAAATTGTCCTGTGTGAGGATGTGCATTGTGTGTGCTTTCCTGTGAATATATCTAAAATGGCCCGCAGATTTGTTTCCAGGGAAAGTGAGACGGGCAGTGGATGAGGAGAGAAACACATCACTCTTTCAGAGTGTGACTGAGAGGAACCCAGCACATTGGAAGAAGTACAACTCCGACTGCCTGATAGCAATTATACTACAGCCAATAACCTGAACCGTTCACCATTTACCAGGCCTCCAAAAGAGTTCCACACTTCCATTAAGAAAATTTAGAGTTCCTGGGCAGCATCTGTATGAAATGGGTCTCTTGGATAAACCTCTTTACAATATAAAAGGATCACTCTGACCCTGCATGTGGTCATACTCATGATGTGAGAAAACAAAAAGCTATTTGCTTAATACTTACATGTAATGGTTGCTAACTCACCGTCTTTTAACAATGAAGGCTTTCTAACCCTGAGAGATAACTGCTTCTCCACTTAGAATCAGTAATAACATTAAAGGTGTGGTGCTAACATAGGAAAGATTTTCAGTCTGTACACCAAACCTGCTAAACTTAAATCAATTATCTGATTGAATTTAATAAACAGTCGCTGGAGAAACTTAATCCACAGAAGCCAAGACAACTCTCAGCCTGTTATATCAGGGTAACATGATGTTCTGATTTCCTCTCATAAAGTCACATTATCTTGATAACAGATAACAGATAACAGAGTATGGATTAAACACACACAAAACTACGGTAAACAAATTCACAAGAAGTAAAGTGTAATGTTAATTATTTTTTGTGCCTCATCAGGTAATAAACAGTAGACATTGTTTGAACCAGAAAAAATTCAATGCTCTAAGAAACTGTGTTAGCTTGTGGATTTGGAACAGAACTATTTCAATGCTATATGTCACACAACATGAACATTCCCTTATTTGCATGCTACCAAGACGTTGCTGTGTGGTAGGATTTTGATTCAACATTTCAATAGGCTGGGGCTTGAAAATGGTTAGGGATACCACTGCATCACTGTAAGGTAATGAAGGAAGTAAATTTACTCATCTTATTTACGTGTTATGATGTCAGTGGTAGCCATCTTGAATTATTCAAGATTAAACCTCAAGAGAGTTATTTGTTCAGCATGTGTGACATGGGCTCATATCCATGGGATCATATGCACTGTACAAAAAAATAATAGAATTATATATATATTAAAAAAAAAAAAAAATAGAGCATTAGAGGGCAGCAAGGCGGTATTGTGGTTAGCACTGTTGCCTCAGAGCAAGAAGATCATGGGTTCAATTCCTGGTAGATTGGTTGCTCTAAATTTGCCTGTCTGAGTGTGAGCAGTTGTTCTTCCTTGTCTGTCTCTGTGTGTTGGCCCTGCAACAGACTGGTGACCTGTCCAGGGTGTACCTGCCCTCATCTAATGTGAGCTGGGATTGGCTCGAGCACCACCTGTGACCGAGAAACAAATAAGCCGTAGAAGATGAATGAATGAAAAAATATTTTTGGAAGTGACAATTAAATAAAGTTTGGTGATTGGTGACCTTAAATTGTCTGCGTGTGAACATGAGTGGTTGTTGGTCTCTGTCTATCCCTGTGTGTTAGCCCTGTGATGGACTGGCCATTTGTCCGCCCTCATCCAGAACGTTGACTGGGATTGGCTCGAGCACCCCCCACGACCCGGAAGCAGAAGCGTTAGAAGATGGATTGATGGATGGATGGTGCCAAGATATATAGAATTTAATTATTGCACAGATTGGAATGACAAAATTGAACCAGAAAACATTAACTAAGTCCTTTGATTGTTATACAGTCTCTTTTTTATGAGCCTGAGTCATTATGAACAGCAGCGCCACCACCATTGTGGTAACTGTTATTAGATGACCAATGTTCATTTCCTTAAGACAGATATTTTTCTTCAGAAGTGACCATTGACTCATCAAAAGTTCATCATGAGTCTTTTTTTTTTTTTGTTGTTGTTGTTGCTTTGAACACAATGGGTAGAATTGCTTCAGCGCCAATGTGTGAGAGCATGTTCAGATCACCAATTCCTCATGCACATTGCTTGTAAACATGATGTCATTTTGGGTGAGAATCAAACTTGGCATGCTTGCTAACTACACAGAAGATCTGGCACTCTAATTGGAACTATTTTGTGACTTTGGCTATCAGATGGATAACTTCGCTGTAGACCGTTTACTGGTGACAATCATTCTGTGTCTAAAGTTAACATTGTTCTTTTTGGAAATGCAGTAACCAACTAATGGGGAACAGCACAACACATTGCTTTCAGCTGGATTTTAAAATGCTTCCAGTTTGCTCTTGTCTCAAGTTCCTTCATGTACTAGTCTGACAGTGGGTGTCAAGTTCAGACAACACTGTCTACACCACAGGAAACAACCTTAGCTCCGACAACCCACACACGAGTTTTGATAAGACTCGGGTTGCATCACACAGTCCTTATACATCCTTATACAAAAACCATTTTAATGACAGTGTGCTGGCCTCCCAATGAGCTGGTGTCCCACCAAAACAAGCTTCCATTGCATCCTGGGCTCAGTGTCATAGAAAACTGTGATTGGTTTCAAGGAATTCAAATAGCTCAGAGTGTTTCTCCATCTGTCTGAGACTATCCACTGTGCCTGATATTTCTCTCCAATCATTCATATCTTACAGAAATTATTGCACAAGTTTTCATCAAAGATGTCAAAATCTGAAATGCACTCAAAACACACTTGCCAATTTTCCTTTGGTTCTTTCAAATCTGGTTATTATTCTTACTGTTAAAATTTCATTTTTTCACTTGTTGAAGTGAAATAAATATTTTTGTCTTTGACAGCTTTAATGTTCATGGGGATGGACTAACTCAAAATATGAGAATGGAATCTAAAAAATCAATCGCAGAGGACGCTGAAATTCTGGTTTATTGTAGTGTGAACATCTCACGTCATCATTGCTTTCTAAGGATGAGCAGAAGCCTTAAAATGCTCTGCTAAACCGCATTACAGTGATATCCATATGAAATATATTCTTGTGTTTATCCCTTAACCCTGAAGCAGCAGTGAAATAATATCAGTTTGCTGACGCTCAGAGGACTGAAATCAACATTCTGCTTTTTCAGTTTGTGTACTTCAGATTTCACAACTCTTTCCAAATTAACTCAATCAGTGAGCTCTTTTCAGTATTTGGATGCATGTTTAACCGTTACAGAAATCCCAGTCTTACAAACAGAAAGCTTGTGTAGTTGTCTCATTTCTCCACTATAGAACAAAGGCGACCAAACTCCAATTTAAAAACTTTAACAAACCTGAAAGCATTCCAATTTCATTAAATGTTAAGTAAATGAGAATTTAATTAATAATGCAGCAGCAAATGGCCATTTTCTTAAAGATATAGCAGAGTAATGACAGCCATTTCAACAGAAAATTTTGTGTGTGTGTGTGTGTTGTCAATTAAGTTTCACTGTTCTGTTTGGGTATCTGGCTAAACAGCACATACATTTTAGTTAATGCATGTCCTGATTTGTAAAACTGATGTTGACTCTGTATGTATGGTGAACCCAATGCCGAAGGGCCATCGATTTTCATTCTATCCACTGACCACCAGGGGCCAACTCCACTGGTTATGAAAAGAAGTCAGTTTGTATTAAAATCAATACGAAACTTCACATTTGACAGTCACTACTCTACGAACGATCATTTGTTTGATGAACATTCAGATATATGACCAGAGATAACCACAAGTTAAAATCGTGTTGGGAAAGCTACCCCCTCAAATTTTGTTCTGCACGCCTTTTTTGCCTATTGTAACATCGTCGTAACATTGGCGCAACACAGTAGCAACATCGTAGCCTTTGCATATCCATCATCACATTCTTTGTATCAAGCCATGTTTACTGGCAATGTGTAGGTTGCGAACAATATGGCTCTTTGAAAGGAATTACAAGAGCCAGATCCTGCCTGCCTGGGACTTGCTTCATTTTTGACTTTCTTCCTGTTCAACCTGCACGTCATTGGTCAACTACATGATGTGTGGCTGCACTGAGCAAGAGGGAGAGGGGTGGGAGCTACACACAGCACAGAGAGAGAGAACAGTGGCACTGTGACCCTGGCACACACACACAGAGATGCTGGGAACAGGTGGGAATTGGAAATGAGTGGCAGGAAAAGAAGCAAAAATTGGATCCATTTCAATTTCATTGATCAAACACAGGCAGAGTGGGAGACCAAGGCATCAGTCTGCCCACGCCTTGCCTCCGTGATGGCATGGAGACTGTGTGTTGTGTCCTCATCCGTCCCCCACAGAGCGTATCTTCTCAAAAACAGAGCAAATACTTAGAGAGAGAAGGAACGGAATCGGCCCCTCAAAGCTGAGGCACTTGGCCTTTCTCAATGCCACTCTGTTACCTGGATGCTGCTTTTTTCTCTTTGTTTTTCACATTTTGATTTAGATTTTGTTATCATGTTGGAGACCTTTATACACCTTTTCATGTATTGTTATTGTTTATTTGTTCTTTTTGTATTTAATGATGTTTCACACTAAATTGTTAAAAGTTGAAGAATAAATAAATACACAATCAGAGATTGCACCTTTTGTTTTAATTGAGATGGCTCTTTGTTATTTATACTTACATTTTTATGTAGCACTCTGCTCCATGTTGAGTATAATAAGCTATATAAATAATTTCATATATTGTATGTTTTTACATTTGGTAATTCATTTGACCTATAATTTCACATTATATATGGTAAGAAATTAATTTAAGCAACAAAAAAAATCTGAGGAGCCATTTGACATCCGAAAGAGCCGGTTCTGTAAAAAGAGATGGAATTCCCATCACTATTTGTTACAAACAACTTACGAACAATTCAGGGTACAGCCGTTAAGAACGTAACTCGTTTGTAAGTTGGGGAGTGTCTGTAAGTGCTTTCCTAATCAGTTTATGGTCTCAGTCTCTAGTTTCAAGTCATTAATACAACATGATGTTAATTTGAATGATGGTTCCACTTAGAAGAAAATAGCCCAGAAAACATGGGATTGATTAGGGGGCGTGGCTAGTGTGTAATTGACCCAATCAGGCCCAATCAGGATAGAGTGTGGAGCAGATCCTGTCTCCACTCCTCCTCAGCACCACCTACTCCTCAGCATATGGTATCTGGTATGGTAAAAAAAAAAAAAAAAAAAAAAGATCCAAGATGTCCAACTGAAAACATCCAGGGAGTTAGGGTTTAGCATTTTCTTTGATTTGGGTAGTACAGTGTATGTTGTTTCATGAATTCCATCATTCACATCATTACTATAAAAATGCAGAAGTTGAATTATGTTAAAATAACACTCACCATTAATCCACTTTGCACCAGGGTCATGTATATGAAAGTTTCTTTGAAAGAGGTCATCCAGTGTCAATTGTGAACCAAAAGGTTTCCCACCATCGTCTGCAAAAAAAAAATAATATATATATATATATATATATATATTTTTAATATGTCACCATCCACCAATCAGCTGTTCAAAATTATATGCTGAAACTTAAAAAAAAATTACGGTGTGCATGTAATCAAAACGGCACACCCCTTTTACAGGGGCAGGTGTACATGATGTATATAAAAAAACAAACAACCAACCAAAATAATTTTTAGAACATTTTCCATGGAATAATGGTTTGCGCTATTGCCCCACAATAACACAGGTTTGGTTCCTGGCCTGGAGCCTTTCTCTGCAGAGTTTGCATGTTCTCTCCGTGCCTGTGTGGGCTTCCTCCCACTATTAAACGTTTGGGTTAACTGGTGATTCTAAATTGTCCTTAGGTGTGAGCATGACTGTCAGTAGTTGTCGGTCTCTGTCTGTCTCTGTATGTTGGCCCTGTGATGGACTGGTGACCTGTCCAGGGTGTACCCTGTCCTCACCCAGTGTGAGCTGGGATTGGCTACCACCATGACCCAGAAATGGAAAATTTCCACTTCTAATTCGAGCTATAATCTTTCCATTTCATTTGGACAAACAAGACATTACAAAGAACTGGTCCAGGAAGGTAGCAAGCCTGCAGCAACATGAGAGGAGCTGCAGGAATATCTGGCAAGTACTGTTTGTGTATTGGATTTGAGAATTTCTTCATATGCCTAGGCTATCGGTTGGACAAAAATTGAAGGCTTTCCTTATGAAAAAAACATCCATGCCTTGCCATATTTGGCAAAAACCTAATCTAAACGCCAAAAGCAGGCAAAACATTGTGGTATTGTCTGGAACCAAGGTTGAATTTCTGGGTTATTATTTCAAAAGGTATATGTAACAGTGTACCTTAGAGGTAAGCATGGTGGTTGCAGCATTGTGGTTTCTGGCTTTTTTTCTTCAGCTGGAACTGGGGCTTTAGTTTGTATGGTAGGAATTATGAACAATTTTGAACACAAAACCTTCAGGCCTCTGCTATAAAGCTGAATGAAGAGGAATTTTACCTTCCAGCATAGCAATGACCCAAAGCACACTTCCATATCAACAAAGAATGGCTTCACCAAAAGAAGAGCTTTGGAGTGACCAAGCCAAAGCCCAGACCTAAATCCAGAGAAAATCTCTGGGGTGACCTGAAGAGGGCTTTTGTGCAGGACATGGCCTTACACCACCTACATGTGGATTTGGAGCACTTTTATAAAGCGTAGCAAAAATTACTAAGTCAAGATATGCAATACTGATACTTCTTCCCAAAAAGAGTGCTGCTTTGTTGTAGCAGCTTTTGATATTGGAATAGTGTTCAGTTTCAGTCCATATAAATGAAACCTTCAGTTGATGGTTTTCAGATAAGAAGAGGACTGAACACGAGTGTAGTGTGTTTTATAGCCTCTGTGAATCACAGACCACCCATCGAATGTCCTGCACCAGTCTGTTTTAAGTGTAAAGTAAGTGTATCTTATAAAGGATAAAGTGGGTGATAAAGTCAAAATCTCCATTCAGGTTTCACAAACCAAAAGGTGTCGGCATTTTGTCGGCAGTGCTTTTCGTGAGGTCAGGATGAATACACCCTCATGCTGGGTTTTGTTCAAGGATCTTGTATACAGTACGGCTGTGAAAGTAGATCTGATAAAGAAGATAAAAACAAAATTGATCCACTTTGAGTCTGTCTGTGGTTTACACTATGAAAATGTTAACAAGTGCATAACGCATCTTTCGGGTACGTGCGTTCAGTCACTTCTACGTGACACTATCTGCTACAGTAGCATGATTCTGTGCATGTTACAGTAACTCTAGAGTGTTGGCTTTCTCTGGGTGCTCGGGCTTCTTTCCACAGTTCAAACACATGCAGGATGGAAAGCTTAAAACTGCCTGTTGTTAACAACTATGCCGTATTTGACTAAGTCATGTCACTAAAGCATCTTTCAGCCTGAGATTAAATTTTTTTTCCTATCTGAAGATACAATGAAATGCTTCTAAAATTTGTTCAGGTGCTACTGAGGGTGGTGTTGTATAGATTCAGTAATGAGCAGCTCCAGGCAGTTTGAAACAAGCCGTAGTCTATTCATGTTCATTTGGATTTTTTTTTTTTTTTTTTTTTTTTTTTTTTTTGTAGATTCTCAATTTAGAAACAAATAAAAATAACATAGTGTCAGCACATGAGATGTGCAACTTTGAGTACAACGATGAAAGTACAGCTGTGTGTATGTGTGACGTCATAGCATTTGAGTATCCGCCACAATGAAGACAGTTTTGTTGCTGTATTGTATGAAGACTGTAACGCTGCCGGACCGGAAATAAATGCGGTCTCCCCGTTCAAACGTACCAGTCCTGGTTTTTGTTTTGTATTTTCACCTTAAACCAGAAACCTCTTACTACGGTTCGGGATCTAGAGTCTGGATAGTTAACATTTATTATACTATATTTTTTAATCCCAACGTTATTATGTATTTCTTTAACATCATTTGGTATAAAGCATATGTGTTTTTTTCATGATAATATATACAAACAATGACAGAATCTGACAATTTTATTCTTTGTAAATGGGGGTTAGGGTCAATTAGGGTTCCTTTACATGACAAAGCTTATTTATTTCTTCATCTTATTCATCATATTTGGGAACTGACACACAGGGACTCCTACCTTTTGACAGCAGAACAATGGCCAGTCCAATGAGTGAGAGAACCAACAGGATGACCAACAGAGAGATACCAATCCCCTTCCAGTTCCTATCCGGTCCAATAGGTCCTATGTCCTACAAAACAAGGGACACCAATCAGAACAAAGAGGAAAAAGTGAAGAGAATAAAATGTCTTTTCAGCGGATCAAGCTGCTGAAGTGTCCTTGAGGACAATCAATACTTGCAGTAAGCCTTTCTTGTGCAAGAAGCTCTGCAGGGGTTGACTGAGCCACACTCAGTTTGACATTGTGTCAGACTGTGCAGAAATCTGTGGGCTCAAAGAGGCCACAACCTCCCCATCACACATCAATAAGGTATTGTTGATAGTACCCACTGTGCTCTGTAAGCATTCAAGTTGCTGCAACAACCATAGACCATAACATGACAAATTTTGCGCACTTCTTTTGCTAATCTTTTCAGAAAATACGAATCCAGCTGAATCCACTGCTTTCAATATGAAATTCCGCTGCTTTTAACACTGCCAAAATTGCTCTGTAGTCTTACTGAACACAACGAGGAGGGTAGTAAGATGTTTCAGCTCTGAAGCCAGAGGAATCCATCTGAGCACATTCTCATGTTAGCAACTATACAAAATCAATGACCACATGTGCTGTTTCTATCTGCAGTTAAATAGAGACTAAACAGGACATGAATCAAAGCTACATCTTTCTCATCTTGTCATGTGGGTGTTTTCCATCCTGGCTAGAGTCACCAATCAATCTAAACATGATGTCTTTGGGCAGTGGGAGGAAACCGGAGTACCCGGAGGAAACCCACGCAGGCACGGCAGGCAACTCCACTCAGAAAGGCCCCAGGCCCACGAACTGAACTCGCAACAGGGCTAACCACTATGCCGCCGATTTTAGAAAATCCAAATAGTGGAATTAGAGCATATGCCATGATCAGAAAAAAAAAATAATAAACTGAGATACAGCGTTTTTAATTCAATGATTGTAATCATAATTTGCTTTAGACCTAACCTTATCTTCTTATGTGATGAAGTGTCCTTCAGGATATCAACCTTAAATTGTCAGTCACCACTCTGTTTAACTATCAATGATGCCAATGGAATTCATATCACTACAAAACTGGTTAGGTTAACTTCCTGCTACCTGCTCACGGCTGGACGTGACCCATGAGTAAACTATGTTTATGTGTCAGGAAAGTCCTGGATCCCCTGCATAGACTGATGTAATATTCTAATGATCACTCAGACGCACTGACATCACTGGTGGGTGGGGTTACAGGTACACTGTGAAGCTAGATTAAATCAAGCGGCTGCATCACCTGCAATGTGCAAAGGCAAATGAGTCTGTCTAATACATTACAAAGATGTACACATTACATAAGACAGATGAGGAAATTAAGTCTGAGTCGTGGAACTGATAATGTGTCCTTTTATTTAAAGGTGCTTCGTGTTTTTTCTATTGCTACATTACAAGTGTTGTATCATTAAAAGCTGTTTACCAGTTCAGGCAGAACGCTCAGCATCAAAGTTCATTTGAACTTTTGGTAATCAGCCATCTCAGTAAGCAGTTCCAGCAGGAGTGCACTGTATCTTTTGCCCTGAAGAGTCCTCTCAGAGGATGTATTATACCCTCATAAATATAATGATGATAGAAACTCTCATCTGGACTGTCACTGTAAGTGAACTGCTGGTAATGTGAACAATTTTTATGTAGCAAAGCCAAACTAAAACTAGCTCCTTAAAAATGTATATTGCCAACGTCTGACAACCTGAACCTGACTGAGAAATCCACTTTGGACTTAACAGTATACTCTTGTTTTTATGCCGGTATTTTTTGGGTTTACACTGAATGGACCTCTAACCTTAAGCATTGCTTTTGATGAAGGGGTTTTCATAATAACAAACTGCCTGTAACAGTGGGCCTGTTTTTGGCACAAAACCGAGTCTACAGGAAAATGTTCTCAGATTATTTTTTCCCACTCTTCCGGTTTTGTTGCCCCTTCTTATTTGAAAATACTCTTCAAAACCTGAGTGGTGTTAGGGATTATTGAGATTATCCTCCCCAGCTTCATGAGAAATATAATCTCTTGACAAATATATTGCGACAAACAGTTATCTGGACAACATATAGAGCTTTAAATCTGTTTGCTGTTCATGTGAAGTGTTCTGTGAAATTGCTCTAACTGCCCGCATCCTCCTTATCCATGTTTTCATTAGCTTCTATCACTCTGACCCTCTCTTGCTGCTTTAGCTACGTTACACCTAGAAGTATTCTAAACGCTTTAATTGGTTAGCTAATTGGTGTTCTATTTTAACATTTTAGCATGATTCTTAAGTTCCTAAATACTACTCTGTTAATACTGGAAGTCCAGACTGTCTTTTTCACTGTCCTTTCCTATATTTATCTGGATATACATTCAGACTTAGGACTTACATTACTGCAAGAGCGGTTGATATTGACCAGGAGCTGTAGAACAAGAAGAAGAAGGTAGACCCTCATAACAAAAGAATCCATTTGGTCCGCTTTGTGGGACTTTCCATCATGTAAATTTTGCCATCTGGAACCAGAGGTGCAGTTTTTAACACCACAGTGTGTGCACCACCACCCCGATACTCCCTTTTTACATAGACATCGATCTGTGGCTGCCTTTGCTGCCAACTTGAAGGTGAAGCAACAATAACCCCTCTAAGGGAGTGAGAAAGAGACTGACCAAGTGTTTCCATCATAGCATTTTCACAATAACAGATGGGGGTTTCCCATTTCAGGGTCAAACATAGACCTTTTAATGACCTTTGCATAGCCTGTCTGTGCCTTGAGCCAGGGTCATCTGTCCTCTAGTGGTTAGCCTTCTGCCCATGGAAACTGACAACACACAATGCCCTTTGCATTGTCTGTCTAGTGACTGAAACGCTCATTTCTACACATTTGTGCCAAGTCTATTTTTAACGCAAGGTTGATTAAAGGTGATGGCCCCTTCACGAGCGCGTCAGCCATCATCGTCTTTGTAAAGTAGTCAGACACAACCCTCTCATCAGGGCTATGCCTTGAGGACAGATTCTAGGCCACAGGAAGTCAATACTAGAAGATTACTATGCAAAGTGTAGTCATCAAGTTGAGTAAAGGGATGAGGTTTGATGTGTCACAGATTTTTCTAGTAAAAAGCTGAAATTGCTAAAGTTAGCTCATATAAATAGCAATTGGTTCCTGGTTTCACCTCAAAATATGACCACTGGGTTTTCTGCTCTGGAAGTGCAGCTCTTCCTGCACCGCCTACCCACCACTGTATGTCTCAGTTCAGGCTCAGCAGCCTTCTTCATCAAGATGAACTCTCAAAGTTCAGTTTCTTCAGGTAGTTTCTTACCACATGTAGTTATGTTGCCTTCAGATTTTTTTTTTTTTTTAACTTGTTCACACAATCATCATCAACTGGAAAAAATGTGTTGCATTGAGGTGGTAGTCATATCAAAATATGACATGTTTTCAACCAGCACAAACTGTTAATAAGTCATAGCTGTTCCCACTAAGCTGAACTTGATGACAGCTTCAACGTAAAATGGGACAAAACGTATCTCTGTGGATCAGACCCATTTTTGATCCTGTCTTTAAATCTTTTATTCCAGCTGTCAGTCACACAGCTGTATTTCATTTTCAGCGACAAAACAGTTTTATAAATAAATCTATCTAACTTACAGAGCCCCGAGCTATTGAGAACCTGTCTGTGTATTTATGGATCCATTTGGTTCCAAGTGCTTTAATTGGACATATAATGCAAAGATAAATATCCTTGCTAACTCCACTTCCCCTGGGTTTTGCTCTGGAAATGTAAACTTTCACCTCCAGTCCCTGGGGCTTCCAGCTATTTAAAATCTGGATCAGTTACAGCAATTTTCTTCAGTGAGACATCGCCTCTTGTCTCGATTCACTGGCACTCGGTTTATGCTGCCTGTGTTTTGTTTAGCCTCATTAACCTGACCAACCCTCATTACACACACACACACACACACACACACACACACACACACACACACACACACACACCACAGACGATTATTTGCTGTTTCGGTTCCTTCATTTCTTCTGTACCCAGTGAGGCATTGAGCTGTCGGGCCATGATGCTCCTGATGGTGTAGATATTCACATGTTGGAAGTCTGTGAGTCTTGTCCACTGCTGTGAAAATGTGATATGAAAAGTTGGCCAAGCACGTCTCAACCAACATCCCGAAAATTCCTGCTCGCAATAGTTTTGATTTACTGTCATCAATAGCAATTTGCTGTATAAATAGATCTGCTCTTTCACAAATCCCACTTCCCTAATCCTTATCACTACTAGGATTTGATTAAACAGGAAGAACTCTGTGCTTGAAAATACAAGACAAATTGTGTCCGTTCATTAAGGGGCAGTGCATTCATTTATTATTTCCTACATGATAGAGGTGCCAAAAGAAAAAAACATAAAGTGTCTAATTATTCTTTGAAGAGACATAAAAAGTGTATGTTGGCCATGGTAAATGGGCTAATGCAATTGTTTCCCAGTTGTTTCCTTAAATGTAAACACTGCTGCCATGAGTGTATAACATCGTTGAATCCTCCTTCCTCTTTTCTAGTATTGGCTACTTTCTTGGAGTCATCGTTTGCAGTCATCGACACTAAAGTCTCCAAATGAAATGCTAATAATATCACTCAACTGAGCCAGAAGTCTTTTCTTACCTGCCGTTATGGCTTATATCACAGTAGTAGTTCAAAATCAGCTGAGGAAGCAGGACTGAATCTATAAACAAAGACTGTGGACGACGTAAAAACTGCAGTGAGACATCTATCATCCATGCAGAAAGCCTCAGCTTCTTGGCAGGGTGGTGGTGGGAGTGAGGTTTCTGACTGCTTTTGTGCTCAGTGTCAAAATCAGACCTGCACCCCTTCGAGATGGTATCAGCTACTCAATGGCAATCCCTTGTAATTTATTTGGAGTTATGGAAACTAGAAAAACACAGATGGAGAAACTAAGAAAAAACAAATAAATTTTAATCTCTAAAAAGATGAGGGAATTATAAGGTTTTCTATAGTC
Organism: Echeneis naucrates; assembly: GCF_900963305.1. Taxonomy (NCBI): domain Eukaryota; kingdom Metazoa; phylum Chordata; class Actinopteri; order Carangiformes; family Echeneidae; genus Echeneis; species Echeneis naucrates. Next base: position 20,145,794 of record NC_042531.1, on the reverse strand, counting down.
TCTCATTTTACCCAAACTAGTCAGTGACATACTTATTGTTTCAAAGGTGGTGTCATTGGATACCAAATCTGCATAGTAGATTTTTTGATGATTTGAGAACAAAGTCTACATTATTACGATAGAAAGTTAGCGAGTTTGAAGCTTCGTTAAGGTCTCCACAAACAAGCATCGTCATCTTTTCGTCTTCCTTTCTCTGTGAATGCACACCCATAAAAGCACTGCAAACACACACTTACGGAAACCAAAACACTACTAAACAACAGTAAACACAGCATATGTGATTTAACCGTTTCATATGGCAACCAGCTTAGACGTATAAAGGGAAACATATATGGGATCAGGGCTGCAACACTACACACAACTAAGCTTAATACATTTATTTACTTTATCAGGAGTCTACAGCTTTGTCTGTAAGATACACATGAACCGATGTGACTTATTAAATGTCCCAAATACAGAGATATTCACTGTGATCATGTGACAAAGGAAAGTACAATATGTTAATATTCAAGAAGTCATAAATGACATTTTTTTTTAGCTTGAAAATCAATGAAAATTAAATTTACCCTTTACCCATAAAGCTTTTTTTCCTCTAAAAGAAGAACATGACCAACTTATTATTGTACTCTAAAAATTGAGGTGAATAATTTAAAATAAATTAATTCAATTCCCAAACATACGCATAAAATGTACCAACGCCCATTTCCATCTTGGACATATTTAGGAGTACTTTGAGGCCATTAAGTGAAGCCTCTCTAATATCAGATGTACTAATCCCATGTAATTATGTTGTAATCGATTATAATTAGTGTTGAACAAAAACTTTTAACTGTTCATGCATATTCCGTCCAAGCAGTCATTTTCATTTCAATTAATATTTTTTCTAATTTTCTTCAACTTCTTAATGGCCCATTAAACTGGTCATATCAGTATAAATATGAAAGATCAGCCCCTTTCACTATAAATTTTCAGCCACCAAATTATCCACTTGCAATCAAGCTTTGGCTAAAGTTCAAAAAGAACTAACCTGTCGTAACTTTTATTGTAAATCATATCCTAATCCTAATCACAATGGTTAATAAAAAAGATAAAAACTTCCTTGCATATCTGTTGGGCAAAGTGTAGTGTTCAAGCTTCCTGAAAAATTTGCAAAAAAAACAACAACCTGTTTTTATATAACTTAATGTCATGTCAGCAGACTGAACTAATTCATTCAGAAGGTCAAGTGTGATTTGACAACAAAGGGCTCTACAACTCAGTGACAGATACGACTGAGACAGCTGTGTCCTGACTCAGGGGCCTTTGTGGTCTACATTAGATGTGAAGCCTACATCTGCCACTTATGAAGTCCACTCATGTGCACTCATGAGTTCACTGTATGTGTGTACTGCTGCTGTCAACACTGTGAATTTCCCTATTGCGGGATAAATGAAGGCAAATCTAATCGAATCTAACTGTAGTAAGCATCCCGTAACAGTTAATGGGATAGCCAATTTGTCTCTGGATTCTTCTCCACACATTACCTACGCAAGTCATTTGTCTCCAAGTCCAGTGACTGTTCTTTTTGCTACTCTTCAATAATAAAAATCGGATGTGTTACAAATGGCCCGAGTGAGATGAGACTAGTAACATTGGTTGCTAAAAACCAAACATCGCAGTTAATAACGAATGCTTTGGGGAGTATTTGGATTCTCTACTTTAGGTAAAATGAGTTAGTTAGATTTTTGTTAATATCAAATTGGGAACATTTCTGATATTATGATAAGAGTTAAGACAAAAATTTCCTGATATGTTTCTGTCCATCTCTTCATAATTCACAATCCCGATATCATTACAGCGTCAGGAGCTTACGCTGTATAGACTTTACTACAATCTAAAAAATTTCATATTACACCTTCAACTCATTGTTTAAAAAAACATTATCAAAGGTACCTACATCAACCAAAGTAACTGGGTTGATTTAAGACTTACTTAAAAAAAAAAACCTGCTGCATTGAAGGCACAATGTCTTTTACCCAGTTTTGTCACTCTTTCTCTTTTACCATTTTTTGGATGTGGCTTAGTAGCTTTATATGATATCATGTTACTAATACCACCCACGAAGCTCTTGTAGATTAGCTGATTCTCCAGCGTAGAATCCTGACACCAGTGCTGCTTGCCTCACCCAAAAAAAAAAAAAAAAAAAAATCAGATCTGGGGGCTATTATTTGAGATTATTCCACAGTGACAGTTATTGTGACTAATATTTTAGCTTCCCTTATAATAGGGAGTGACACTTGTCCATTAACAAAAATAAACTCTGATTCTAAGACTATACTCCCAATCATCCTGGGAAATCAGTCTCTTCACCACCACAGCAATATCAAAATGATCTCTTCATCCCTCATTCCAAACAAGGCTGCAAGAAACCTGGGTGTCAAGTTTAACCTTGTTGCTTCCGTGACTAAGTCATCTTGCTTTGCTCCAGACAGCGGAAGGATAATTAGACTATACTGGACTCAGTCAATCTACAAGCTCTGGGTCCATCATGCCTTGGTTATCTTTGTCTTTGAATGTTGCAGATCTCTTCTGGCCATCCTTCCTTTGTGCTCAGTGAAACCCCCCTGATGGTCCAGAAAGCAGCAGCCTCTCTGGTCTTCAATCAGCCAAAAAGGCCTCATGTCAGTCTGCTACTCATCAACCTATATTGGTCGTCCATTTTTGCCAGAATCAACTTCAAGCCACTGGTGGGTTGGCACCACCTACACCGTTTACTTGAACTCAGCCATTGAGCTCTATGCTCCTCTTTGACCACTCTATTTCATCCAAGGAATGTGGTCTGGCATCACCATCCCTGTCAACAACACCATCTCAGTGCAGACTGTTCTGGTCTGAATCCTCTAAGAACAAGGTGCTTCCTGAAAACTCACCTTCTCTCCCAATACCCTAACATGACTCTTTGGCATTTTTGTTTTGTTTTGTTTATTGCACTTTCTTATCATGTACTAGCTTTGGAACTCAATAGTGACGGCAAGGCCTCTATTTACACTGAAGCTGTCCCTCACAGCTGTCCCTTTTTTTTTTTTTTTTGGCGCCGTTCTAGCGGTAGCCTGTAGCCGCAGCTCCTCGTCGTGTTTCGTGTAAACTTGTAATTTGTTGGGTCGCTCTTTTGTTGTTTTTTTTTTCTGTTCAATCACAACCTTTCTGTTAAAGTTGCGAAATGGCTTTAGTTGGTTTGGCTGGTTTGGTTTTTCTCCTACTTTTCCTACTTTTTGTAACTTGGAAGATCGCCGCCGGCAGTTGTGGCAGTTGATTGCGCTGTGTAAACCCGCGCTGTTGCCTGGAGACGGGCCTGTGGTCCCGCAGGAGCTATGGAGGAGACGCCGGGGCTGCAGGTCCGGAGCGAAACGGAGGGACAAAAGGAGAAGACACAAACCAGCGATCATAACGGGGAACGTGAGGTCTTTGGGGAACAAGACGGACGAACTGGCAGCGCTTGTGAAGACCCAGAGGGAATACCGTGACTGTAGCATATTTTGCTTCAGTGAAACATGGATGCACTCGCACATCCCGGACAGCAGCGTTGAGGTCCCAGGTTACAGTTTGGTACGGGGAGACAGAGACTTTTCCAAATGTCATGAAGGAACGTCTCTATAACTCAGACATCGAACTGCTGGCTGTAGGAATGCGCCCGTATTATTTACCAAGGGAGTTCACGTACACCATTGTTATCACTGTTTACATCCCCCCGTCAGCTGATGCAGCGGTAGCCTGTGAAGTCATCAGCTCCACCGCTGCCAAACTACTGACTGAACACCCAGATGCATTCATGTTATATATTTTATTCCCTATGTGTAATGCTGCTGTTACACTGCAATTTCCCAGTCTGGGATAAATAAAGTATCTATCTATCTATCTATCTATCTTTTCCATCCACTGCGGACTAAGTGTGTTATGTTTAGCACACAACATTAGCCATGTCTCAATTCCATCATCATCTGGCTGAAAGGCGAAAGGACTTTTGGGCAAAATCCTAATCACTCTACCTGGACAAATGCTACCTTAATCTACTAAGTCAGTTTACATTTGCCTTGGCAGCAAATGGTCACAGTGGGTTTGCTGAGCCAATCTCAGCCAACGTTCCAGGCAAGGGCAAGTTGAACACAAAGAGATGTACAGAAACAAACATTCGTTCACACTCACAGTTATGGGCAATTTAGAATCACCAATCAACCTAGACATGCATATCTTTAGACTATGGAAGGAAAGCAGAGTACCCGGAGGACACCCATGCAGGCACAAGGAGAACATGCAAATTCCACCAAGAAAGGCCCCAGGCCCAGGGATCAAACCCATAACCTTTTTGCTGTGAGGCAGCAACGCTAACTACTACGTTGCTATGCTGCGTAAGCTAAAGCTGCATCCGAAAATCTGTGTGTTTGCTACTGAGTGTGCGACAGTCACTCACATTGGAGGTGGAAAAGTGACATCTTCTGGCCTTTGGGATGCCAAATCAAGGTGTTTCTGTGTCAACACCATGCTGAGGTTCCTCGCTTACAGAGTAGCACTATAAATCCAACAGATTTAGCACGACAACTGTGACACTCTATCTCACCTGCTAACCTGTCAAGAGAGGCAAAGCTTTCCCTCCACGTCACCTCACAAACTCAAGTGTTAATGCTATCTCTGGCACTTGTCTCGATGACAGGACCGTATGATTTGACTCCTGGTGAAATGCACTCCACTATCTGCTGCAATGTGCCAGGAACTGTTATGAAGATACATAGTTTCAAAGATTGAACAGCAGAGAAAATGGGCCAAAGGTGGCAAAGCATACTGATTCATGGAGCAGCTAATCATTGTCATAATCTTGCCTCTGTCCACCCTGTGCTGCAGCAGCACAGACACTTAGACCATCACAAATCAAACTGAAAAACAAGCGCAAGTCATGCTCTGAATAAACAGAACACAGCTAAACATTTGAATCCAGCCAGCTGCATTTAACTTAAGTGTCAAGCTTTTCTTAACAAGGTAACAAGAAATTTTAGGTTGGGAACATTTTTAATTGAGTGACAGGACACTTTATACATAGAACGTTCTTAACTGAAGTTATTATACTTAGCCCTGAGCACCTTAGATATCCCTATCTAATCATCCAATCTCTCTTAATGGCATTACTTTGGGTTCCAGCTCCACTGTAAAAATCCTTGGAGTAACTTTTGACCAATACATGTCCTTAGTTCCTCACATGAAACAAGTCAGTAGAGCAGCTTTCTTCCACCTGAGAAACATGAAAATCAGAAACATCCTCTCTCAGGATGATGCAGAAAAACTAGTCCATGCATTTGTAACTTCTAGGCTGGACTACTGTAACTCATTACTATCTGCATGTCCAAACAAATCTCTGAAAGGCCTTCAGTTAATTCAGAACGCTGCTGCACGAATATTAACAGGAACTAGGAAAAGAGATCACATCTCTCCTGTTAGCTGCTCTTCATTGGCTGCTGATAAAATTTAGAATAGAATTTAAAATCCTCCTGTTAACCTATAAAGCTCCTAATGGCCAAGCTCCATCATATCTCAGAGAGCTCATAGTTCCTTACTGTCCTAGCAGGCCACTCCGCTCTCTAGATGGAGGTTTACTTGTGGTTCCTGGAGTCTCCAAGAATAAATCAGGAGGCAGATCGTTCAGTTATCAGGCTCCTCTTCTATGGAACCAACTTCCAGTATCGTATTTATCAATTTTCAAAACCAGGCTTAAAACTTTTAAGCATGGCCAGAGTTTATAGTTAAAAAGTTATAGTTCACTTACTCCTTTGCTATGCTGCTTAGACTGCTTGGGGAAGGACTGCGCACCCCCCCGCATGCGCCGACATATCAGTAACATTTTCCTGGAGTCTCTGTCTCTCCCAGCTCCTCTAAATCTGATTTGATTTAAAGTAACAATGAGGTTATAGAGTATTCTAATATCTTATCAATGGGTTTTATGAATAGAACGCTGTGAGTGGGTTATCTAAACATCTAAATGTAGCTCTTTCAGTGATGCTATAATTTACCTCAACACCATCTCGATTGTTCCACTGATGTACAATCCTGAGTTGCACCCCACCCCAATGGAAGGTTGTGAAGATGCTCTATCAGACAGAGGCACAGCCATAGCACCATAGAATGTGCTGTATATATGTGAAAAAAATGACTGAATTCTATATAGAGGTCATTACAGGTATAAATGGCCATCTACGCCCAGTGTGTTACTGTTATGGTGTGTAGTAGATTGAGGTCAGTTGGCAGTTTAGAGAGCCGGCAGGGGGTGAGTGATGAGCTACTGTGAACGTGGTCACTAAAAAAAAACAACCACTTTCAGCATTTTCCCAGCTTTATCTCCTTTAACAGGCCTTTACTTAGAACCCTCAGTTTTTAAAAATGTTTTGTTTGCTGTTGTCAACTGTTGTGATGCTACACACTATTATTCCGCAGACCTAGCAGTGAATGTATGCTAATATAAAGCTAAGACATTTAGTAAGTAGCTATTGTGTGAGACTTTTTTTTCTTATCAGCTCTATTTATCACTCACAAAATATACACAGTACAACTACATTAAATTTAGAAACAATAGGATAAACATCACATCAATAATATATGTGAAACAAATAAATTATATAAATAAAATAAATAATAAATAAATAAAAATATGCCAGGTGTCACAAGTAAAGATAAATTAAATTGAACTAAAAAAACTGAAGTGGGAGCGCAATCTCATAGTTTTGATAGCATTATTGTTTTAAGCTGAATATATTGATAAAATTCCAGTTCTTTAATCAAAACACAAAAAAAAAAAAAGTTTCATTCTGGTAAATTTACATTTGTGGATGTAAAACTTTGCAAGAATTATAATGAGATTGATTAAATAATATTCTTCATCAAGTGAAATGTCACTCTCTAAAAAAACCAAAAAGCACATTTTGCAAGAGGAGCTTAAAGTCACAGAGGATATTATCTAAGATAAAGCTACAAATATCCTGCCACAGTTTACAAGTATATTTACATTTCCAGAACAGATGGACAACAGTCTGAGTATGGGAGTCACAGACGGCACAATTTAGATCTAGCTCATTATATTTGAATTTGATATAAAAAGGATCTAACCGGGTAACATCGATGAATGATTTTAAATGACACTTCTTTCACCTCATTAACCACAAAGAGTTTTTGTGTCATTTACAAAGTCATTTACACAATTATTCCAGTAAGATATTCCAGGAATAACAGAGACAATGTTATATTGGAAAAGAGCACAGCGCTTATGGGTGTTCTTACAACCAGATGGGTTGAAGCATACTGTTTAGGAGGTAAAGTGAGTGTGTGTGTGTGTGTGTGTGAAATTCTCGATAAGAAAATAAAACACCATTGCTGTTGAAAAGTTGTCTAACCAAAATAAATGTTATTGTTAAAGCATTCCCCAAAGAAGATGGATTTGTTCTTGTAGAGTATTTCTTTGTTTTTCCACATAGAGTAACGGTGCGGTGAAAAAGTGTGTTTGTACAGTACAGGCCAAAAGTTTGGACACACCTTCTCATTCAAATGAATAGGAACGTGTTGGCCAGTACTGTATATCATTGACCATGCAAGCAATACTTGTTTATGGAAGTTAGATAGGTAAACAGTATTTTTTTCTATGTTATTCTCATGTGTTTTTGACAACTGATTATTATTTTTTTTTTTATGTAACGCATTTTATATTTCCATAAAAATTTTAACATCTGCTCTATGCATTTAATGGTTTTATTACCAATATGTTGTGGGAGACATTCACGTGAGGAAAGGAGCTCTATAAGTGTCAGATTCAGGTTTCAGGTGATGGATGGTACAACTTTATCAGGGTGTGTCCCACCTCACATGGTTACAGAGGGCATTTCTTGTAACTTTCTTCATTAAGGCCAGTCTATAATTTTACCTTCACATATGTGAGGACATAATAAATGACTATTATGTCATTTATACTTCAAAACATTCATGTCTCACCGCTACATGTGTTTTGCTTTGCTCATCATATTCTGCATCTGGATTAGCAGTCATCTATGATCTTTTCTCTGCATCTGTAAACCCTTGGATGCCATAGTTACTAAGGATGGGAACGGGACATTCTGAAAACTATGCAACAAGGTAAACAGCGAACTATTGTCTGCCACTATGATGCCTTTGTGACATATACCCTTAGATTCATGGTGCTTGCCTAAAAAATAAAAGTTCATGAAAAGTAGGACGATTACTTCACAGCTTTTCACTCTGTCACTTTTTGTGTTCCTCCTGGGAAGCCTCTTTTCAGTGGAGTTCACACTGGCACAACCCAGTATGTAAGGTAAATAAAGAAATATCTGACTATAGATATTCACAGTTGTGAAACTCCTAAGAATGTGTCTGTCTGGATTCACAGGGTTTCCAAAAACATAATTTAAAAACGGATTTTTTGAAACAGACTTTTGGAAGAACAGCTCTGAAGGAATATCTTTTGGTGTTTTTTGTGGAAATATTTCTATTATGTCACAAAGCCTTTTCGTGGCATTTAAGTTTCAATGGTTTAGGCAGTAAGACAATTGTTTTGTCTTCCTGTTGAATGCTGCCACATACGCCTCTAGTATGCATGTCTACTCAAACTCTTGAACTCTGAATTTGAAGTGTAAGCTGCCATAAAGTGTTGGGATATTTATCCACTTTCAGCCTGTTATCATTAGGGCTGCAAGATTCAGGGAATCTGACAATTTTGATGGTTTTTGACGACCAACAGCAGAATCTGCAAGAAAACTGAAATGGATGCTTCTGTAGCACTGTAAGAAATTATACTAATATAAACCTGCACTGTCAACACACGGAAAGAATTATCAATATTTTGGAATTTTTTAAATCAACCTGAATCTGTAGAAATCAAATCATGAGTCTAAGGTAAGGTCTAAGCACAATACGAACAGCATGAGGTTTGGAGCAAGGCTCTCTGCTTATGCAATTTCAGAACCACAGCTGATTGGGGGTTTAATGAGATGTGTCAATGTAAGTGCAGAAACCATAGGGATAGTACATTTATGGATTTGGGAGTTTGGCTAAAGTTGACAGCAAAATTCTGTTGAGGTCAGAATATTGCCTATTCCTGCAACATGTAGCTTCAGTTTTAGCATTGTTAAGGTAAAGCCAGGCGAGGTCTTGGTGAGATGAGAAAACAACCAACTAGAACCTGGAGTGGCCTGCACCCTTTTCTTGCTGACTGGCATTCAGGCTCTTTTCTGCCCTGTTAATACTGTAGCTGTGTGTGTGTATGTGTGGCAACAAAGCTCAGTAGTAATTATAACCCCCATACCCAACTACAAATCATTTCACCAGTCTGCTCTGTGCTCTGACAAGATAATAATACCCAAACACAGTTGCACATAGGACCCATAAAAATTGTTCTAGGGTGTTGTGCCTCTAAAATCCACATCAGAAACCCCAGACCCCTGTGATTCATTATTTTAGGTAGGAAGTGAAAATAAATTCTCTGACTATCTGCGATAGACAATATTCACAACCTGACACTCTTTACCATCACTTTGGTAAACATTCGGCCCTTATGAGCTCTTCAAAAGGACTTCGTCATCATGGCTAGTCTGGTTCACAATGCTGTTTAATATGAAATTCATTTCACTTTTTAACCTCACAATTTCACTGAAATATACCAAACCAAATGACTTGTTGGGACTCTATGGAGACAGCTAACCACATTAGCACAATATTGATAAATGATAAACAATTATACTGTTATGTTGCTGTGGTGCTCTGCATGAGTTTAGCTGTGAAGCTCAGCCTCTTAATTTTTATTTCTCTCTCTGTTTAAGCATCATAGACAAAAAAAATAATAATATTAATAATAATAATTTTCAGGACCTAAGAGGAAGGTGATTACCAAAGCACGGTCGATACACAAAAAATCGTCCAATTAATAATAATGAGTATTAAATTGTGATAGACATCAAACATAATGATCCATTCATCCAACATTTATGCAGCATTTATCCAGGCAGTATCACAGGTGGCTGGACCTAATCTCAATTGATATCGGGCAAGGGTCATGTGCAACCTGAACAGGTAACCAGTCTATTGAAGGACTACTGAGTTTCCGCTGGCACCTATTTAGAGTCATCAGTGAATGTGCATTTCTTGGAGGAAATCAGTGCATCTGTAGGGAAGCCAAACTCCAAACAGCACACAAAAATGCCTCAGATCTAACCCCAGAACCCTCTTGCAATGAAGAGGCATTGTTAAACACTGGACTGGAAATACATTGACACTGAAACACTGTTCAAAAACTGTTACTGTATCAATTAACACTTAGCACTGTCATTTTCATCAACAGTGTTGCACTGATTGAAGAATAATGTTGCACAGAGAGACACATTATAAGACAGATGTACTATTCTCTTCCATTGGAAATTGACACTTGAAATTAACTTTGCTCAGCATGTGAACTAATACGGGCTCTGACTGGCATTAGTGCACTGAAAGGGAAAAGAGGAGAATTTTTCACCAGTGATTTTAAAGTCTGAGCACCAGTCAGCATGCATCAGCATGTTTGACACAATAAAGTCTTATTTTTAAATTCCAAATGTCTATGTTTCAAAATAACGTAAGAAGACATAAATAGACTGTGAATGTTTGGCTTAAAACTACTTGTTTATTACTAAGATTGATTTAGTTCATAATTGAATAAGAAGGTTGTGGGTTTGGTTCCCAGCCTAGGGCTTTTCTGTGCAGAGTTTGCATGTTCTCCCTGTGTCTGCATGCGTTTCCTCCCACTGTCCAAAGACATGCATGTCTAGATTACCTGGTGACTCTAAATTGTCCGTTGATCTGAATGGAAGCATGAGTGGTTATTGGTCCCTGTTGGTCTCTGTGTGTTGGCCCTGTGATGGACTGGTGATCCCGCCCTCGCCCAGTGTGAGCTGGGAATGGCTCCAGCTCCCCAGCAACCCAGAAATGGCTAAGAGGTTGAAGATGAATGAATCAAAGTTCATAATTGTTACTCTGTTCCAGTGCTGCACACATGATACCTCAGTTACACAGCATGGAACCCTAATTATTGTAGCATTAATTGCACATGAAGGAGCTGCTTAAAAATAGTCTTTATCATTGCTAGTAGCATTCCCTTTAGTTACATTTAATTGTTGTGGGGCGCCTTCAGGGAGTTTTTCCACTGAGATGTCAACGAAAGTCATCCATTTGTTGTTGAACAGTGAGGAAATTGTGTTTTGAGACATTGCCCTGGTGGTAAATCAGCCAGGACCATGGGGACCCCCCCCTGCCAACATCATTGGGCCCCAAGCACTCGCCTATTATCAGGCTGTGCCCCTGCTATTACTCTGGGATGCAGAGTTTGTGTTCTTATGACAGTGAAAAGTCTTGTGCCCTCAATGCGATAGCCATTAAATCTCTTCTGCTTCTTCAGGGGACATATGTTTACTCCCCTCTCCTGACATTTATTTTTACATTTACAGCTCATTCAAGAACATTGTGGATTAACTACCGGTGGTAATCCAAAACATTGGCTTCCATGGTCTTCAGTATTGCAGTGGTTTTTGCCCACTCTTTAACTGAACTTATTTGACATTAGCCTTTGACAGAAAACTTTCACTGACCACTTTGTTGGACAGGAACACCATATACATGATGCATTGGCAGAGGAAAATAATGTAATAAATATCCAAAAGGCTGAATTTGAGAGGTAATACATCACCTAGCTTTGAGTGTGGAGCTCGGACCACTTGACATTTCTGTCATATAAAAGCAGAGAGCAAAGCTTTGCTCCAGTGGTTATTCAGGACGCTGAATATTAGGAGGAGGTAGGAGGCAGAGATGTCCTCTGGTTGCATAAAAAGGCTTACAAGCTTTATAAACGAACATTGTCATCTGTGAAACTAAAAACCTGGGGACATAAGGCAAGAGAGAACAGGTGGTAGAAAAATGGGTTCATTACTCATCTTAGGCAGAGGACTCGTACATTTTTCAACTAAGCCGATGTATTGGTAAATGAAAAATCTAAATAGATCTTATGGTTTGCTGTCACATTCTGACAAGTTTGGGAATAAGGCCCATGGTAACATACTGTCATATCAGAAGGGAGCCAGCTTAGAATTCCCCAATATTCAGACTTGCAGTCATGATTCTTGCTTTTTCTGTGTTCCTGCGTGTTCGATTGTGTTATGGTGTTCTGCAGCATTCTCCAGAATGTTCTTGTGACTCTTATTTTACAGACAGTTTTCTCAGACGGTTGGACTGTGAACCATTTTGTAATGTAAAGTTAGTTCATAGGTTTGTGGTGATAGGGGTTCTATGTTAGAATCACAAATGAGCTGAGAGGTTTATATTAAGGAAATGTTAACCATGCTTAGTGTAATTTCCTCTGAGTCTGACAGAGGGAGAGCCGGAAAGTAGATGAAAGAGAGATTAAGTTTTGCCATGGGAGGTGATCAGCTCAGTGTTTCCATGTGGCCATCAGCTTCCTCCCGTTTTGATCCTGTGGCTTTGCCCACATGCTTGTGTAGCAAAGTGGACTAAGAGGCAATGCATAAGTGACCAACAACTTGCAGAGTTGCACCCCTAAAACTCCCTCCTATACCTGGAAATATAGGAAGCACAAAGGTATGGACTGAGCAAGCAATGACATGCTTTAAGGGACAATATACTGTATAGTCCTTTCATTGAAGAAATTAATCGAGAAAAATTTAATCAGCTGAGCTGGACTGAAGCTCCTAAAAAAGAAAGAAGGTGAGCAGATAATTGATTAGACAAAGGATGAGTGAGAAAGGGAAAAGTATCTTCATTACGATGTTAGTTAAAGGGGCCTACTAAAAAAGTTTCATGTCCAATATGGATACTAAAATCATGTCAAAGCAGTCAAACTAAAAGACTGAGGAAAAAGTGAACTGAGGCCTTTTGCTGCCTCAGGGTTCCTGGGGATGTTACTTGCTACGCATTACATATTCACAGCACACACAAAAAATGGTAAAAAAAAGAAAAAAAAAAATGGCATGCCCCAGTGCCTACATTTACATGCAATAGCATGTGGCGGCCTCACCATCAATGCCTAGCCCCTCCCCCTCCGCTCTCTGGCTCTCAGCTGCAAAGGAAAAAGGGAAATCTAATACAAATATTAACAGAGACGTCCCAGTTGACACTAACAAAAGTGTAAATAACGAAACAACCAAAGCAAATAAACAAAACAGAGGTATACTGGAGGTAAAAAAACAGAGACAAGACAGGGAAAAACAGGGCAAAATGGCAGCAAGTACTGTCAGCATATACAAAAACGGTAGGAAGGAAGCACTTTTAAAAGGCAAACAGGACATTTTCATTGCAATGGTCAAAGATCTGATGTTATCATTGTGAAACAAATAACAGGGCACATAACACGTTCATGTATTTTGACAATGCATATTAAAGAAAACGAGTAACCAATAAGAAGTTTCAAAATTGGTAGTCCCAACCTGAATTAGAAAGTTCCAACCTCTCACTTCTGGCTCAAAAAACAGGAATGACCAAAATGCAATGTGTTTGAAATGTGCTACATTAGAGGTTCCTAAACCTTTCATATCACATGCTTTTTTTTTTTTTTCATAAAATAAAAAATTACTTTTTTCCCGGTGCAACAACAAGCAACAGCAAGATTAAACCTCAACAAATGCTACTGTATTCAAATTACAGAACGGCCTACTCTGTTCCGGGTGCAGTGCATGCTTTCTGATAACATCAGCATGTTATGTCAGCAATCCCAGCTCACACTGGGTGAGGGCGTGGTACAAGCTGGACAGGTCACCAGTCCACCCCAGGGCCAACACACAGAGACAGACAGAGACCAACAACCACTCACACTCACACTCAGACCTACGGACAATTTAGAGTCACCAGTTAACCCAAGCTTGATGTCTTTGGATGGTGTGAGGAAACTGGAGTACCCAGAGGAAACCCACGCAGGCACAGTGAGAACATGCAAACTCTGCAGAGAAAGGCCCCAGGCTGGGAACCAAACTCGCGACAGCGCAAACCACTATGCCTCCGTGCTGCCCACCTAGAGCTCAATTCACTCTGAAGGTTCTGCCCCACCACACTTACAGTTTCTGTTTATGTCATAGACATAAACTCTGTGTCTGAAAAACCCTTGAACCTTCATTACACCTGATGAAGCATTTGGGGTGATTCTATTGGAATGTTGAACTCTATAGGAACTTGTGACTCACAAGAAACAGCAGCCTGTCTGACACCAGCCCTCCCTCCTCGTCTTCTACTTTCAAAAAACAAGGTTCAAAAGAGTAGTTCCTAAACTGAAAGATGATGTAACAATGTGGTTGATACATTATGGAAGATGAAATTCAGAGCTCGTCATAGATGTGCTACATGTCCACTTTGGCCTTGGGCTCCCCCTCCCCTCCCTACAAATTTATTCCTTTGAGAGGTTTTTGCTCTGTCTATCACACTGAATAGTTAAAGGCAATATTCCACCTCATTATATAAGTCGCACAAAACAATCTATCATTACTATTCTTCCTTCACAACCATGTAAACAGACACACATTTTGTGAGTTCATCCTAGATACACTGCCCCAGTATTGTAAATAATCAGTTAAGCTTAAAATGTGTGTTGATCCACAGAGGGGCACATCGATTCACCACGGCTGCAGCAGGCCGTTTTACTGTACAGAGGCTCTTTGTTCGGCTCCAGCTTCAGAGGCCATGTTTTGCTATCCTGCCACGAGCCAATCAATCCACTGAAGAGTAAGGGAGACGCATCATTTAATGCAAATGTGCATTTATTTTACATGACAGTCAAAAAAAGAACCCAAGGTAGAATAAATTACCTTCTTCCTCTAAGCTAAACACCCACTGATTTTAACCATTTATACCCAACAGAAATCAAACGCATATGAAAACATTAATTGGTCCATAGAATGTCACACATACACAGGCAGAATATGTTGCATTTAAAGTCACTTTCAGTCAACTGAAACTTTTAAAACTTTTAACTACCAACTTTCTTTTGATTATAGTGTTAAAAGAGCATTTGATATCAGTTCATTTTCAGAGCTCAGTCAGGGCAAAAAGTGGTGTGAAATAGTTCTGTGTTTCAGCTTTAATATTTCAGGAAATTTGGTCATAGCACCATTTAATGGGCAGAGATGGTAAAGTGAACTTGTTACTAGCAAATGCCATACAGTTGAGCATATGGCATAAAAGGTGTTGTTCTGATATTTATCACAACTCTACTGTGTGTATGGTGTGTTACGAGGATGTGAGGTTTTTCAGAATTTGATCTGTTGCTGAATACAACTGAACATATTTACATCTTTTTGTTCTTCTTGTGTGACGATGATGTCCCCCATCCTGAAAACTTTGGAAAAACATAAATGATGTTTGGCTTTACTGGGGAGTTATGATCCTCAAAAATATGTTTTATCCACTTTAAAAGGGTTTTTGCTGTTACAATACTATCAGTTTAAGTGCCTAATTTGGTTAGAATAATTGTTTGAACTGTTGAATTCCCATTATTACTCATCGTATTGCTCCTCAGATAATCTGGCTAATACAGGCTGATACATAGCTAGTGTGCTTGGGTGTAGCAACAAGAAGTAAACTAAAGCTCATTTCAGTTGAATTGCACGTCGGTTTAATCAGATTTTAATCCATCGGTTGTGATTCACACACTTCTTTCTACAGCTTCAAAATGAAAACAGAGAATTGCATGGAAATATGTAAGGTGTACCCCTACATTGCCCAGTGTGAGCTGGGATTAGCTTCAGCATCCCCAGCAACCTGGAAATGGATGAGCAGTAAAAGATGAATGAATGAATGAATGAATCTCAGTAGTACCACAGCAGAAAGCTACTGCCACGTATCATAAACGACATGATAGTGTTGTACTCAGTGTCATTTTTTATCTACTTGATAGTAAATAAATTTGCTAGATAATACGTTCACTCTGTCTTAGTTCATCCGGCTTTTCAGGGAAGGACATTCAACTGTAATGACATATGTTTGCAGTGTCATTTCTGCTCTTCCTACAGGAGCACTTCTGCCACCTCGCTCTGCCACTTCTTCCACACCAAATCAGATTTCATGTCTGTATTGAACACCGACAGCCATCAGCTCACTGCAGGCTCCACCATGAGCAATTCAGAGCACAAAGGAAGGAAAACTCTCAGCCAGATTTAATGAATTAATTTGATGGGTTTTGTAACAAAGTGAGTTTTCATGCACAGACAGGTTCTCCAGACTCATTTGCAGAGGTGAGTGGAGCCAAATTGAGGTCAGGAAAAAGGTAGTGATATTATCAGCCAATTCATCTCCCTTTAATGAGCTTTTTAATTAAAAGAAGGAAAAGTCAGTTAAAGGTAGTTTTCCCATCTCTGAGACTTGCTGAGACATGAGCTGGCTGCCAATTGGGAAAAAAGAAATCAATTGTTTTATCTGCAGTATTACAGTTAGTACCATTTGCTTTATGAAAATAAGGTCAGGCAGACATTTTATTAGGGAGCATGATTATGCTGGTTAATCCTCATCTGCCCTGGTGCAGTAATGTCACCAAAAAGGTTTTAACAAGATTTATATCTGCTTTTAAAGCTCCTGGGCACTCCATTATTTAATTTATTTTGATCAGTCAAGCCTTGTGTATAAGTTCAGCCGAATCAGAGGTTGACAAGAGATTTGGATCAAGTCCATTACCATCCATCAATGCGCAAGGCAGAGTGACAAAATGTGTTTTTTTGGAACCAAGGTACAAGAATTTATAAACAAAATTCCCGGCACTGTGAATGTAAAGTAACATTTCATCAATGAGTCTGACATTCCTGTGGTGTCACGTGTTCAGTCGGTTAAAAACATTTAAATGTCTAGCTCAGTTTGTCGAAAATAAAATATTATACAATGCAGCAGCCCTCAAGAAGGAAAAGGATCTGTAACAATAAGAGCAACAGAGCAGCCCACCTTGAGCCACAAGAAAAATCTTTGCTTAAGCAATGAATTTCAAGTATCCAGATGTATGACAGATGGCAGACGAGCAAAGAATTGGTTTATGAAGGCATCAGCTCTTGAATAGACGGTAGGAGGTTGTTTTTGCTGCATTTTTCGAAGACAGTGCAGTCTCCTCTGTGCACATTTTACGGTGCTGGTGGCGTTTATGTACCAAGTGAATCTGCACTCTGAGCAACTTTCCCGCTGGGGAGGCACCAGGGCTGGGCTGGGTGTGCACTCCAAATGCCACTTTCTGAAGGTGACATTTTTGTCTTTAGGCTTCCTACAGATTATCAAGAGTATACCACCCCACAAAGTGATTAACTCTCTGCCCACATGCTCTCTCACACAGCCTCACACAGTGCTCAAAAGAATTCAGCAGTATTTAAGGTCCCCCAAGCAAAAAAATCCAGCATCAAGTGAAGGTGTTGAAGGGTAGTTCAAACCACATCCACATAGTCTGGATTAACCACATTAGAGTATTTGAGTCATAGGTTCTTAGTAAATAAGAACTGATGATGTCTCTTTTATTATGACTGTTTTTCATTGAGTCATCAATATTTTACATCTTAGAGAAAAAAAATGGAAGAGTTACAACTGATTTTGGTATTACAATTCATCTGTCATTTCTATTGCTCCGTCTCGCCACTCTTCTGTCCCGTCTCTTATACTTATAATGCTTTCACCATACTAATTGCATTGATTTGTGAACTTGACAGCATGAAATAAAGATGCTTCAGCTCTAACACTGGCAGTTCGAAGCTGAACACAAAAGGTCTTGATCTGTTTTCATGAATATATTTTGTAAATATTTATGTCCTGTGTTTTATCACACAGTGTGCTTTTTTGTTCTCTCAGCACTGTTGTTGATTTGATGTGTTCGACATCATGAATGAGGCTGATTTATTCTTTGTCCCCTGACATCAAACCATTTTAAAAGCAAACCCTTAGGCAAACTTTTTGGCTTTGCATTTGTCCATTGTTTTTTTGCCACATAACAAGTTAGTCCATGCAATTTCATTAACGTTATTCTTTCATTCCCCTTCAACCGCATATCTGTTTATGGGG
Source organism: Echeneis naucrates (assembly GCF_900963305.1). Lineage (NCBI taxonomy): Eukaryota > Metazoa > Chordata > Actinopteri > Carangiformes > Echeneidae > Echeneis > Echeneis naucrates. The sequence continues at coordinate 20,127,722 of NC_042531.1, read as the reverse complement.
GTGCTGGAGGCAATCCCAGCTCACATAGGATGAGGGCGGGGTCACCCTGGACAGGTCGCCAGTCCATCACAGGGCCAACACGTAGAGACAGACAGAGAGCAACAATCACTCACACTCACACTCAGCACCTACAGACAATTTAGAGTCATCAATTAACCCAAACATGATGTCTTTGGATGGTGGGAGGAAACCGGAGTACCTGGCGGAAACCCACACAGACACAGGGAAAACATGTAAACTCCACACACTAATAACCTATTCAATAAATGCAAAACAAAAACAAGTGTTAGGAACTTAATTAAACTTGATTAATTGAATTGAAACAAAGCCAAAGGGCACTACTCACATAATCAGGTACCAGCCGTAAACCATAATTAAAAGGCTCTCACGGAGAATGTGTGGTCACAACCAAATGGTAGATAATGAATTTTATTGTTGATCCAGTGACATATACTCTGCAGCCTTCTGTGAATCATAATAAGCGACTGCGCGACATTTAAAATGAAGCTATGCTTATGCTCTTTCTTCACCACCATCCATCCATTTATTTAGTAAGCAAACCCAGTCCAGCATTGGAACGACATGTCAGGTATTGTCCTTGCTGTAGACAAACAGTATTTCCACAGAGACATTCAGGTGTTGTCACTTGGCACAGACATACAATTTATCAAGCTCAACAACAGCTGAAGTGTCATTTTAACCTTGAGCCATTTGCAGATAAACCAGCACGTCTTTAAACCTCGACATCAAAATAAGATATTACTTTGAACTTGTTTCAGGAAAAGTCAAATGAAAGTTTCAAAAACGCTTTGCTGTCAGTATATATCATGATGGCCGAGAGTCTTGTCTGGTCTTTGACTAGTAACTAGGATCAGTTATCTTTATTTTAAAGCAAATGTTGTGTTCTGTGGTGATTTGATACTGTCAGATGTTGCTGTTTCTGTTAATGTGTGAAATAATGATTATAAAGGTCTGTATAATCTATAGTCTCCATAACCTCCATGTGGTCTTTGATTAAGAATTAGGCCTGGGTTCAAACGTTACAAAAGTCTCAGATCGCACAACTTATTCAGAAAGTGAGCTTTAAAACCAGTGGTCATGTCTTTTTTGAACTTTGTGCGGTCTCAGCAAAGCAGTGACATCTCTCACCCATGCCACCTGAGGCCCCGTCCACCTGGACCCACCTTCCAACTTTGCAAAATTCATATCCGAAACTGTTACTTTATCAGCAAGGTGCTATATTTTTATCGGATCACCCAGGGAACAGTGAGCCAATCAGAAGGGAAGATTTGATCCTCTCTTCTGAGTGGCTGACTAACCTGCTGTTACTAGGGCTCCTGAGAGAAGCCTGAGACTACCATCTACTAAATCAGCTAAAATCTAATGACTGGAACTTCTAAAGAAAAAAGCAAAACTTCAATCAAGGAGGGATTTCAATAGTTTTTAAAGAAAATGCTGCTACAACAACATATAACGAAAAAAAAACAAAACAAAGGAACACATTGTTTAATAGCAGTTGCACCATTGCCAAACGATCAGGCTTCTTTCAAGCACATTTTGTTTTGAAAAGAAATTGCTTTACTGGAAGAATAAGGATATTGACAATTATTATGCAGCAATTGAACTTCAGGCTGGAAAATATTTTTTTTTTTTCTGAAAGAAACATTAGTACTGTTCCCTTTCATTGCCACAACAGACAAAACTGAGAGTGACAAGCAAACATCTTTCAGCGAAATGACAATGCCATATTCTAGGAACACTAGTTTTCCATAAACATAATTATGAAGTTGTTATGGTGTTGTGTGCTTACTGGGAGGCGTACTGTGTATCCTCTCTCTGCTTGCCATCTGCTGTCATGAGCAGCATTACGTGAAGGTGGACCTTTTGCAGAGTGACATGAAGATAAGATAGAATACTGTATGTGACAGGAAAGGAAACAATGCATCGCCGCCTCACCATGCAGCATATCTCATTACTCTGGCCAACCTGTTGACAGCAGGCTGATAATTAATCTTCATTGAGCCACCGAGCTGTCTGGCTGGCAGGCTAAATGATTGGGGCGGAAGAGGGGGTGGGCAACAATGTCCTCGGATGTGGCATTAAAGTGGGATTCAGTGGAGTTTAATAGCAGGTTTAGGACACACAGCAAGTTATGACTTATGGCAACTGTTGACTCGTTAAAGAGGCAAAGGGCAGAACAACATGGGACGCAGAGCCTTGAGTGTTAAAGTATTAACCATGTTGCTTGGATATACAGTAGGTCAGCATTATTGCACATCGATTGAATTTCATGTAATACAAGCTTAAATGTGGTCTATCTTTCAGAGAGAAAAGTGTAGACCACTCAACCCACTCATTTGATTTAAACATCAGCTCACTCATGCCGGCATCTGTCTCCCCAGACAAAAAGATCCAGGGATTTGTTTGCATCCTGGTAGCAGCCAGAGGGTGATCAATTCACTAAATCGATAGTAACACCTTCTGAGCTCATCAGTTTATTACATTGCAAAACACCCTGGAGGGAAACAGTTTATTCCACCAGTGATGGCATGCATGCACACATGTTCATAATGTGATTCCTGTTTAACTCTTGTCCACTGGTGTACTGACACTTTCAAATAGAGCTTTGAGAAGAAATTCAAATCACAAATCTTCCAGGATGTTCCAAAGCCATGCAGTTTTTCCTTCACATATTTGTAGTCCAAGCCATGAATTTAGGTCCATCTTCATACGTCGTGACCTGCTGCTTTGAAGCCTAGAGTTTTTAGTTTGTCCGTTGACCAGCTTGGTTTGTTGAGACCCAAAGAAACCATATTTGGAGGGGGTGAAGCTAAGTAACAAATATACAGAAAGTCATTACTGTGGCAGACATAGAATCTGTCAAATGGCTGAAAGAGACACTAAACAAGAATCTGATTGACCACTGACAACAGGCAACATCAGCTTCCTGAGCAAAACAAAATGGTCATAGCACTTTAATTTAAATCATTCATTAATTGTGTCACAGTCAACTGTGATGATTTATTAAACTGTGTCTCTAAATGCTACAAATGCTTTAAATGGTATATACATATATATGAATACTAATATCGGCTGTGCACAATGGAGGCTGTGTATATATACATACATGTATAAATGTATATATAATATGCTATTTAGGAAATTACTGAATATATTGAATGAAAGTTTGAAGATATGGAAGGAAACTTGTCATCAGAGTAATGCCCTTCTGAATCCCCTGGTTATGCAAAATGGTGTCATGCCATGGCGATCGTGATCGGCATCAGATCAATCGGAGCATCTCTAAAACCATTATGTTGTCAGTCATTTCATGAAAGGAAAAACAAGGCTATATGTAAAATAAACATGAAATGTCATGTTACTTGGCTATTACCAAGTAGTCTACTTGATAAAGAAGAAAAGACGACAAAAACGTAGGACAACATGCATCTAATGTGGCTCATAATACTAATAATATTGATGGAGTGCAGGCATGTTTCTCGGAAAGTTAGCCTGATACGCAGGAACTGCACGGCCTGAGAGGTTATTCCATCTGCCTTGATTGAACAAAGAATGAATTTCTTGATCAGTAGAATGGTATAGGTAATTTTTTTATTCAGTATTGCAGCAACTAAGTTTTTTGCGGAGTCGCTCATACCGACACACACACCTCTCGCTGTAAGAGCCATATGAAATAACATCAGAACAAAACATGGCGCTAGTGCCATGATGACGTCAGTTTTCATTCAATACATTCAGACTTTTGTTCCATATATTCAAGTTGCATTCAATATATTCACATTTCATTCCATATATTCAAACATTCATTCAATACATTCATTAATTTCCTAAACGGCATGCTATAATATAATAAATGTATAGAGAGAGAGTTCTTTTTTGTTTTTTTGTTTTTATAAGGCGTGACAATTAATTTCTCATCAGTTCTCTCTTAGAAACACTTAAGATATCTGAAACCACCTGGGTTTTTGTTGACAAGAATCAGCTTTTTTATCCTGCCGGATAACAAAAAGGGGAAAAAAACGAGTTCAGTGCTCCTTGATATGCTTAAAAGACAAAACAAATCATTTATTTTGAAGGAATGGAAAGTAACAGCAAAAGCTGTTCAACATGTTTCATTCAACCCAAAAGAGAAAAGTGTTGATGCATTCCCAGGGCTGCTATTAACCAGAGTTCACACACAAAGATGCTTTGTTACATTCCTACTTGTGATCCATCTTCTTTTTCAAACCACAAATCAGCCATTCTACAGGTCAGTGTCTCGAGCTTGAGAAACATTATTGAGATCGACATCAATAATGTTGAGGAAATCTACGGCACTCACCGTAAGAAATCTACTGTCCTTCATTGGCACGGCCTGGAAAAACAATCAATTTTTCAAGAAGTCACATCCAGCCATTTTCAAAGTTTCATCCAAAGTCAGATAGTGGTGGTAGCAAGTCAACCAAGTTATTTGACACATTAAGGTTCTCCCACGAGGGAGCTCCACAGTGTTCCTATAGGCCAGATGAGGTATATAATCCCTTTAGCATGTTCTGGGCCTCTTCCTGGGTCTCCTGCTGTTTGAAAGTCAACCAAATATTCATGGAAAAGTGTTTATTTTTCACTTCTACATTAGTATGTATAAACACATCCTCAGCTTGAGATTCAGGGGCTTTATCCATGATGACTGTGAACAATGGACACCCCTGCCCTTAGCTTTTACTCATGCTCACACAAGGGCGACTTGTGTCATGTGCGGTTCTCCGATGAATGCATTGCCTGGGCCTGCCACAGTGGACAGAGCTGGTCAAAGATAATTCACTTATGGTAGACAAGCAAGGGCAAAGTGAAAAGAGAGAGATCAAGCCATCTCAATGGCATGAACATGTGTGTAATTTCAGTAGTAAATAAAACAAGACAGATAAAAACCAATGTTACTACCTGTACCACTCAGGTCAGGGCTTCATGGGCCCCCTGTTAGCCAAATGAAAGGGTTTTTGTTTGTGAACCCTGCTTATCAAAACAGGTTTCGCACAGATAGGGCGAATCAGATCAATACCAAATTTATTTACTCAGTGAAAGAAAGCCATGGCTCCATGAATCTGTAATGAAGTCAGCCATCATCATGCTCAAAACTTTTCCACACAAAAAATGACTCCACCCATCACTCAGTCAGCCCCAAATCAATCTCTCTGCTTTTTTGCCTCTCAGACATGCATAGACATGCAATAGTGGCAAAAGAATTGCAACATTAACAGTGAAGGTCAAGGTTCAAGGTGACTTTATTCACACCCGTGGGTAGATTTGTTTGCAGTAACAAGAGGGAGAGGGGGGCCATCTCACCGTTCGCACATAGATTAAGGACAACAGAAAATTAAGACAGCACAGAATCAGATCTGGATTAAAAGAAAAAATAAATAAATAAAAGACCGCAAAGATGCCAATATAAAAAACCTGTTAAGAGCATGATTCAAAAAACGTCAGGTTGTCAATAAATAGGAATAAACAAAATAAATTTAAAAAAAGTCACGTTACAAACACCTTTGGATGTTAAGCATCTGAAGTGTCTTTCTTCTATCAGTCTGTCTCTGGGTCACCTCTACTGTCTGCTTCTGTGTGTTTGTCCTTCCCACCACCACATAATCCTCCCCAATCATTATTTCAACAATCTTCATTAATCCACTTTCTCCCAGAGTCACTGAGACCAGAACCATTTATTTCAAGGCCATTAAAGCTTTAGCTTGCAGAATTCCTGACCCTTGGTTATTTCTTCCCCTGCATGCAGCTTCCCCTTCTCCATTATGCATAAGCAAATGCCACCACTCAAACAGTATGTTTTTACAATGGAAACACTCAACAACAGAGTGCAAATACAAAGCCACTACACAAGTATTTTTTAACACATTTACCTTGGGCTCCATACAAAACAATGCATTGGCAGAGAAGATTATTAGAAAGTAAATTGATGACGGATAATCCTTTAAGCTTCATGCAGATATTATTAGCATTATGGTGGAGGAGTGTGGTTAAATATTTGCTCTGCTCTACTGTAATTGAAATTAACATTCTGGTCTCCAATGTAGCCTTTAGCAAATGAGAGTGTAAAGTAATAATCCACTAAAAGGTCCTATTATTATTGGTAGGATGACCGATAAACCATTTAAGACAGCATTGATTTACATTTTATTTTTCTATTAAAGTGCAGTTTTGTTTTGTTTCTTCGCATCTTTCGGATCACATTGAGCAACATGGTTTCACACAAGCAGGTAAATCTTTCCATCTTAGAATCTCTGATAAACCCAAAGACAAAATGGCAGCAAATATGTTGGGCTTCGTTAACAGCCAACAGCAAAATCTATGAAATGCTAAAAATTCCAGTCAAAGGATTTTAGCAACTCAGGAATAGCAAGTCGATAACTTAGATGCACCAAGTGAAGATAGACAATCCTAATATTCATGTTGCTGCTAAAGATTTAAATGGGAAAAAAATATTTTCAAGAGCTGAAAGGGTCCATATTGTTTAAAGGCATATGTCCATGGATTGTTTCATTGTAAATTGGGTCTAGATTTATATCGATCCTGTGAAAGCATCCAAGTTCTCAATCCATAGAAAAATGATCACAGCCTGTATTCAAAAATTGAGCTGTACAACCAGCTGTTAGGACTTTTTTGGGGGGGTGGTTGTTTGCTTTGTTTTGTATTGTTCTTTCAAGTTTTACTCAAAATCTGTTGTATTTGCTTGGAGAACAGTAAGCCAATCAGAAGAAAGGCTCAGATCCACTTCTCAAGCTCTAGAGAGAAGCCTGAGGGAGGAGATGTAAAATTCTATTAAGTGATATCAACACTTCCAATACAACAGTGACAAGGAACATAATTCTGCCTACTTAGAACAACAAACTCAGGAATCAGTGTAATTAACACACATATGATAAATATACATACTATATCTGCAAGATGACAATATAGTTAATGTATTATTATTGTTGTTGTTGTATTATGTGAATCAAATTTATCAATAATAAATCTATTGTATTATATGTCTATTATTGTTATTTGCAACTAAAATATCTCATTTGTTTTTTTATGATTCTATTAAGGCACATGAACACACCTGATCAGGGGAAGCTTTCGGTCTTGGCGACACGTAGAGTAAAATTAGCTTTTTGACTGTTGCACCAATCTAAAGTGCAAAAAGGCTGCATTTACGTTTCTGAATAAAGCAAAACTCCAAACGGCGACTGCACCACCTCAATTTGAGTAAAAACTGATTCCATGAGGTGCAACATGTCAGTATTGTGTTTAAAACTTGAATTAATTAATATAATACAAAGATGGCAACAAACCCCTTGAATTAATCTTTCTGTGTTCAAACTTAATTCCTCCTACATTTTCAGGTTACATTTACTTGATAAGCTCCTTCTGATAGTGATTTATTTTTTTTTTTTTTGTTTTCTTTCAGCTGAGCACAAACCCAGTTACAGGAAACTCAGCTCTGTGCTTGGAATCACAGGCATTATTTTAATTCAAAGCTTCTTTGTGAATTGAACTTAAATTATGGGCAGATGAGCAAAAATCACTCACGATGTAATATTTAAGGAGTCCCACCCCCAAGAAATTGCAGGCAAGAAATTATACTACTTTGGAGTTGTGAGTAAGTGATCTTTTCAAAGTTATTGTTGCATTAGCTATGCAATTTTTTTTTTTTTTTTACATTTCCAGATGTTTTCAAGTTGGTTGGAGCCTTTAACCCAGATTTAACGGCAACAGAATTTGTGTGCAGTACCGACGGTGAAGCAGTCCTACAACACATCACCCATTAACCATATGAGGAATTACAAAGATCTAGATAGAGGCAGAGGTGAGGAAAAAGATTTCACAGCAGATTAGATGGTTAGATTCTGCAGGACATTTCTGAATCTGCCTGCCATTTCGCACCCTCACTGTGCAGCTCATTGCTCTAACTAAATATGAAAATTATAGACATGTTGAACTCAGAGACAAATATCCATCAGGATTAGATGACACACTGGAAATAATGCTTCAAAAGATTTTGTGAGTTTACTTCAAGCAAGACACTAAACTAAAGCTGAAGAAGACATAATTTAGTCTTTGTTTTTACTCAAAAGTATTCCTTCCAAAATGGGTTAAGAAGATCAAATCTAAATGAAATGATTGTGAACCGCGTTCGTCATAGTTCACAATTTAATTTGGATGATTGTGCGACACATGTTGTACTTATTCTATGAACCTGATGTCTAAAATGATTCATCAGGAAACTGGCCTGTTAGTATTTAATCATCCCAATGCCATGCAGCTAAGTTGAATCATTCCCACTGATCTTTGCCCTTGGAGGGTATTTACAGTCTGCAGTGTTACAAACTTCTGGCATTTGTTTCCAGGTTTACACAGCTTTTGTCCTCTGAAAAAAAAAACAAAAGCCAGTCTGATGTGTAGAAATGATCATGGCAGAGTTTTCATATGTAATGGGACAGAAACCCTTTGTCTTTGTCTCATTGCTGAAGTCACAATGCTTTCTCATATCTAGTCGCTGGTGCTTCTGTTGTTTGCACACTATTCAGATGAGCCAGTTTCTTTGGCTTACTATTACTTCCCTGCTTCCCTGCCTTTCTCGCACTATTTTATCATTTTTATTTTGTGCCTTTGCTTTCTTAAATGATGAAATGCAGTTTTTTTTATTGCAGTGGAGATGAGACACAGTTAACTGGAAGCACCACTCTGAGAAGCCGTGGCAGCTGGCTGACTGCCATGGCTGGTAACAACACATGTAGCTTTAAATCAACAGTTCGGATTTGTTTAAATAAGGCCCAGCCACGCAGCTGGTTGCATGTAGAACTGGCGACCTTAACGCAATGTGTTTGTCTACAGTCTTACATTATTATCTCAGCGGGCTGCTGAGCAACAGAAGTGCCATGAACACAGTCTCAATTGCTATGTTTTGTATCTTGTTTTGAACACTAACCTCCAAATCTAATGTGGTAGATGATATACATGAGAACTAGAACTATTTGACTACATGCAGAAGCGTGTACTGTATCTGACTAGCAAAACTGCACACAGGGAAATAAAGTTTTTCAATAATGACTGTGAATATTGGACATGGTTGTGGTAACAGCTTCATAGACTATATTGCATGGCTCAACAGCATAAACAATGTTGTAATATTCCTGAGCTTTATGCTTTGTTGTTTAATTCTGGCAAATATCTTGGGAGCAGTTTGCTAGGTGCTTAGGACTGCATTACATTTCATGCCTTGATTTATCTCTCGGGATAGTGTGTAGGTCTATCACAAGCTGACTGATACAATTAAGTGGGAGGGAGTTAGTGTTTGGAGCAACCATTAGTGCTGAAAACTCCCTATTTTTTGTGAGCTATTATAACCCAGAATTATCAGGATAACGTTTGAAAAAATTTAAAAGCAGGGAAAGAAGGAGAAGGCTGGTAGTCAGTTTGTACTTAGAGTCAGATAATGCCATAGTATTTAACACTGGGAAAACTGTTACAGAAACTCAGTGATGAGCTATCGAGGACAGAGACCTGAGCAAACACCTATTTTAGCCATATATCGAAAAAGCTGAAGTTTAATTCTACATTATATTTTGTGTGTTGTCATCACTTGATGTCACCATCAAGCAGCCCTTTCTCCATAGTTTTACCCTTTAAACAAGCTTTTTACATGTCACCCAGCAACACTAAATATGTATCTATGTCGCAAATTTTGTTGAGATATGTTCATTATCTGGTAAAACAGAAGACAATGGCTGACCTTTCATTTACTGGTTTTGGCAATTTAGTGGTTGTTACTAAAGCTACATTGACACTTGCAGAAACACAAGCCAGTTTGTTCAGTGTGTGCCACACCATTACATCAATATTGACATCCCTCACTTCACAAAGTGACTGAAAGGAAAAGAGATTAAAAGTGACTTTTCCATAGTTTGACAACTTTGGCTCAACCTGTTGCCACTAAATATGAAAGTTGAAATCACTAAATGAGTCTCCGATGACCAGACAAAGGTAATGGTTCATCATTAAACTAGTGGTGTTAAGCTCTTTGTTGCAAAGAATCGTACAAGCTGTTCTACTCCAACTGACCTCAAATGGTTTCCACTGCTGTTAGAGAAGCACCTGTGGCATCAGACTGATGTATCGTAGACCCGCATGAACAGATGGGCTCCACTGCATCGTTATTACCCACAATCCACAGGGGTATCGTAGCATCATCAGTTTCTGATTTAGCACTGATCATGAATATTCATGCCTTGTCTTCTCTCCCAGACAGTGTGATGCAAGCTGAGGCCAAAGATCCATTGAGCATATGTGTCTGGATAGCGATCAAGTTATCATCCACGTTCTCATTCATCACCAGATTTTTTCTGGCAAATGACCACAAGGCTGTTGGTCTGGTGCATTATCATTTTGCAAGGTGAACTTAGAATTTCAAATTTAAAATAAAAAAAAAATTATTTAAATTAGAATTCAATGTCTGTTATTGATGCATTTCTTAGATGTCTGTTGTCTCAGCAGTGGAGGGACCATGTCTCTCAGATTTTGGGAGCCAAGGGTGATGGACTCCCCTCTATTAACTAACTTGTCACTCATCATCTCTTGACCCATCCTTGCAGACAGAGGCGAACGGCGCTTTGGTAGTCTGCACTTCCCTTATTTTGTTTGCTGTTGCACATTTTAATCTGCTGTGCTGCTGATTGCTTTCTGCTCGCTTTGGCTGACGGCCCCACAGAGCCTAATCACAGGGCCATGGCCAGTTTTATGTCACCGCTGCCCAAACATAATCAACAAGACAGATTATGCTAATGCGCTTATGTCCAAAGACCAGTGTAAGCTTCAGTGCTCACATAGGACCACAATTCCAGGCAAAGGCGTGTGATAGACGGTTAATTTCCTCTTGGGAATGGGTATCTTCACTTCATCATTTAAAATATACTGAATGAGTGCTTTAGCAAAGCTACTTGCTCTCCTCTCTCGCTCTACTTCTTACAGGAACTCATACGTTTATGAATAGCTTTGTAAATGCCAGACAACAGATAAGTGGAATTCCCCCTTTTTGTTTTTTTTTTCATCGCACAACACCCAATGACCAGCAAGTGTGTTTCATGAATACAAAAATATTATCATCCTCAGCCCTTTTGGCTTCATATAGACTGACCAGCAAGGAGAGAGTAGAAATTTTAAAAAATGTTTTGCAAGTAGTGGCTTTCTACTGATGATTTTCTTTGTCAGAAAAAGAATATTGTCCTTGGTAACTTCAAAACTTAAAGAACTCTTCACAGACATGTTGATGAATGGTGACTGCAAACCTTTTCACATCCATGTTTGAGTGTTATCTCTCAGGGTTCTCTGTATGAAAACTGGGCTTTGTAAAAAAAAGATATTGACACATTTGGCTGTTTGGTCAATTGTCATTTAAGATGACTGCAAACTAGTAGTATGGTGGACAACTTTACGATTCTATTAAAACATCATTGTTATCTTTATCTTTCAAGACAACAGTAGAGAAATTGTAAAGTCATGTTGGAGAACATTTTAGATGTGAATTATTGTTAACTTTGGTGCAAAAGGTCTCTCTTTGCAACAGGTGACATTGATTTCTTTCTACCACCCTCACCATGACCATTTTAGTTGCTGTAACCTCAGCAAACCAATACCAGAGAGATAGCTCCAGGTAGTTAGTTGGGACAATTTTGCCTTAAATGGTCCGTTACTGTGACAACACCACAATCCATCTCTCTGTCCTCTTCAGAAATTCACTGCCTGTACACAACCTCCGTGTACATGTAAAGTGCATATATGATCCCATGTTTATATTAAATACTTACCAAGATGCCACCCATCAGCCACCTTCCCAACTTACAGTCTTTTCCAATCCATGATGTTTTTCACAATACATAAATGGCAGGCTCCCTCACCACAAAATCAGGTGCATTTGCACAGCACATATCACTTGCATGTTTAATTAAACGAAAATAGTGCCTATTTAATTAATGCACCTCTGGTTGTGGTTAGACAGCCAAATGCAACCACCCCTATCCCAGTATACACTACAATTCCAGAGCCTAAGCCTGGCCCATACACTGAACATCTGTTTCCATTCTGGCTGTTACCCTCTGGTGTTGACTGAGAGCCAGAAGATTTTCTCTCTGTGCACTAGAGCTGGTCCAGATGTGGAAATAGCATGCAACCAACAAGCTTGTGTATGGCTTCAGTATATACTGGACCAGAGGAAACACAGGAATGTGGCCTAGTCTAGGCCAACCATATATTGCTACCTGGGTGTCTTCACAGAAATGTTCATAGTGAAAAGCACCGAATACATTGGGAGAACCGTCATTTGCGTTGTGTCAATTGTTTGAAATGTTCTGGTTCTACCCAGTTTCAAGAAGACTGCTTGAAGAAATTCAACATGACTGATTCACCAGTCATCACCATTGGCCAAAAAAGAAAGAAAGAAATTAATTAAAAAGAAATTTCAGAAATCTCAATTAAGCATTTCTTTTTTACATCTGCGATTCACATCGGAAAATGTATTGCATCCTTTGCATATGATTTTATTGTCACTTATCAAATTGCATATAGTACAGACCAAAAGTTTGGACACGCTTTCCTATTCATTTGAATGAAAATGTTTGTCCAAACTTTTGTCCTGTTCTGTATGTGGATTTGTTAATGCCACAGCACGGTGACGTGGTTGCCCCACAATAAGAAGGTCTCGGGTTCGACTCCCAGCCTGGGGCCTTTCTGCACAGTTGGCATGTTTGTCCCTGTGTCTGTGTGGATTTCCTCACACCATCCAGACATAATCTTTGGGTTAACTGGTGACTCTAAATTGTCCGTAGGTCTGAGTCTGAGTGTGAGTGGTTGTTGGTCTTTGTCCGTCTCTGTGTGTTGGCCCTGTGATAGACTGGTGACCTGACCAGGATGTACCCTGCCCTCACCCAGTGTGAGCTGGGATTGACTCCAGCAGCCCCCGCAACCCGGAAATTGATAAGCGGTAGAAGATGAATGAATGAATGATTTGTCATTGCCTTAAACTGTTTTTCATGTCAGCAGTGTATCAAGTGTAGAAAAATGTTTAGGCCAGGTAGATGGCATAGAAGAAGTCTCCCCTTTATCTCACTAATCTGATCATGAGCATTGAAGAAGTGCCTTCAACCTGTATTCTATGCAATGTCACTGTAAGATTGAATTGTGGTCTTAGTTCAGTAAATGTATTCCTAATGAGTTTATGCTCTAAATCTCTTTAACGCATCGTGATGATCATGTTTTAAACTTAAGCTATTTCAAAACCAACCAGATTACAAACTGGAGGCTTCTAAATGACACTTCACAAACCAATGGACATCACTTGTTTGCACTCTATCTCCACACCCACCATCATTCGTTCCTACATCAAGTTGCTCTCTTCCCTATTCACGAGGGCTCTACACCAGTCCACAAACACTTGTTCTCTAGCAGATCACACATTGCTGTGTGTGTTATGGTTCTGCACCTGCATGCAATGTGCTGTCTCTTTTTGGGCCTGCTGCATGAATGTAGAAGCATGCATTAATCCAAAAGATGTTACCTTGCACCTGCATTAACAATCCAAACATGACTATTTAATAGAATATTACAATCTGGTTCAGATCAAACTACTCAACAATCATCGTCCACTCATTTTCTACCACTTATCTCTGTCTAGGGGATGCTGGAGCCAATCCCAGCCAATGCCCCGGTCGAGCGCAGGGAAAACCCTGGACAAGTCGCCAGTCTGTCACAACATATAGAGACAGGTGTACACAACCACTCACACTCAGGCACACAAATTCACCTAGACATGCATGTGTTTTGACTGTGGGAACGCAGGGAGGCTCTGAAGATTCAGGAGATAAGGATCCAGTTACGCACAACATATTTTCCCTCACATTATGTACTTTATTATTATATTTTCCTGAATCTTCACACCTAAACTAAAACACCTTATAGCAAATGCCAGTTGTGCAGATTGGCTATGTTCCCACTTCCTGTATTCATTAGACGTTTCAGCGGAAAGTCATTTGGGCTGCAGGTTGGGATTCTGCTCCTGTGCTGACTCGCTTTGATGTACTTTCACAATTTCATGGCTTGCACAGATCCATACTATTCCCTCAAACATTCTAACCGTGTTTCTCTCTGTTCTTCCCCCCTGCAGCAAACTTTAATCTAGAATCACGCCGATGAAGTCCAGGCCGAAAAAATTGTTACTGTCCAATAGGTCGTAACATTTATTACATTATGTTACTTTGGAATTATATTCATTATTTATCTTTAATATTTGCCTTAACATCAAAGTTCAATCTAGGTTTTTACCTTTTAGAGTCGCCAAACCATAAAGGTCATTGTACAGTACATCTGAATTTTAGTGCACTGAAAATGTATTATATCTAGTCTAGCTTTGTTCTTATATCTTTTAATGTGCTCATTTTTGACTTGGGAGTTTTTTCAGTAGTGAACTAGGTCAAAGTCTTTTTGAATTAGAATTGCTTCCATGCAGAGAGGGAGAGAAGCCAGATAGAACCTTGAGGAGGTAGAAATGAGTTGTGAGGCCTTGCTACTCCTGCTTATTATTATATGAATGGATGAGGCGGGACAATACACTGCTAAAGCTCAGCTCCATCTTTCTGCTCTCCCTCAAATAGTAAATGCACAAATATGACTATGTGATGAATAATAGATCCCTGCATCAAAGAGGAGACACTCTCTCACTCTCCCTTGCTCGCTGCAGTTGTCAATACCCAGGGCTTGAGTAGTCCATTCTTGCAAAGATTTCTCTTTGAACCTCTGCCCAGCCAAGGCTATCAAGCACTCCTTCTGGTCTATTTGCTCTCAGCAATGTCCAGTCCCTGAGAAAAAAGGGTGCGCATGCCTGCACGAAAGTGGCACAAGCAAACAACATATGAAGCATTCATATAGGGATCAGACTTCTGACTACACTTGTACTTCAAGGTGTTTTGTGTTCAGATGTCTTGTGTTTACCAGAAGGCTTCTTAGGTTCAATTCGGAACTAAAATTAACTGAACTTCTTCAGGAGGTGAGATGTCTTGTAAAATCCAAACTAAGACTAATTACTTTCAACTTGAGCATTTAGGATTAGCATGTTAACCAGGTAGCATTGCCCGGACATGCGTTTTATAATTTCCCATTGGTTTCCAACGTTACTATAGTGTCCAGGCTTCGGTGAGATATTATATTCAGACAACATTCTATAATCTTAGGACTTGTAAATGTAATGACGACTGAAGCTCTTGGCAACATTCTTATGGTAATGCTAATATTAGTTGCAATAGCAAAACTTTTACATAGCCCCAATTAAATATTGCAATACATATTCCCATAATGACAGCAGCCGTGAAAAGAGTTAAAAAAAAAAAAAAAGACTTATAGAGCACCACAGCAACAAATGTTCACCATCTAACTCTGCAGTCCTTCCAAGTGGCTAGGTTTTAACTTCATTCTCACTGCTCATGGCAATCCTTCTTTCAGCTTTTCATTCAAAAGGCTCAAACACACTATCCTCCTGCATCCTGCATCCTCATCTGAGGACATAATACTTAATTTTGCATAACTTAGACCTGTGAGTCTTATTCATGGACACTTGGACAGATGTCTGTCATCTTGCGGTCGGTGTACATTAAAAATGGACACCAGACTGGACTACTGCAACTCCCTCTACTCAGGCATTTGTCAAACTGTCAACTAGTCTGAAACGTTGCTGCCTGGTTATTAACAAGATCAAAGAAACAAGCCCACATCACTCCTATCCTTGAATCATTACACTGGCTCCCCGTTCACTTCATGATACATTTCAAAATCCTTCTGATTGTTTATAAGTCTCTTCATAGTCTCGCCCCTTCATATAGCTCAGAACTTTTCACCCCTTACCACACCACTAGACTCCTCAGATTGTGGCATGTTGGCTGTGCCACGTTCACTGGCGGGGCCTTTTCTGTAGCAGCCCCTCAGCTCTGGAATATGCTGCCAGAAGTTGTTAGGAAGGCTGACTCTGTAGAGGTTTTTAAGAAGTACCTTAAGACCCTTTTGTACTCTCTGGGTTTTAATTGAGTTTGATCTGTTTTATTTTCCATCTGGGTTTTCAATAACTTTTATTTTCACTTTACTAAAATTATGTTGGCTTGTATGTTGCATGTCTTTATGCTTATACTGTATGTGTATATGACATGTTTATCTGGGAAGCACTTTGGTGCAAATACTGTTTGCTTTTAAGGTGCTATATAAATGAAATAAACTTAAACTTAATGTTGCATTGGGTCACAGGGCAGTTGTGCTAAATTGCTTACAGCTTTATCATATTAAATCTGTTTTCACCTTGTTGCACTTTCCTCAAGTATCCAAAATAAATCAATGATTGCAGGTTTATACAAGCATATTAGTATATAACTGATTCACTGTGTAAAAAATAATATATTGATCCTGACCTAAATTTTCTTTGCTGGCTATGCAGTGAAAATTGCAAGCTGTTAAAGACTAATTGTGACAATGCTATGACAACATTCATCAGAAAATCCATATGAAAACAACTTTAAAGTGTGCATCCAGTCTCAAGGTAGGTGAATTAGTGATGAAAAAGAGTAGAGACAGTTGTTACTAAAATTGTCCAATTATTCAAAATAAAAGTATGCCACCAGAATAATTAACACCAAACATAAAACAGTAGGCAAAAACATTGTTTGCCTACCAGAGCTCTGATAATGTAATGCAGGACACAAGGAGAAATTTTATTTTGAAGTGAGAGCAATGTGCAGCACAAATCTGACTAACGTAAAGGGGAGCAGTAGGGAAATGGGTTTTAGCAGAACAAAAATGGAACATATATTTAAATATACTTAAAGTACAAGAAACTCTGTTCTTTTCACATCTCGTCTTTGCTCCATCTTTTACCAGATTCAGATGATGTTATCTCTGGGTATGGAGACAAAACTTTCAGATAAAAACATTGTGGTGTGGATGATGATCAACCCCTCTGAATTTTAAGCTCAATGACTCATGACTCCCAAATAAATTCATATCAGCAGATCTAGCTCCATAACTAGATCACTTCATTTACTTATTCTTTAATATGAGCCGTAGATAATACTAGCTAGGTCTACTGTGCTGTTTTGTAATGCTATACAAATTAATTAGAATTCAACTGAATATCTGCTTTGTTGATTTAAGATCTTACAGTAGACGTTGCTTTGTCAAACATGTCTGGCAGAGACAGAGTTTTAACAATCTGTAATTACCTGTCAGATTAATTATTCATTAGTGTTTTCACCAGCAATTTATTTATTTATTTATTTTTTGTCTCTGTTATTTCACAGCAGGAAGAGCAGCAACCTGCAGTATTGGCTTATGTGGGCTTGTGTACTGCTGTCCAGTTTTGGAGACATGGGTGAGTGGGTGAATGGAGTTGGTGAGAGCCTGTGGGAGTTAATGATACTGACCAGCACACCAAAACAATGAGCTGAGAGCAGCTTAAAGCCAAGGGAAGCTGCAGAATATGGTCCTGATTCCCAGTGGCAGTACTTTCACTTCACATAGATTCACTAATTCAATTTTAAACATGTTCGTTAATGGATAATATAGCAGTAAAAACCTCCGACCAATATTCAAACCATCCAATTAGAGCTGGAAGGCAGGATACACGGATACACTTGAGACCAAAACCGAGAAAGCTGTAGCCCAGGGGGGAAAGGTGTTTTCAAAACGTGGCGTTGAAATTGTTCTGTGAAGTAACTATAGAGCTCACTCACTCACAATCAACTCTGTTATTTTGTTTCAGAAAAAACAAACAAACAAACAAACAAACAAAAAGAAAAACCACTAATAGTATTCCATCACTGAGTGTCATTTTCTACCAGAATACAATAACTGTAAAATTATTCAACTGATTATCATATTATTGCTGTATATCAATCAATTTATAACTTTTGTTTGAAATAGCAAAGTGATAAATATTTGTCTCATTTTAAAATATACAGTCAAATCAAATCAGATTTATTTGTACAGTTCCAAATCATAACAAAGTTGCATCAAGGCACTTTACAGATAGAGCAGGTCTAGACCAAACTCTTTATAAAATGATTTAAAGAGGCCCAACAGATCCCCGATGAGCAAGCACTTGGCGACAGTGGCAAGAAAATCCTTTAAGAGGCAGAAACCTCGAGCAGAACCAGCAAGCTGAAGTTGCTGTCATTTCCAAAAAGGCTGACGTGAACAGAATGAAGAATTAGCAGAATGAACCACTTCAGGTGGGAATGAAGTCTTGAAACAACCACTGGATGGCTTAACATCTTATTTGTTATATATTCACCATGTATGAGAATGTTAGCAAGTTGCCTGATGTGCTGTTTCATACTGACCTTACTTTGAAAAGTAACATTACCAACAGCTCCCACTGTACATTGTCATGTGCCAATCAGCAAGTATTAAAATGTTAGCACTTGTACCCTAGCCTCAAAGCTAGTGGCACTCTTGATGCCCTTCCTGACACAATGGGAAGGTTCCATCGGGAGGGGCATCTGGTGTAAAAATGTAGCCAAATCAGTCATGGAAGTAGTAGGAACCTGATTTTCTGGGGTGACCCCAAATAGGAAAAAAGCTAAAAGAAGAAGAAGGAAAAAAAGCATCTTGTACACATGGCAGCACAGTGGCATGGTAGTTAGCATTGTTCTGCGTGTTGGCCCTGTGATGGACTGGTGACCTGTACGGGGTGACCCCACCTTCACCCAATGTGGGATTGGCTCCAGCAACCCACGCAACCCAGAAAATGATAAGTGGTAGAAAATGAATGAATGAGTGACCTATCATGGAAAATATATTTCACAAGCTTCAGAATTTCCATTGTGAGGATGTTAGCATTTTCCATTAGCATGACAGGAGACTCAATGTAAAAGGTACCCAGTGGATCTCTGAACAATAGGATGTTTGGATTTAATGCCTGTACAGGATTAAATATCTTAAATAGATTTTGTCTGCATTCCTTCCATTGTTGCCTTGCGCTGTTTCTTCATATTTAACTGCCAGCAATTGCCAACCAGTGGAATACTGTACACTACTACTCGGCTGCTAGCAATTCAATCTGCATTTTCTTATACACACACACTCCAAGTACGAAAATACAGGTTTTACCACATTCATGTTAAAATCATAATTCATCATTAGTTCCCTCTCAATATGCATTTCTCAAAGAGGGGTCCGTGGAGCACATGAGGTTGATTTCAGTGGGTGAGTAAATTAGGTAAAAATTTCAATTAATATCTAAATTTGTATCTAAACTAAACTCTTGATTTGATTATATCTTTTACGGTGTGACTGTCCTTGGTCTATGAAGTCTGACAATGATTTTCCTATAAAATTTACTTCATCAGTGCATGAAATACATTTGAATTTACTTTAACCATGTATATTTTAAGATATAGTCATGATTAACTTGATATTTTTTCAGTTTTTGAAATATGAATGACAATATAATATAAAATCACTCTCCCTAGTGCCGTGAAGGACTGGATGTGTATGATACTCTGGATATGTAGCAATTTCCTTGAGATGTATGCCTAATCTTTTATGTGTTTATGTATTTGTATTGTATCTCCATTTGAATAATATTTCTAGTATTTTCCAGTACATATGTTGTGGCTATTTGTTACATTTACAAATTAGCCGTCCTCTTCCAGGAATGTTCATTGCACTCCACTGGTATATGCTTGTCCTCAGTGCTCACAATACTCCAAGGTGCTATATATGATAAAAAATAATGATGAAAAACTCTATATTAGCTGTAAAAGAGAGATATTCTAAAGCAACCGCAGCATGAAATGTTGATGCCATATTGACTTCAGTTTAATGTAATCAGTTCATACACGGTGAAGTGGACCCGTTCCGGTGATGTGTGTCCATTGTATTTTTTCAAAACAGAAACCCACAAATAAAAAAGAAATTAGATGAACTGAATGTCAATTTGAAATCACACATGCAGGGTTTTTGCAGCAGGGGTTATTGTAGCTCACATTTCCTCTGCGTGTAACAGTTCAACAGTGTTTGTGTTGAATAAAAACTCAACAGAATGTTTGCAAAGGCCATTTTCCTCACATTTGCGAGAAAGCAGACTCCTGTGATGTATGTACCTTTAATAGAGCAGAGAGGGTCTGGACTCAGTGAAATTGCTGTGGCTGTCAGGTGAATAAGACAGGGGAGGAGGTGGCTGCCAAGTGGAAACATGGAATGCAGAAAACATAAATTTCTATAGATAGGAGACAAAGCCCTGGCGGTGTTTTTAATATTTCACAGAGCTTTTCTTTGCCCATTTGATTTTGATAAGGTTACAGACAGGGAGCCAGGTGGAATAGCAGCCCCAGTAAATATGCTTTTTTCCCAACCAAGAATTCAATTGTGGGTAGCAGATGACTGACCTCATGGACAAGTTGGAAATAAATCTGCCTGGCATCATCCAGATGAGGGCTGAATAATAGGATAGTAAAAGAACAGGGCGAATAATCACCCCAAAGAAAGATGAAAACAACTGGCCAGTGTGGTGCTCCTTTGAGCTGCTGTGTGCTCTGCTGGATTCAATCATGAGCCTGAGATCAAAGTGGATAGCGAGCCTCAGTCGTCCATGTGAAGGAGCCTTTAATTACAGTTTTTGAGGCTCAGTTGTTCTCTTTCAGTTTCAGGATGGTGTAGGAAAAAAAACTGATTTATATATGAGGCTGTGTTAAGATGGAGATTGTGTAATGAGATGGAAATGATTAGCAGGAATACCAAAGCCATTCTATTCTGACCTCTCACTTGAACTTTATCAAGTGCCTATACCTTGCAACGTTGTATTTCCTTATATAGCTCCTTACTCCTTACCATGTATATCCTTACTATTTACCAGATGAAGATGAGACTGAAAATGTAATGAAAATTTCATAAATCCACCTGCTTTGTGTGTTTTATTTATTAAATTGATTCACCATAATGGGGAAATTTTACATCACCTTGCACTGCGTCTGTGAAATATGTTTGATTTGTTTCAGAGGTCAAAAGATATAATGATCTTTCAAGATCTGAGCCATCAGAGTTTTGGATGATTGCTCATTGAATTCATTTAATATGGACGAACCAAAAATAAGAAGCGATTACAATTTTATCATCATTAATATTTAAATGACTGACAACAAAAAGGTTGTGGGTTTTATTTCAGGGTCTGCGGTCTTTCTGTGTGCAGTTTGCATGTTCTCCCTGTGCCTGCGTGTCTTTCCTCCAGGTACTCTGGTTTTCTCCCACCGTCCAAAGACACTCATGTTTAGGTTGATTGGTTACGCTAAATTTTTCCTGGAAATCATGTTGTTTCAAAATTAAAATTTTATTTCCTGAAATGTTCTAGTTGTATCTTGAAAAAGGCTATTTTATGAAAATATTATGTTGGGAATCAACCTTCAGATTCACAATGTTTGTGAAACCGTCGCAATATCTTGACAGCACATGAGATACACCACTGTTTCGCAAACATCATAACAAGTACTGTAATTTCCTGAATATAAGCCACACCTGCTAAATTTAAAGAGAAAAAATTGTACATATATAGGCCACACTTGTTTATAAGCCGCAGGTGTCAGAAATATGGGAGGAAATGGCATATGGCAGGAATTATGTTACACAGAAAGATTTTGCCTTTTCGCCAGATCGATTGACTTTAACTTGAAAGCTGCATCTTATGCATTGCTTCATGTGTTTTCCATGATAAGGGTGTGTGCATGAAGCACAAAATAAATGACTCAAGTATTAAAGCTTTCCCAGCATAACATTGTCCAAAACATCACACGGTCCTCACCTGCTTGTTCCCTTCTCATAGTGCCACATCTCCCCTAGTCACCGTAGTCCAGCATTTTTACAGCCATTTGAGATGTTTTTGTTAGGGGTTGGTGGAGACCAAAGCATACTAATATACCTAACAAAACAAAACAAAAGAAATGGTTGATCCAAGTTTTTTGTTTTGTTTTTGTCTGATTGCCAGAATATTTTATAAAATATAAACCTTAGATGAGGTCTGGCAAGGTTCAGGCATGAAAAAATAAATGTTGGACCTGGGGTTGAAATAAATGATGAGGTAAAGGACCCCCTCATAATCACCAATATTTTACTGGACCAGTGGGAAGAGTATTCAAAAAGTAAGTTTTGAACATTTTGAAGCCTGAACAACTCATTTTACAATAATAGTAAACATGTTTCACAAAAAAAAAAAAAAAAAAAAACCTGTGGTGCAGTCATATGTTGTTTCCTTGTGGGAGGTCAGTCACCATGCAGCAATACACATCTGGATGCACCTAAGCAGCTGTTTGCTAAAATCATGACCATCTTGAAATTCATCAGTGGTGTGTGGTGTGTTACTTTTTCTGCTGTCAGCTTTTAAAGCTGATTATAATATCAGATCACTGCGTCCGTCATCTTACATTTGACCTATGTAAACTGGTAACTATAACCATGCAGCAGAAGCAGCCTATCAGTTTTCAATCCAGTGCAGTAGGTGATGGACTAAACCATCTCTGGAGAACAAGTGAGGACAGCATCAGACACGGCAGCTTGTTAAAAGTTCAGCTTCCTACACTAGCCACTTGTTCATTTTGGCTCCTTGACAGTTTTTAGTGGAAGTGTTTAATCGGTGTGTGAGGCACTGTGAGTGGGAGCTGATAGGACTCAACAAGCATAATGACCAGTGGACCAAAACGATGATCTGAAAGTGGCTGATGGCAGGAGAGCTGAAGTGATTGAAACTATTGATCATTTCACATTACAGTCTATCAAATGATTTTAACTGGGTCTCTTTGTTCTGCATGATGTTTGTCTGCATGAGGAGTTTCTTTGTTCAGGTATGAGAACTCGTCGTCATTCACCACAATTTGCAGATGGCTCATGCTCAGACTTTATTAATTAGGAGCAAACTTTACTATGGGCTACTTCCAGCATTTGCATAACAAAGGAGGGCGAGACAAAAAAATACATGGATGTTCTTACAATCCCTGGAGGTCTTTTCACAGTCATAGAAGACATTGGTTGATACATGTCTATTCTTCTTGAACACAGAACCTGAATCCCACCACAGCAACACAAGAGAAAGAAAAGCATTGCTGTATCATCATTTTTTGCTGCCTGCATACAATGTCCCCTTTGATTTTGTATTCCTATGAGATTTTGCATTAATATGATATGCATGAAGCCAATGTGATCGAGCTGGAGGACTCCAAACCCCTCCGGGGAGGAGGTTTGGGCCACGGATGCATTTATAGATAGGGCTATCTTCTGAACGCAGGCTGTGTTATTTGCCAATGAATTTAAGCATTTCGATATGAAATATGAGAGTACCGGGAGAGTGAGTGGCAATCTGGGCCTAACTGCGCAAAAACTCATTCTTCCAACTGACAAGCTGGAGATATCCTCTTCTAATCACTGCGCCTCATCGGTGTGCTCAACACTACTATAGTCATCTCCATTTCCTCTCCTCACAACTAAGAGTTGTTAAAAGCAACAGTTGGCTTCTTTCCTCTTTCTTCTAAAACAATAGATAGGAAGATTTGCATAAAGAGGTCCACTGGCAATTGTAGTCTCTTGGGGCTTTGGGAAAAAAAATATCAGGAGGCCCCTTGGATTGGCCTTCATTAAGAATTTCACTTATAAAACAAATAACTGCATAGCTTCAAAGGCATGTTGTTAACGGCCACAACATAGTGCCTGATGGGTGTTTTAGATTTTATTGTTATAAATCAGGGCAGCGTAGCGGCCTACTGGTTAGCATTGCTGGCCCACAATCAGTGTATGTTGGCCCTCTGTATGTTGGCCCTATGATGGACTGGCCACCTGTCCAGGGTTACCCCGCCCTCACCCAATATGATCTGGGGTTGAATTAATGTTATAAATCAGTTAACAAAAAAGCTTTTATGTGCAGCTTCGTTAAAAAAATGTGGCAACACCGACTCATGGACAAATGGTCTATCATTTGTTTAAGGAGCAAGGAGACAGTTTGAGATATTTTTGGTTTCCAAGCAGCTGCCTGGTCAAGGTGCAACTCTATTGAGAAGAAGTGTTAGCTCACCATGACATCATCATCATTTGTGCTGCTGTTTTGATGCGTCCAATTTATAATCTGGCCATCACAGTGTTGTTTTTTTAAAACCAGAAGAAACCGTAGTAGGTGTAGCCTAGGAGGAGTGAGGGTGGCTCTCTTTACCATTACTTAAAAAGTAATGATGTTGTATTGAACATTTGAAACAAGAGTATGAGACCACAAAGTAATTCGGAAAACATTCACTGAGCTAATAAATCAAGTGAAAAGTTGGGACAGTTTCCTTTAGACTTCAATAAAATCTGACTTTCCAACCAGTGGAGTCGCCCTCTGATAGTGATTAGATAGAATGCAGGTTTAACGCTTGTCAACACTGACTTCACTTTACAGACCCAGAGCATTGTCAGTCAGTAATTTGGCTTTTCCACTTGAAATCCACAGCTGGAAAAAGTAAGATGTCAGGACAGACGGCAGGTCAGACTGTATATTAGGTACATTTAGAGAAAGAAACAGCTTTTGAAAGTCAGTAACATTATTCTATACTTTTAATATCAACATTTCATTCCTGTGTATATTGTTCATCTTTCTTAAGAGGTGTGTGAATGATTCGCCTTTTTTTTTTTACGCAGATTTTTGGTCTTCACTCACTCTCCTTTACTCAGGCATCGGTCAGCTCTAATTATTTTTGCTTAGTCTGAGACTCCCCCCCACTGGTTACAATACATCATTGCAGCCATTTCTCCTGCAGGTCTAAATCACAGAGAAGAGACTCTTTCTCTTCTGCTGCAGCAGGTTATGACATTGTGATTTATGATACATGCTGGAGGCTATGAGGGAACCATACATTTTGGGAAAGTTTACCTACTTGAGCATGGATCTTAGAAAAACCTATTATGTCAGTGGCACAGGTGAAAGGTAGATCATAATCAGAGATGGTGGGGCAGTGAATGGCTGTGTTTTACGTGGTTAGTCTAAGTTGCAGATGAGCCAGGAATGCTGAGCAGCAGACGAAGAAATAAAATATCCAGCAGGATTACTTCAGGACAGTTCATACTATTTGTAGTAACATTGAGCGTTAAATTAATATTCCCATGAGGAGGAAAAGAAGGGGAAAAAGAGAAAGGAAAAAGGAGGGTGGAAGATGTAAAACAGTTTGTCTTTAGTTTATAAATAACTCATACCTCAAAGCAGAGATGGCTCTGTAAAGTGTCTGAGTGGGTTAAAAATAGCCCATGGTGAAAAGTAATAATTTAAAGCCATTTAAAGAATCAGCATAAATTAGTATGTAGCACTAAGGTTTATGATGGTTTATTATCCAGACAAGAAGTCAGGAATAGAATAGAATGTAGGGACAGTAAGAAGCAGACATAGCAGAAATGGCTGTAATATAAAATAAAGACACAAATTCTTCAAAAGAAAACTTTTTGTCTTCCAATGCATTGAAAAACAACTCCCCAGACTTATCTGTCAAAAAACCAAGGCTGAATAGCCTTAACTCTCCATTTTATTTAATGATCAGCAGGTCCAAATGACGAAGTGGAGTCTTCTAAACAGCAGCTCACAAATCAGTAGGTGACGCCAAAGTGGGTTGACACTTCAGGTGAATGGACACAGTTACACTTCAGCCCCTCTGATCACATAGCTCAGTACTGCCAGAGAAAGACAACAGATACAAACAACTTGATGGGCCATGACACAAAAACTGAGCCCAAAATGTCCCCATAGTTTTTATCAGTAACACTTTACTTAAGGCACTCAACAATTTAAAAAAGTAGATTTGATGACATGGAATGATAAACAGGAAGATTTTAAGTTAAGTGTTAAGTAAACTGAAGTGACCTTTTTTTTTCTTTAATCTTTCTTGAAGAATATTATTTCTTGTATTCTCGATGATTTTCAATCACACAAATATTCATGGACATGATGCAAATTCCTTACCCTGTAAACTTTGTATAATCTACTTTGATGCCCCAACATCAATAAAACCTCTATAAAAGATTTATTTGTATTAAATATGTAGGTAAAAATGAAACCATGTGTTAATACTTAGTTTGGCTTTAAACCAACTGATCACTTTAGAGCATATGTGAAAATATTGGAATGCACTATGGCGTATTTACCTTGTCACTGTTAATGATTTATAACCTGCTAATGCATTGAGCGCAATATAAACCTAACTGGTGGCTAACAAGCAGCCGCATCATCCATCTGTCCCCCAGCAGAGATCCCATCACACGAGGTCTGGATCCATTAAGCAACTTCAACTATATGTGACCCGAGGCACAGCTTTAATGTGACACTCCACATATGACATCATAGATCCTGCAGGTACAGAAAAGTCCTTCCATCATTAAACCATGTGTGATTTATACTCTAGATGTCAGAGAACCTGTTCAGTTTAATGGCATCTTGTCCGTTCCTTCGTTTAAAGCAGCAGCACACTTCTTCTTACAGGAACCAAAGGGCTTACGCATATATGAATCATGTGAATCAGCGAATCAACCCGCCCCAGCATCTACCCTGCACTGGAACTAAGGAATGCTGTCTGACCACTTCTATAACTTCATATCAGGAAAGCAATCTTCAGCTGTATTTGTAACCAGCAGCCAGTTTTTTCTTTGAACCATAACCACTCCACAATCGTCCCCAACCATGTAATTGTAACCATGGCGACAAAGGTCTTGTATGTCTATCACGGTGAGTCCCCTGTTTCATGGAGTGGGGGAAAAATATGGTCATTTAGACTGCAGGTCTTGTTGGGTTCCAGGGTCATTAAAGGCTACGTTATAGGAACCTGCCAACTGCAGTCCAACTAGACAAAATACAGCAAACAAAATATATACATATACACTTCAGTCACAGTTTCACTGGGAGATAATATCTAAACAAGGACACGATACTGTCTCACATCTACACCTTCATTCTTGTTTTGCCTTATATAATTTTGTTTGAGAGGATGGAGCACATACAGTATAGCTACATGTGCTGTTATGTCATGTCAGCTCTTCAAAAACAGCAACAACAACAAACAAAAATAGGAAAAAGGAATTGACAAAGAAAGAATAAATGCTTGCATACACACATCCCTTATCAAACTCATAATCACCCAGAGAGGGAACGCAGCCCCAATGGATTTATTTCCCAAGCATGTTCTGTTCTTCAAAACAATTTCAAGCTCATGCATGTCTGCATTCTATGGAGACTCTCTTTAGCAGGATTAGCATAATGAGACGGCGCTGCGGCACAAAAAAAAAAAAAAAAAAAAACATCTCCAGTTCTTTCTTCACCTGCACCTCAGATCTTGTCTTTCACTCGTAGGCTGGATGACCGCTGCAAGACACAGCTGTGGCAGGGGATAACATGCATTAGGTGTGGAGGATTGTACTCTCCCAGTTAGTGCGCACAGCAAGCCCGTAAAGGAAAGTGTAATGAGATATAGATAACAGAGAGGCCGCACAGATTACAAGTGTGTAAATGGAGGTGCAATGAAGGACAAAATGGTAGATTGTTAACAGAGAACAACTATGGTATATGAGGTGAAGCAGGCCTGCAAACGGAGGCACAATGTAATCGATATTCTTTATGAGACAGTGTTTGTGTGTGTTGAGAAGATAAGGAAAGTGTGCAGAGTTTAAGCACACCGTGGGGCGCTAAATATCTGTAGGAAACTGCAGTAACCTGAAGGTGAGCAACATTGGTGGCGAACATAAGTTTGGCCTGGGTCTACTCAGAATCCATGTGGGGATCAGGATTCGCCTGCCTGTCCTCTCCACCCGTGTCCTGAAATGTTCAGAAGCCTCACTCAGAGGCAAGCTTAACGGTGCAATCTATGAACCAATGTAAAATAGATGGCTCACAAGTGCACACACACCCCACCTCCTCGAGGACCACAGCATCCTCTAAATCTAGTACATAAATGCATAAAGTAGATTTGCATTAAACTGTGTCGCCATTGATATTTGTGGTGATTTTATTTGTAAGTCCTGCAGACGTTAGAATGGTTTTTGATCATTTAAACAGATCATTCAATACATACAGATTATTAACCTTTTCAGATTTTCACCACGTCATGCAGGTTTCTTGCCATTTTTTAATTTGTTTTCCGTTTTATTCTCCCCGTATATCCTTTCAGTGATAAAAGCGTATTGCCTGTGCACTCAATCTCCAGAGAGGCACCAAAAATAAAATTTAAAATGCCACCAGGAGGGGAAGGCTGAGGCTAATCTTTTTTGCACTTTCTCCTCAGTCATTTTCCTCCTTTTTTTTCAGAGATTTTACATAGATTAGACTTCTTTGTTTTTTCACAGCATCATCAAAAAGCCCCTCCCACTTTTGAGTTGCAATGATAGTGATCACACACTTCCTCCCCCATCGGCTGAAAAGCAGCCCTGTTCTGTAAAACCTTCCGTGGGCTCACAATTACTATTAACACGTGGAGCGGAAGCACCTCTGTTCCATTGGCTGACTTTTTCAAAGCACTGCTTTGCCAAACAACTGGAATGATAAGCAAGCAGCTGTATCTTATTAGGTGTAATCATAACTGACAGGTATCCGAAAATGCACTAATACGTGCGTCTCCTCTGGTTTGTTGTAGAGGGATCATGCTCATGCACCCAGTAAGGCAGTGTAACAATAATCTGAAGTCTGGGGTACAGTCTACTTGAAGCTATTGTGCATTACCCATGAACAAAATTATGGCTAAATAACAATAGATGAATACAAATGTGGGGCCAATTTTTTATACACATTCACATACCTACTGTACATGCATATATATGTATATATATATATATATATATATATATATATATATATATATATATATTACAGCAAATCAGCTCCGTAGCTTGCGTGATTGATTTGGCTATAGTTTTTTCTGCCATTTCTGCCCTCCTGATTTATCCAGGAGCTGCACAAGCCGACCACTTGTTTTCCCCGTGGATGGGGTTTGAGCGGAGCTACATCCCTCATAACGGCAGTATATAATATCCATTTTTTTCTTGAGAGGATGAAAGTATTTTTCCAGAGTCTCAGGCAGCATGGCGCTATAGTCCTTGGTGTTGTTGCCTCAAAACAAAAAGGTTGCGGGTTCTGTTCCCGGCCTGGGGCCTTTCTGTGTGGAGTTTGCATGTTCTCCCCGTGCCTCTGTGTGCTTCCTCTGGGTACCCTGGTTCCCTCTGACCATCCAAAGACATGCATGTTTAGGTTAATAGGTGACTCTAAAATTTGCCTGTAGGTCTGAGTGTCAGTGGTTGTTTGTCTCTGTAAGTCTTTGCATGGTGGGAGGAAACCCGAGTACTTGGAGGAAACTCAGCATACTTGGAGAGAACATGCAAACAGACCCGAAAATCTTCTTATTGTGGGCCAACAGCACCACTGTATTGCACTGAATTAAATTAAAATACTGAATCATTTTAACTTGTGGTAAATAACTCAAAATGAATGTGCTATATGACCTCAGGAAAAAATGCTGAACATTCACAAACAAACATCTGAGCAAAGCATATAAGCGGCAGAACGAGTCAAAGCTGGACTACGATTCCTACGATCCCACCACCACAAGGCTGGAAGCAGTCTTTGGGAGCTGCACCAATTATAGTACCAGTAGCAGGCTTGTCGTTTGACATGACTGGTGCCTGGTAATAACAATGCTTCCACTGCAGAGAAAAAGGGGTTGAATGATTGGTTCCATAGCTTTTGAAAAAGACTTTGGAGTGACGTGTCGGCGCCTTCCATCCCAGTCAGGAGGAAATATCATTTAGGACAACGAAGAAGAGGTTCTGAAGCTTTTCTGTTGGCCCACCACCTTTATCTTTATTTCACTTCTCTCTCCATCTTCTATTTTTAGCAATAACACCTTGCTTCAGTGTGACTGTAACACTCAGAATCATGATGTGTGTTGAGGGTTGTTTAATTTTTCCTCAGTGTGATAAAAGGGAAGTGTCAGATGGGACGTAACTGGTACCAGAAGGTGTTGCAGCGAAACTGTTTTTGGCTCCGCACCTTACTTAGTGTGAATCATCTTGGCACTGTTATGTTCAATTCAGTTTCACACCCTCTTACCCAGGCATACTCTCAGTGTGTTAAAACTGTTGGATTCAATGGATGAGAAAAGTCACAGGTCTTTAAATTTGATGCTAAAATTACCCAAATGAAGAGCAATTTCCATTTGCTGCCAATCCAGCGGTTTAGGCACCATCTGGTGCTCGTAATGACTTCATGATGACTCATTACCTGCATTAGTTTGACTCTTGAAGGGTTCTGTGACAACACACCTCAGATAACTGAAGTAAGGTTGTGTCTGAAAGTCTCAGATATGTCAAAACACCTTAAGGAACACAAGCTATACACTTTTTTTCTCTTCAAGAAACAGACTATGTGTTGCAATGATCGCTGACATTAAAAGATGCGACTATTTAATTTCCTCATATCTACTGAATTAAAAGGAGCATTTAATAACAATAACAGAGATTACTGGTTATGTAACTTATGATGTCAGCTAGACAGAGAAAATATCTGCATTAAAAATGTTGAAGATGAAGGGATGAGGGCGTATCCATCAGACTGTACTGTGTTTCCCATTTCCCAATTTATAAATGATGCCCTAATCAGTTTGATTGGAGGTGCAAGCCAGGGCCAAAAATATATAAAGAAATAAATAAAAACAACACAGCTCATTCCGAAGTGTGCAAATCATTTTGCTGCTGTCAGTAATCCCCCTGACCCAGATTTATACTCAGTAATAGGTGGTATTTCAGGCATGGAAGAACTGTATAACTAATAATCCGGGTTGTCCATTCAGACAGACAACGCAGCCTGGGAGGAGTGCATACATCAGGACTGAGATCTATGCCTCAGAAGCTCCAGAGCTCAGCTCCCCAGAGTCCTGATCTCATCCCTTTGGCGAAATCTGGCGTCGGCCCACTCTCCGCCTGTGAGAGCTTCAGGAGCTCTCCCTCTCCTCAGCAGCCAGAGCTCAGAGTTTGGATGAATTTTCTGCTTGCAGACACAGCTTTGTTCTATTTCGATACAGTCATGGCCCATTCTCAATTTCACCATTTTACAGGTTCATTCTTTTTCCTCCTCTCAAAATTGTTTGCCTTCAAACCACACTGTACTTTTTTAGAACCTTTAAGTTTCTCAAAGAAAAATTATGTTTCATTCAGAGGCTTTGTCATTCTGCTAACAAATATCACAGACATAATACGAATGTACAGTCTGTCCTACTACAGACTGAACCAGTTGGGTTTAAACAATTACTTTTAAATGATAATTACAATAAGGGGACCTATTGTCTCAGAGCTTTGAGGAGCCATCTCCTCCAGTGAGAGAGAAATTTTTCCCCCAACCCTCTCATATGACCCGGAGCACTGTTTCAGGAAACAGTGCTGTTGTTGTTTCTGACAGCCATTAAGGCCCTTTTGGAAGGCCTCAAAGACCGTGGAAGAACCATGATATCGTTCCTCTATCAGGAAGCACGTTCTCTCTATCATAATGATTTTTATTCCTAAACTCGTCAGTAGAAACTATTTACAGGAGAGGAGGAATGACACTGTCATTAATGTCGTGCCTCTGCCTCTATTCTGGTTTGCTGAGGTTATTGGAAAAAAGCAAACTCTAAACATACTGAAGATTACTATATATATATATATATATATATATTATAAATCAATGAGATGTGTAAACAACTTCCCTTCTCACAGCACTAAGAAAACATGGGAGCTTTGTGCTCCTCAGGATCACACACCATAAGCTCAGTTAGAAATTATACCTCCTCTCTTTAGGTATTCAAATGTACTTCTCTTTTTAGCCCCTGACTTGTAGAAAGTCCTGACATTTCCAGAGTTATTAAAAGAAAAATTGTGCTAATTGCTGTTTGATTCTGCATAGCACAGAATTTAATGACAGCTGAGAATAATTAATTTGTTTTGAGGAAACTGTTGGTGTGACCCAGTTTGGAAAGTTCCCTAGTTTCTCATGAATGTTGTTTCTGCATATAATGCGCCACTCCTGAAAAATTCATTTAAGCAGCCTTACAGTTAAAGCCTTTTCTTTACAGCATCTGTTTTTAGCAGCTTGGAAGATAAGCGAGAAAGGTCAATAACTAGTTCATAATTAAAGACATTTTTGTATTCTATACAAATTTAAGAGATTGGATCATCGATGCCAGCATGCGTTCAACTCATTTCAAAAAAGGATTGCAGGAACAAGTTAATAATATCTTGAGGCTTGAAGTTTCCCCTTGGACTCACTTCTTTTCCAAAAGGTCAAAGCTAAAAGGATTAAATGATGATAGCTTAAAATTTGTACTTTTTTTTTTTTTTTTGAAGAAGAAGAAGAAGAAGAAGAAGAAAAAGAAGATGAGCATGCATAATTTAAGGCAATTTCTGAAACTCCTGGACACAAAATGAAGACTAGCTGCCTGGAAACACTGACAGCTTTGGTTATCCATTAAATCCAACAGCAGAACGAAGCAGCAGGGCTGTATGGTCATTCTTATACATTACTGGAAATGTCATAGCTGCAGTGATGATTATAGCCCATTGATAAAACTGCATTGCATACCAACTTAACATTCAAAACATTCATACATTCATAGCATTACCTGCTCACCTCCATTTCTTTGGACTGTACTGGAAAGTGGGGAATGAATGACAGAATGAACCTGGGGTTCAAACCCAGAGCCATCATGAAACACACAGATTACAGTACTTATTTGGAGACAAGAATTCAAAAAGGAAGCAAGAAGTAGCCCACCACTTATTCATAAGGTCTCAATATCAACCAATAAAGAAATCAGTATCTTGATGATATTGATTGATATTGATGAATTGAGATATTGGAGCATCTCTTATTATTCATGAACAAACAATTTGGCTAGTCTGTGGCAGTGTTCTTTTCTCTTTCCCTCCTCAGTCACCTGTCTGTATGTATGCGTTTCTCCTAAAACTATGTTTCTACTCAAGAGATAATTTTCATTAAGCTGTTTACTCCTGAGAACATATGAAACTGAAATTCATATCCCAGGCTTCCATAGACAGCCGTGAGAGGTTTAAAGAAATCAATTTCACTTCCACATCTAGACTGGAGGTCCACTGCCTCCTTGCCTTATCCCCCTTTAATTTCAGGAGATACCCTCCATCCACAATCACATGAAATTCTTTGCAATGAGTTTGCACTAGCACACATGCAGCTGGCCTTGCAGACAGAGCCCACGCACACCTTCAGACAACCCCAGTCAGCAGAGATGCAGCTGTGAAAAAGTGTCAACACAATGTAAACTTTAATGTAATAAGCAATACACAGATGATCTAAGTGAAAAGTGAGCATTAAACTTTGACTCTTTCCAATGACCATCAAGGGTTCACTTGTTGAAAAAAATAAGTCAGATTGCATTGATGTCTATATGAAAATGGCCCTACTGTATTCCAAATGTGCTGGTCTCAGTCTCTCGTTAAGAGCATTCAAGACTACATGATGTTAATTGTTTTAATGATGGTGTTGGTTAGAGGAAACTAGACTAGAGAGCAGTGGAAACATTAAGGGGTGCAGCTTAAGTGTGATCTACTGACTGTACCAGCCAACCGGGATAGAAAAAGGGGCAGGTCAGATGCAGCCCTCACTCCTCCTTAACTCTACCTTCTCTCTCCAAATATAGTTTATACTGGAAATAATCAAATCACAAACTGGAGGCTCCAGGACAGCTGCTCACAAACCAATGAGGGATGGGATGGCGTGTCGACAGTTGGTTTGGTGGACGGGTTTTCCAGGGGAAGCAATTGCAAACAACTTAATGAGTGCGAGCGCTCCAGTGACAGTTTTGAAAACAGAAGAGGTTGCTGATGGAAGCGGACAGTTTTAAGCTTTTCCTATTTATTTTATTCAGTTGCCTTTGAGAAAATCACAATAATCATTCACATTCAATCAGAAATCTACACATATATTGTTGGAGAAAACGCAGCCCAAACTCACCAATCACTGCTCTCCATGTATTGCAGCAAATAAAAGTTTTAGGTGAGACAAACAACAATAAAGGTGTTTCCAGAAGAATGAAACAAGTAATGAATCCAGATGGAACAAATTAATTTATTATAATGTATAAAGTGGACTCGATAGTGCAACAACCAGTGGTGTATTTTTGATAATCACTAACCAGGAAACCTATTCCATCATGTCTGTTCTGAAATAAAGAAAAACAAACTTAATTATTTCCCATTTGGGTTTTTTTACTTTTCTGCCCCCCCTGCAAACATTTGTGCGCTCATTAATGCATTTGCATGTTTTGCTGTTTGTTTGTTTTTTTTCTATCCATGCGTTTTGTTACCTTGCAGTGCATTGAATTCTGTGCGCTGCAACCTATTTATTCACAAGTACAAACCAAACTGATGCAGCAAATAATCCTACATTAAGTGTAAGAAAACGTGTTTGTCCTTGTGCGTTTATAAATTATGCATGGAACATTTTTTGTATATACTTTCTGCAATTGCTTGCCATAAAGTCGATTCACAGGAATATTGCACACATGTATTTCAGCTAAAAGTATGTTATACAGTGTGTGGGATGTAACAGATCCATATGTCAGTCGTATGATATTAAAAACACACCCTCATTACCACCTCAGCTGCTGTCAACTCAACAAAGACTGAATTCTTCAGAGACATAGCTCAGTTATTTCTAACTAAGCTGTCCCTTCAGCTGCCCCACAGCCGTGATCAAACAGGTCATCATCAGGCCACACTGTGCCAAAGCCATGATGGCATTATGAATCGAAATTACCTGGATAATATGTAATCAACATGCAATGGGAAAAACACTTCACTCCAGCACTCTAAACAATGACGCAATCTATCAGGTGTCAACCTGCCTTCAAAGCTTTGCACTCCACATGCCTCACAGCGCCAAGCACAGGGGACTGCTGGGGAACTGCAATCACAATCATCTCCTTTCAGAGCCAGAGTTCCGATTGGCTCTCCAGCTGTTCCACAGCTTTTCAGGGGCAGTGACACATAAAGATCAAAGTCATATTAAAAGAGATACCGGGATAATTCACCTTCTCTTGCTCAACATTGGTTCAACATTATGAAAATTATTATTATTGTTTTTTTTAGATCTCTTTAATGCTTCCGAGATAATGGGGAAGGCAGAAACAGGAGGTAGTCACTGTGTTCAGGTTCATCGAATGACAAGAGCCCGACTCTTAATGTCTCTTTGCTGTTTATTTTCCAATTACAACAGCCCCCATGAAATCTAAGAAGCTTATATACAACAAGCCAAAGATACAGCTGGCAGTGGTTGAGTAAGAGTTGAACCAATTTCAAGGATTTTTCTCATGACTTCATCATGTCGAGCGTAACAACCGCTCTACAAAATGCTGACAGCTGCATGCATCCTGATGTCTGTAAGAAATGCTCCACATTTCCACACCCATTCAATAGCTTTTCAAAGCCAGTTGTGGACCCGCTGACATCTGCCTACGACCATACCTATATTTAAAATGAAGAGAAACTGCAGCTTGTCAAATACTACAAAGTGGTGGTGTAAATTAGAGACATCTCACTGGGCCCAGCAGCCAAAGCATGAAAACGTTGACCTTAGAATTGACAAAATGATGATGATGGATCAATCAACGAAACATATATTAATTTGTTTACATGGACAATTTTACTATGGCCAATCCCAGCTCACATCGGGCGAAGGGCAGGGTACACCCTGGACAGGTCGCCCTGCGATGGACTGGCGACACAAGAACAGAGACTAACAACCACTCACACTTGCATTCACACCTACAGTCAATTTATATAGTCACCAGTTAACCTATACATGCATGTCTTTGGACAGTGGGAGGAAACCGGAGTACCAGGAGGAAACCCACGCAGACACGGGGAGAACATGCAAACTCCGCATAGAAAGGACGCAGGCCGGGAACCGAACCCGCAACCTTCTTGTCTCACAATCTCTTCTTACTTGCCCATTGTTGAGGATGGCATTTAAAAGGTGGAAGGTGTAAAAAAACATTCTCTCAGTGTCCAGGGAGGAGATGTTTCACTTTTAATGGGCAGATGTTGATCCTGATAATGTATTTCATAATTTCATTCACTATGCTAATGGAACATTAATGTCTAGGAGAGGAGGAATTTTTTTGTGGATGATCTTTGCACATTTCAACCTCTAGGAAATGATTACAAACACAAAAAACAATTACACCAATCAGGCATAGCATTATGACCACTGAGGGGCGAAGTGAATTACACTGATGATCTTTTCACCATGCCCCCTGTTAGTGGGTGGCACATTTTGTCCTCATAATGAATGGGTTAGAAGCAGGAAAAAACGGCAAAGCGTTAGGGTTTCAGCAAGTTTGACAAGGGCCAGATGGTGATGGTTACACAATTTGGTCAGATCATCTTCAAAACTGTAGCTCTTGTCAGGGGCTCCCAGTCTGCATTTGTCGATACCTATCCAAAGTGGTCCAAGGAAGGAACAGTGGGGAACCGGGGACAGGATCATGGATGGCCAAGGCTCATTGATGCACATGGGGAATGAAGGCGGCCATGTGGTCGGATCCCACAGATGAGCTACAGTCGCTGAAAATGCTATAGAAGTTAATGCTGGTTCAAATAAAAAGGAGACAGAACGCACAGTGCTCACAGTAGCTGCAGACCAGTCAGGGCGCCCATGCCAAACTCTGTGTGCCACTGAATGCACCAACAATAGGCACATGAGCGTCACACCGGATCACAAAGCAGTGGAAGTAGGTTGCCTTGTCTGCTGAATCGTGTTTTGTTTTACATCATGTGGATTGCCGGGAGCGTGTTCATCACTTATCTGGGGAACACATGGCACCAGGATGCACTATGGGAAGAAGGCAAGCAGGCAGAGGCAGTGTGATGCTTTGGGCAATATTCTGCTTGGAAACCCTGGGTCCTGCCATCCTTGTGGATGTGGATGGAAACGGTATTCCCTGATGGCTTAGGCCTCGTTCAGCAGGATAATGTGCCATGCCAAAAAGCAAAATTGGTTAAGGAATTCTTTGAGGAGCACAACAGTGAGTTTGAGGAGTTCACTTGGCCTCCAAGTCTGTGGGATGTTCTGGATAAACAAGGCCCCCAAGCCACACCTTACAAAGACTTAAAGGATCTGCTGCTAACATCTCGGTCCAGATACCAAAGCTCCCCTTCAGTGGCCTAGCGTAGTCCAGGCCTCAATGTGTCAGAACTGTTTTAGCAGCAAAGCGGGACCAACACAATGTCAGGCAGGTGGTCATAATGTTATGCCTAATCAGTGTATACTTTTTCTGTTTCTAAGCAATTTCAAGATAAGCTAACATAACCAATTTTCTGACTACTACTTTTTCCCAAATTTTTGTAAACTCATGTTTGAATGCATACAGATAAAGCAGAATAAAATGAAATAAAGCTGCAGGAGCTTTCACTCTTAATTCAACCTCTCAACATCCCTGGAGATGTGGTTTGCCAGCACTCTCTCTCCCTGTGTTTGTTTTGGTAAAAGGTTCTTGATCAGTCACATCCTCCTGAAACACTCTGTGCAGGCAGTGAGGCAACGAGAGGCCCATCTGTCCCACAGTGGGAGCTCCCACTGGTGCTTGGGTGAGACTCTCTCCAGCCCCACTGTGCCAACAAGATTTCCCTTAAACTGTGCACTGGGGACTAGTCTGTGTCCTGGGTGCTTCATCAGGCCAACGAGCTGTTAGCTTGACTGAAGACGACTTAGGGTGGCCTAACTTGTTAGAGTTAATGCATCTTCAATGGGAGGTTTAGGAGGGTTTATGGTTGTCATTGCAGAATATGTCAGTATGGATACTGATGACCACCTTTGGTCTCTTGCGTGTTTATGGCTTCCAAGTTTGGCAAGGACAACTGTTTATAAACCCTGAACTGTTGTTGAACTGATCAGGTATCTGTCTAATACAGCTGAGAGTGCATTCTGAATGCAAAATCCCTATTGCCACCTTTTTCCATGGCATTAATGAGACAGGGAGAAGGATGGTTCCTTTCAGTGTTAATCGCTGTTATCACTGGGAACATGCCCCACAGCGGCTGCTCCCAGAGACATAGTTACAGCTGAGAGGAGTAGATATTATGACAGCACACCCTGCAGGAGGGTTAATTTTATTTTATTTTATTCATTTGTTTTCATCAGTAGATTTTATTCTTGAATTATCCAAGTGATCTTGACATCACATTCCTCCATGAACTGCCGAAGAGTAGAATTTACTAAACTATATGTTGCAATCCAGACGGACATTCAGGAGAAAGAGGTGTTAAAAAACTATCTCTGAGCCAAACCTTAACGGATCATGCTGTGAGCACAAGACAAACACCCACTGTTCAAAAACACAACTTGTGCCTTTTATCTGTGCTGGTCCCCACAGCAGCTGCAGTTCAGCCCCAGGGCACTTTCATATCCCATCGACATGTTGCTTTTGATAACAACATTCCTGTTGGGGAATCCAAACAAAGCAAGATAATGGCAATCTGCTGTTCAGTGAAAGCTGTGTGATCATAATTGTGGTTACACTTAGAGGAGAGTAGCAGTATGTGGGGAAAAATCGTGTTAAAGAAGCTCGTTCTTAGTTCTTAGGCCCGAATCAACTTCTTGGGAAGTCCCCAGGGAGACAGAGAATCCCTGTAATCTGACGATCAGTAAGAGGCATGCTGGTCTAAATAGCATAATCCTTTTAATTTGAGTTTCTCTGTGAAGATGAACAATCTGAGCTGCGAAACACAAAATGAAGGTGCATCAGTGGAGCAGTATTTGTGTGTGAACACATTTAAAGCGCCATGTTATCATTAATACTGCATTCATTTCACACCTGGCTTCATTACTTACAGGAAAAGAATGAGAATTTGTTCCATGTTTCCACTAACCCTCGTGGTGATTTCACTTTCTATCTATTTTACCTGTCATTCACCACAAACTTTAGGAATATCTGGGTTTTGCCTCTTCACACTGCAGAAAAACTGCATTTAATCGATGGACACCATTAGTTTTTATTACAACACATCTGTCATAATAAGTACAGGTTAATTATTATTATTATTGTTATTATTCACTATGGGCCTGTCACAAGTGTCTAGATACAGGGAGCAGGTAAGGTTCATAGACAGTGCTGGGTGCTTCCAAGATTTATGGCCCTGTCGCAGATGTCTGGGGATGGGCCAACTTTCCCAGTTGCTCATTACAGTTCTCACCCCTACTGTCATCTGCAGCACTTTTACTGTATCAGAATCAGTTAATTATTTTATTGTGATTTATTTTATTTTTATGTTGTTGTCATTTTTTTTACAATAGAAATTTGACCAAAAAAAGGGCAATCTTAGCTTAGTGAGTTTCACTTTTTTTAATGAAGACAGCACAAGGGTTAAATATGAGGCTACATCAGTAGACACCTATCTAAGACTAGCATAAAATCTGTGGAAAGCCAATAACATGGTTTTGCAGGAACTACATGTGGAAAGCTTCTGGACTTTCTGCAAATTCCAATCTCAGAGCTGTGATAAAACAAACAAGATATGCTTTTTCAATTATTATGTTAAGCTGAGCTAAACAGCTTCTGACTATAGCTTCATATCAAACAGACAGATATGAGTGGTATCCTCCTTCTAATTTAACTGTCAGGGTAAGAATATAGTGTAGTTCCTAAAATGTATATTAGTCCTTTAACACTTTCACTCTTGAGATATTTTCTGATTTTGCCTTAATACATCATATGAAAAAGAACGGCAGTTTGACTTTTT
Organism: Echeneis naucrates; assembly: GCF_900963305.1. Classification (NCBI taxonomy): domain Eukaryota; kingdom Metazoa; phylum Chordata; class Actinopteri; order Carangiformes; family Echeneidae; genus Echeneis; species Echeneis naucrates. Next base: position 20,087,867 of record NC_042531.1, on the reverse strand, counting down.
TTTTTTTTTTTTATTACTTATATAGCCTGACAATAATGCTTTTCATTTTGGCAAACTGCACCAAGATATTGGAATTGACTCCGGGGAAAAGCAAAAGTTAGATATTGTAACCCCAGTTCCATACAAACCACACGGAGAACCATCTTCAGTCCAAACTACTGGATTCAGTTGTTTACAAACCTCTTTAGCTGCCTAAAACAAACCCTCTGGAAGCCCAAAAATGGCTGTGTAATAAAATATTAAGTGGCTAATGTCATTTGTCATTAATAAATAGAGCAATCATTTATCTTATATTGTACCCACACATTTGAGTTTTTTTAAATAACCTGATAAAGGCCATGCAGGTGATGATGTCAGCATTACTGAGGGCGTAACAGTTGAATTCATTTGAAAACTCTAGGAGGACCTACAGGCCCACATTTGTTGTATTTAAAGTTTTCCTGTAACATGCCAAGACAATTTTTACCTTTCTGCACATTTTGCTCAACTACAATAAAAAAAATAAATAAATATTGAAATGAATTGGAAATAAATAGGATTAATTGGATAATTTAATTGGATTTAATGATTTGAATTAATGAAATTAATTGGGATTAAAATAGAAATAAACTGTACACGTTTGGACAATCATCTCATACCAAATGACACTTATATCCTTTGTGGGAGCTTTAAATGGGATTAAAAAGGAGGGGGGGAGGCTCCCTCACCAAACCGACATGCGCTGCAACTAGCTATCATGGTCTTTGTCCCAGAAGTTATCATACACCCTTTGATCTGGTCAAGGGCAGATTGCAGGACACAGAAACGGCCTTAGGTGGTTGAAAGAATAGACAGAGATTAACTTGTTGGAACTTGCAATCATCAAAAAAAAAAAAAAAAAGATATACATTGAAAATCTGACATGTGGGGCGACTAAAGATGTAAGGTGTTAAATGAGTAATCACTTTGTTATCCTGTACCCCTTATCGTAACTCCTGTGTCCATGTTATTTGATCGATTTGATTTATTTTATTTTTCATTTAAATAAATAATTTTAAGCACCTGAAGGGTTATCACAACTGTTCAGATGTGGACATTATAAAATCCTGATTGCATGTCACAATTGTGCTCGTTTTCCATTCACTGCAACTGGCTTTAATGGCTATGGGAAGCTGGCTGTAATGGGACAGACACAAAGTGTTGCAAATACCAAGGTGATTTAAAATAACTTCTGTTCCTCAGAGAGAAATTATCCTTTGCACAACTAATGTGGTTCTAGAAATAGCAAAGTTAGAGTCATACTGTATTGATTAGTTTTATTGCCATTATATTTAGAACAGGGCAGCAAGGCAACATAGGGGTTGGTGCTGTTGCCTCACAGCATGAAGGTCGTGGGTTCGATCCTGGGCCTGGGGCTTTTCTTTGACGAGTTTACATGTCTTCCCCCGTGCCTGCGTGTAATTCTGCCAGGCACTCTGGTTTCCTCCCACCGTCCAAAGACATGCATGTTTAGGATAATTAGTGTGAGTGGTTGTTGGTCTCTGTCTGTCTCTGTGTGTTGGCCCTGTGATGGACTGGTGACCTGTCCACCGTGTATCCCGCCCTCGTCCAATGTGAGTTGGGATTGGCTCCAGCACCCCGGACGACCCGGAATGAGACAACCAGTAGAAGATGAATGGATGAATATTTGGAACATACAGAGTGATAATGCCAGTGATCCACAGCCACAGACTAATTTCCACTTGATCAGTATTTCATACCATGACATTACAAAGATAATTAAACACCAAGCTGCCTGTTTTCTGAGGTGAATGTGGAAAAACTTGATGCACTATAGAGAAAATGCTAAGAAGCGCAATGTTGAATGCTAAATTCCATTCCGTATCATTAATTTGCAACTGCAAATCTACATGTGCATCTGCAAAAACTACAAATGCTGTGAACTCCTAGTCCTCCTGCTTTGAGTCACATTAGCTGCTTGCATTGCAGCACAGGCACTTCTAAAGACTGATCCATCCAACTCCAAACACTGCTGCTTGAGTGTTCACCTAAATCAAGACAGTAAAACACAAACAAAATCAGCAGATCTTTGCTTTGGCTTCTCGATCTGTTTCCATTCTATGACCTGTTTAAATCTCTCATTTGAGCATGGGACTAGATCTGTCTGTCAATCACATCCAAACTAAATCAAAAAGCAATGTCCAGTGTTTCATCTATCTAGAAGAAGCTCCAACTGTTAACTGTCATAAACGAAAGGCTTAGAATATTCAGCTTTGCAATTTGCATTTCTTCAATTATATCCTGGCACTATGCTGTATGTTTTTATTCTGTAACTTTATCTAGCTGGAGCTTTCCTTTCTAATGAATTTTGTCTTTGTTTTCTTGTCTCAGTTGTCCTAAATTAAATAATCTCGGAATAAAACTGATGCTGCCCTAGAAAAGTGTTGTTATTGGGGCGATCTGCTCTGCGCTTTCAGTCACGCACTGCCTTATTATGTGCACTCGACAGTCCCCTCATTCTACGTATATGCTACTTTTATAATTCTAGCAACATTTTCATGTAAGCATATGAAATGTAAGATTTTACAGTGCATACTGACGATAATGAGCACAACATCTTCCCTTAGCATAGATCTATAAGTTTCTCTTGTTACCTTTATATTATGGATGCGACAAAACATAGCTACTGTTGATTGAGTTGATTAAGTTATGTAAAGCAAACTTCAGCCAGGTGAAGGTTAGGTCTAATGAAAGTAATGCTGACAATAAATGCTGGTCAGACTGCCCATCATAAAAATTTGTTGCCTGTGTGTTTTTGCGATGAACGCTCCACCACTCAGTCTTATCACCTTGACCTTGTTCTCAAAAGGACCACTCTCTGCAGCATTGAGGTAACACACACCTATAATGCAACACCACACTTGGTTTTATCCATCCCACAGCAGGAAAGATCACATGAAAGCAGTTGGAGGTCTTCTGCCAGGATTGACATTAAATGTTAATATTTACCCTGCCATATTTGTTGGTGTATTCAGTCCAATGAATAATTGAATAAAGCGAGACAGAGACCTCTTCAAATGGGAACATATTTTGGCTGCAGCTAAATCATTCATCTGACACTGTGCTTGCAACGCACAAAGACAACAAAACATCACAATTCAACTGACACTTTTTTTTTTTTTTTGGAATATGTCAGATAAGATTCCCAAAACTTTTCTTCACGTGGTTTACTTGCAACTCAGCCGAGCAAAGAGGTCAACTTTATTCTCTTAGGAAGTTTTGCACCACATCTAAAACAGAAAGTTTCAGCGCCAGAGACATTCATGCAACAACACGGATCCCGACCCAGGCGATAGGGCTCGGACAACACTGGTTCAGTCGGCTCCCTTACCTTCCCTTCAGCCGAATACCTCCGGCTGTGCTGCGCGGCTCCTGCGCTCTGGTTCATGCTTCAGCACCGTGGACAGCTCCGGCGCTTCGGCTCAGGGTGGACTCAGTGACCCGCCCGGCAACGCGCAGCTGCTGGGAGGACGGAGTGACGAACTGCGGACGCTCACCGGGCTCCTCTTCTTCTTCTTCTTCTTCTTCTTCTTCTGTGACACGCGTGTTTTCCCAGCCAGTGATGCCCTGCGCGTAAAGACTCGCCCTGCTGGTGCGCCAGCTGTTAGCCCTAGCGCGGCTGTTCATTCATCCGACGGAAATGCTGCGCAGTCAAGTTCGCCCTCACGAACCCATATACGACAGAACAGGCGGGGAAGGCAATCACAGGATCTGTCTGGGCATCCAAACCCTGATAATATATAATTATAAAGAATTTCAATCTTTCAGTTTTAAAAAAGGTCCTTTTTTGTGAAGCCTAAATAATTAATAGATAATAGTCGACAGTTGCTGGTGCACGAATGAAGCCTTTGAGATAAAATTAGAGATGGCATATTGCTCCATGGGCACCGATTGCATATCAAGATAAACTGATGACGACAGTGTGCTGCTTGTAAAGCTCCATATTTTTTTGCAGAGATTACATTTCCCACAATCTTGGATGGATTCACTGTGACTGGAAATATTAGGAGAAATGTGCTGAAAGAATATGTCTGTTATATTCTCAGGGAGGAAGAAGGACAGGCCATTTTGTGTGGTAAACATGCTTTGTCTATGGTACGTGATGTAGACTAATGACCATCAGGGGCAGATCCGTTGGTTATAAGAAGAAACTGTATTGCTCATTCATTTATCTTCAACCGCTTACATGTTTCGGGGTCACTGGTGGGTGAAGGTGGGGTCACCCTGGACAGGTCACCAATCCATCACAGGGCTGACACAAAGAGACAGACAGAGACCAACAACCACTCACACTGACACTCAGACCTACAGACAATTTAGATGTCTTTGGACGGTGGGAGGTAACCTGAGTACCCAGAGCAAACCCACACAGACATGGCGAGAACATGCAAACTCCGCACAGAAAGGCCCCAAGCCGGGAGCCGAACCCACAACCTTCTTATTGTGGGGCAACAGAACTAACCACTATGCAGCTGCGCTGTCAAGCTGTATTGTACTGAAGTCAATGTGAAAATATTCCCTACTTCTCCTTTGATTTATTAGGTTAGTAAATGTTTTCTTACTGAATTTATGATCAAAGTCTCTGCTTTAAAGGCTCCAATGCAACATGATGTTATTTATTTAATTGATGGTCTCATTTTGAAACAAATTAAAAGGGTAAACTTGAACAAACTTTTTGTCTTCTTCATTTCCCCTCTCTTCTTGTTTGTGTTTTCAGTCTAATATTTTAATTGTGTTATATAGAATGGTGGACCCATTTACTGGAAATATTTATTTTACAATCCACAGCAACTTTAATTGTAAAGAAATAGGACATTTTCTTTTGCATACAGGATGATGGTGCCTGGACCTGCTAGCAAACAAACACTATACTTTTTACAGCACGTGCACACAGACACACACCTCCACTAGTCAGTTGATTTATGCGTGAGTGGAAAAATTGTTACAAAAAAAATATGTTTTTAAATTCATTTGACATTTACAACCAAGAAGAGTGCAGAGCAGACTGAATTTATTTCCCTCCCAAAGAAATTTCCCAATCAAAGAGGAAATAAAGATTGATTACTGATGTGCTGGTATGCCAAGAGATGACATAATACAAGAGAAGCAAGACCACACGACATACAACTTAACTCACTCATCTTCTACTGCTTATCCAATTCCAGCTCACACTGGGTGAGGCCAGGGTTCACCCTGGACAGGTTTCCAGTCCATCACAGGGCCAACACACAGAGACAGACAGAGAGAAACAGACAGAAAGCACTAACCACTAATCCACTGTGCTGCCTGAGATATAACTTTAATTCAATCCTGAGAAAGACAAAATCCCAACAAAACCAAACACGGTGGAAACAAGGAGGACAAGCAGGACTGGCTCACAGCCATTACATCATATAGAGCAAGGGGGCTGAATATGCCCTATGCCCTACGACCAGACTCTGCCAATCAGGCTTCCACAGACCAAAGTCCAAAAGCACAGTACACAATTTTAAATGGTCATGCTGACAACATCTGAGAAATATGATCGCAGGAATGCTAGCCCCCGTCCTTCAAAATAAGTCTGTGCTTCAATACATACAAATTTCATCCGGGATGTTAAATATCCTGTTTACAATAGTGCAACAACATCTTGCCTGTCCCCCTCAGGCAATCTCAGGTGAAGTTAAACAAAATATAAAGTATAAAGTATGAATTCCTGATAAAACTTTAGTTTATAGCTCAGCAAATCCAACTGTACCCTTTAAAAATCAGGCAGGCAGCAGGTACCCCATGTTGAAAAAAAAAACAAACCAAAAACTTCAGTATAAGTTATTGCGCCTCTGTCCACAGCTTCACATCTTGTTCCCCAGCACCAGTATTAATGCATTGGTCTGCAAAAGATTAGGTAGTAACTCCAGAGTAATTATGCTGTTTGCTGCAGACTGTTTATCTTCCAAAAAGAATAGTAACATATTTCAAAACAATGTGGACAGCAGAGTAAATGACCACAGTTTGCTGATAAGACTGTTTCTGTTTGAAATACTCCATCATGCTGATTTTCATTGAATTTATCAGGGACGATTATAATCTACAGTAGTGAAACACCATGGATTGTGTAAACATATCTAAATGTGATCACTGCTGTGTTGTTTCTCGTCTGTCTGGACTTACATGTAACATCTATTCTCAGCTCTTCTCAACTTTTAATAAAGGTGCATGATTCCTTTCCCATTGTTACACTTGATCAATCTGTATTAATTTCCCAGAGAAATAATATGCACAGCCATGAGAATCACCCTACAGTAGGGGCAGTCTGAGGGATATTATTTGCTACTTCTGTTGTAAACGCCTGTTAATACATAACATAAGATAAATTGGTTGCTGCTTACTTTTGAAAACATCGTAAATCTCTGACGCCAAGTGTGGAGCTCATGTTGCACAAAACATAATAATCACTAACATGACCAATGGGCATTTCAATAACAATCCCATGGTATTAAAGGGAATGTCAACACTTTTTGTGGCAGAAATAACAAAAGGTCTCTTCATTATATAGATGCCCGTGGAGATATGGCTGGAGTTAAGGTATTGGACAGGATCCCCCTGGAGGTTAGAGGCTGTAGGTGGTTGAGGGATCAATAAAACCAGCAGGGGGGAAATGGAGGCCCACAGGTGAACCACCTTAAATATACTGAAGGTTAGGCGGAGGTGATGAGTTGTGGCACAGTGGGTCAAAAACGTAATTGGCTCGAGGACTGTGAGGACAAAGGTGTCTCATCAGATAAGATGATGCGAGAATTTGAGAGAGAGAGAGATTCACTCTGGCAGTAAAGGAAAGAGACAATAAGATCAATAGATGAAATCAACTGACAGAGGACAATGAATGCGTATTTTTTTATGCAAGCATCATACACTTGGTTCCCAGACCACATTGGCTTTCAAGACACTACAATATTACACGAGGAGGGAAGAAATATTAAAAGAAGCAAGCCAATACATGATATTGAATATGAACAAAATACTTTAATAAAATAACAGTCCAAACTCTCATGTATTAATGTTACATAAAAAAAAAACTTAGACTGTAAGTAATGATTCTCCCCTGTCACCATTTGGAAGGAGTCTACCTACTCCTAGTTATTCAAAGATCAGAAAAAGAAACCCAGTGAAGCAGAGACTTCAGTGCACGTTAGTCTCCGTTACAAACACACATCCAGCAACCTGTCAATCAACGTGGCCACATCCTCACTTCTACATATAACAATATAAACTATCGGGTTTAAGGGGGTCTTTGGTGGCTCACCAAGTAGAACACACTGCAAAAGGCCTGGTTTGAGTCAAGTGTCAGTCTATCAGCCACACTGAAAGCACAATTCCATAAAGCGATTCATTGCTTTCTCATCTGTTTTTCCTCTGTTTCCTCTGTTTTCCTCTGTTTTTCATATCATGTTGCCTGGAGGACTTGAAACGAGAAGCTGAGGAGACAAACTCAGGAGGAAAACATTTACTAACCAAACAAATGAAGTGAGAAGTACAGGAATTATCTCACAGACTTCAGTACAGTTTGACTTCTTTATTACAATGAGAGGAGTCACCCCCTGATGGCTACTCGATGAAAGAATTGGCTTCACTTCGTAGATCCACAGTTGACATCTACTTTAATGGTGTATAATTATAGTCCAAGGTCAGGTTTTTGCTGTGTGCTGCTCCCCTCCCCTTGCTTCCTTTCTCTCTCATCTACATTCTAATAAACACAACAATGCGAAAAAAAAAAAATAAATAAACTTTTAGCTTTAATAAATAAGTGAATGAGTGAGATTGATTCTTTTTTTTTTTCCTACTAGGCTGTAATCATGTTTCTTCTCTTCTGTAATGTTAGACATTTTTACATGGGCGTCGATGCAGCCTGACTCACTTCTGGTGCCAGACTCTATTGGTCTGAAGAGGAACTGCAGGATTTACCTGCAGTTTCTGCCACGCAACAAAAACTGAGCTTTGTCAGTAAAAGTCTTATTTCAAGGTAACTTTAATGTCTTGGAAAGATTAACATGAAGTTCATTATAAATAATACATTCTTTACCTTCCCAGAATCAAACATCTGACATCATCTTTTCTTGTCTGGGACTGAATGGACTGCCCAGCTTAAACAGCCAAAGGAATGAAAGAATAACAGGAGAGCAAAGATCCTCATTAACCAAACTCTCTTCAGAGTGGCCATCAAATATTAATCGAGCACTGATTCACTGTCGACTGTTGCATATGAAATTCAAGGTTGGAAATAAGGTGGTTGTTTTTGTCACCACTTGTCACTAAATGTGTTAAGGTCACTTATCTCAGCCACATACTATACATATATATATACATATATATATGTATATATATATATATATATATATATATATATATATATATATAGTCAACATTTACTACTAAAGAAAAAGCAACATCTTCTCAAAAAATGCTCAGGCACACACCAGACAAAATGATCAGCACAGCCCTTCTTGGCTGTGTGTTTAGAGGAGGTAGGAAGTCTGCAGCAGAGGGTATCTTGCCAGTTATAGCTTGTTCGGAGCTCTTCCATAGAAAAGTGGGTGTACAGTCCGCTGGAGCTCGTTCCTGCTGCCTCAACTTTATTAGGTAAAGGCTCTCTCTTCTGTCGGCTCAATCACAGTTTGAAGGCCACAGCTTACTGTCATGAAACGTGCTCATCCATTTTAGATAGTGGGAGACGCAACCTTTTGATGCATGAAAGGTCAAAGTGTGAGAGGAAATGTGTCACTCCTGAACACCAAAATGCCACCAGATATAGACTGTGCTGACACGGGACACGGCTGAGATTTTAGCTGCAGAGCTACAGTGAGTTTCCACTCACTGTACTATTTGTGATCATGCTTTATCTTTTTCAAAATGGAAAAATCCACAGGTCTTGCATCTTGAATTCATTTTGTTAATGAAATCTCTTCCATTTACAGATGATGATAAACGCAAGACCACACTGTGGTTTTCACATTGTCAGCCTGTTCTTTTTTTCAATGTCTATAAGTCTGCCAAGTCACACCCTGACCCTGTCATTCCAATTGTGGTACATTTAGATAGCATCAGCCTTCAGTATATTCCTGCTCACCATTACCCAGAGAAACAGCACCTACATTCATCCCTCATTTACTCATCCATTCATTTGACCACTACAGATTTCAGATGGAAATGAATCATCAGTAACTACTCTTAGCTGCCACAGTATCACATAATTGTTATTTCTTACAGTTCCGTTGTTGGGAATGTGCTCATACAATGGCTTCTTTACAGATATAGAACAGAAAATATATTTTCATGTCTGTCTGAGTTTGCTTTGTGGACCTGGATAGTTTACTGTTTCAGGCAGCACTCATGCCTTTCTCCCCCCAGAACTGCATATTTTGGAGAGGAGACACCCAGATGAGATGTGAACAGTCAAAATAAACGGTGAATGACTTGCTGATACAACCTGTGTATGGATGATGATGCAAATGAAGCAATTGTGTTACTGTCAGTCAATCTTCAAATAATTTTGTGGAAGGAATGAAGAAAATCTTCCTTTGATTTCTTTTTACACGGACTGCATATAAAAGACTTAGACATTCACTTTCTCTAGTGACCATCACAGTCAATGAGGCAATGAGTCAATGAGAAAGTGGCCCTAATTTCTCTCTTGATTTATTAGCTAAGTAAATGTTTTGAGTGTTTTCAGCTGTCATTTGTTTGTGTGTGTGCGTGTGAGAGAGAGATTGCTGATCTCACCCCTAAAGTGTTTTAAGCTGTATGTCATTTTCTTCCCCCTCCCAGAGTATTACCATTGTCCACTGTGTCACTGATCTTTTTTCTCAGCAAGCGGCCCAGCAGTCTCTAAACATACTCCCTCTTGTGTTTTGACCAGTTATTCTGTGACTTTCAGTTTAGTTTTACTCTGTGCACTTACTTATCTTATCTGTTTACTGAGTCTGCTTGTAATGAGGACCTCTTCTCTGATCTTATGAGATGTACTAGAATTACTCATTGTCCCGAAGACATGTCCTTTCCCTGCACATGAACATGGCAACTTATTTAACAAATCTGAGCTGCTTTTGTCATCAGTATGTCCCCAGTCGTCAAGGTCACCTTGTCTGTACATGTTATAAAATCAGGACTTACAGCAGAGCATTGTAGTTACTCCTGTTAATGATAACGGGCAACGTTTCAGTCACTGGACCAAATTTCCTCTCTTTTGTGGCTACATAAATGTAAAGACATAAGCTTTACTGTAGCATCAACTATATCAATATACTTTATATGTGAGCACAACTGGAAGAGGAGAGGCAAACAGATAGGGCTGAAACAGGTTCACTTGCTTTGACATCCTTGTTCTCCAATGACGTCAAAATGTCACAATGTCTGTTGTTTCATCTTCCTCTCTGCCAGATCATCCATTCAGCCTTCTAAGCCACTGTGTGTGAGCCCTTTGTCCTGCTTGTCCTGTTTTTTCAGACTTCGCCTTTTCACTTTATGTCCCTTTGAGGCACACCTGGTTTAAGTGCCATCGAAATGCTGACTTCTGCCTGGTCTATCTGACACAGTGAAAAAGAAACGTTGCTTTCAACCTCCCTGCCTTGTCTGTGATTGATGTTATTAGGTCTGAACCTTAGTACACTGAGTGCACTACATTAGTAGTGGTGTTTACTCACCACTTGTTTCACTATCTCAGACTTGGCCTGGTTGTATGAATCTTATTTTAGGAGTATCTAAGAGATTCAAAATGAATGAACCAGTGGCTACAATACTTTTATACATATTTAGCATATATATGAGCAATACATTGGTGAGAAAATACTGCTATCCAGGGTTAAAGCATTTCATTTGAACTTGTAGTAGTCCTGTTTCATACATAGGTCCCAGCTTGTCACTGTCCCAGTACTCATTCAAGGGATCATTAGCTTGTGTTTAACTACCTAGCATCTTCAGTAGGCTATGCAGTATTCTGCAAGAGTATTTGTCAGTGTTATTAGAGAGATAAAAAAGCATATATAATTTCATAAAAGAGGATTTTTTTTTGCTACTTTTTTACTACTCTTACTTATCTAATTTTCGATGGAATTGTATAAAGCTTTGTTCTGCTCCTGTTAAATGAACAGCATTATGCTGTTCATAAAAAGGGACTACTTCCTGGAACAGATTCCCTGAAAACACATGAGGACAGAACTTGATGAAATTTGATGAACTGACCTGATGAGCAATGTTTACAGTTAAAACACCTGCAGTGACTGAAAAGATTAAAGACAGTCAATGGCTCACTGGCAAGGGCGGCATCATCAATTAGGTATGTTTGAATGAGTTATTGGAAAATGGTAATGGAAGATATTCTTTCTTTTAAATGTCCACTTTCACAAGGGAAAAATGTAACACAATGACACTCAATTGACTATTGGTAATCAAGGAAATGTTGTATTTCACAGTAAAGTACTATAGACCATCTAGAGCACAATTAATGAATTTATGTTTTATTTTGTTTTGTTTTGTTTTTTTTGTCTTAGCTGACTTGAGTCTGTTGCAACAGGGACGTGTTTGAGGAATTAGGTGTGGATTTCGCTGCACAGTCTGCACAGTACTGTTTTATTCATTAACTAGATACAATGCTTTGCCATGTGGTTAAGCAGGCAACCATGTCTACCTGTATCCACCCACAGTTGGCACACACTGTGCTGTGTTATTGAACTTTCAATGGTTTCCCCTTCACGGAAAAAGAAATCTCCCACCAAGCTATTTCACCAAAGCTGCTAAAACAGATCAGCTGCTCCAGTGGATGTGCTTGCAAAAAAAAAAAAAAAAAGCCCTCTGTCTTTACAATGATCTGATTCTGGGCATTCAGTCCTGCCACGCTGCCCTGGCCCACATAGGCTCCCACTGTACTAATCCTTCGGACTCTTTTGTAATCTCTGGCCTGCGGATAATGTGTCTTAGGTTATGTAATAATGAAAAGATTTTTCAAAACCTCCTCTTATTTTAGTTTCTCCAGCCTCTATTTTTGTTTCTTTTGAGGTATATTAATAAACCAATTCACTCAATCTATTTTTCCCTCTAACTTCTGTTGGATCTTCTGAAGACACCAAACAAATTCTAAATTTATATTCAGAAAGCAAAACCTCAAGAAATGATCTGCAGGATGATGCGAATTATGCTCCTTCACAGTAACCTAACTTTGTCCACTCAGAAATTCCTTTTAATCTGTCTCATCTCTTCCTCCACCATGTTCGCCTTTCATTTATATTTAGTGTATATAATCTTTTATGGCGTGATGACTGATTCTACTTTGATCTACGTGAGTATATGAGTTATTTGCTGATGCAGCCAAATGCTTTGGGGTTCACGTGGAGGATTAAATGCATGGGGCCTTTGGTCAGAGAGTGGTGCCATGTAAGTCCAAAACCTGACCTGATCAGTCCATCAACCATCGATCTGAGTCATGTGTCGTCACTACTTTCCTCAATCGGCAACAGGAAATAAAACTGCCAGATGCATTCCTCCTTCATTTCTCCCTCCACATTTTCTTCAATTCTGAAGGATGGTGTTTATTTATATGTTCTGCAACAGTCAAAGCCTCATTTTTTTTTTTTATTCTCAGCCTTTCAGTCATTAGCGGAGGAAAAGCTGATCTGATGTCTTACCCTTGAGTCAGTAAACTCAACAGCCACACACAATCATTAAATAAATTTCCACCTCCACTTCCCATGATGCAAGATGGCATTATTTTTGTGCTTTCATTAGCAGTGACCCCACTGACTTATGTGTTTCCTTTTACCTCCCATACAGACGGCAGATATCAATGTGACAGGGAGTCGATTGTTCTCCCAGTAAGATGAGACGAAGGAAGTCTTCATCCTCTTTCTTTCGATGGATTCCCAGAATTGTCACTGCTGCTGAAGCTTGTGGCAGGTGCAGGTGGAAGTTAATCATTCGACTTCCACTTATTTGTGTAATAGGGAATTTTTAATTCCCCAAACTGAAAAAAGTTCAGTGTCAGTGTCCTTGTTCAGAAAGGAGCAAAAATCATGTCCAGGCTGCTTTGATAGCCAATCAGCTTCCATCAAGCTTCCATTCTCATGTAAAATAGGCCTGCACAACAATAATAACCACAATAATGACAAGTCTCACAGCTGAAAGCTGAGGTTCATTATTCTGAGGGACCGAAACATTGACTTAAATTGTGATTTTGAGAAAACGGCAATGTAGATAATGGAGTTAATATACAACCGGTTTATGTCACAGGATACGTTTTGCATAATGACGTCATTACTGTTAGGATTCCATTGCATCGTTTTAGCAAAGAAGTGCTATTGCTCAATCACATTGCAGGTGTGATAGCTAACTTGTTTCCAGTCACATCAGTATTTCCATTAGCATGAATTATGTCCCAGAGCCAAACATTTTTAATAAATAGATAACATTTCACAATTCTTGAACCATAGTTTGATGCCAGAATCAAAAAAAAGAAATGTGTCCACACACTGAAACACATCCACATAATGAACCAGCAGTGATTAACATGGTGACAAACCAATAGCATGAAAAATTTATATAAAAAACATTTAAATTGTGATGTAGCCTATTATTGCTAGCACCCACCTTAGACCAATAGCAGCTGCTAAATTAGCAAAAACAAGCTAACGTTTGTGAATATGGGATATTGTAAAATGAGAGTCCATTACACTTTTACAAAGAGTAACATGGTAGTGAATATAAACAGGCTGATGATATTATTTCATTCATCCATCTTTATACCGCTTATTCGTTTCTGGGTTCACAGGGCTGCTGGAGCCACTCCCAGCTCACACTGGGTGAGGGGTACTCGCTGGACACTGAGACAAACAGAGACCAAGAACCACTCACACTCATGGACAATTTAGAGTCACAAGTTAACCCAAATACGATGTCTTTGGACGGTGGGAGCAAACCTACACAGGCACAGGGAAAACATGCAAACTCCGCACAGAAAGGCCTCAGGCCAGGAACCAAACCCACGACCTTCTTATTGTGGGGCAACAGCCCGAACCACTATGCTACTATAACCACTTTAGTTAAGTAATTAATTATTCAATTGGAAATGCTCAGTGTCCTCATACTGGCTTTTTGTTGTTCACAACAAATTTAAGGTGAAATACAAATTCTCCATTTACCATGTGGTTTCTACCTTTCACCTTTAAGTGAAAAATCTGGTTTTGGGAGATAAATGCTTGCTTTTCACAAGCTCTCTCTAATTGTTTCCAGTCCTTCCCTAAATGAAGCTCTATCCAGAAACATATAGCTAGGTACTATATTTTCATCATCCCATGCAGCTGCTTTCAGTGTCCCACTATTTTTTTACACTGATGCATTCCGTTTAAAAAAGGAATTGACTGCAGTCATTCTACTATTGCAGTGAAGGTACAGCACTATATTTTCAATCTCTCCTCTGTTGAAGAATGTAGTCATGCAGTCGTCAGTGTAGGAAGACAGCCTGGAAGTCTATTCTTACAATCTTCCAGCGGTTCTATTCAGCCACCATCATCATACAATAAGCCTCCTTTTCTTAGATCAAGGGGCCAGCAGAAAACAATGATTAGTATGCACTATTTTATAGCAAGCAGGGCTGACTGTCACATGGAGGCTCAGAGAGGACCATCTCTTCTTACAATGACACTGTAGAGCTCAACCAGCAGCATAAAAACCTGGACTGGGAATGAGAGTTGCAACTGAATAAACCTTGAATGATATAGGAATAGCCCTAATACTGTGCTTCATCCAAGAGGAACTGTCTGCAAAAATGTCTGCTTAAATATGGCTTTATTTCATTGTATCAAGATTGTATGTATATACACTACCAGTCAAAAGTACACACTTTCCTATTCATTTGAATGAGAACGTGTGTCCAAACTTTTGACTGGTAGTGTATGTCATAGAGACTTCTGTGTCAGGATGAATGTTACTTAGCTGGCTGGTTGGTCACTAATTGCAAATATTAAATGCAGTTGAAATTGAATTGGCATGCTGAATATGTGTTAAATTGGGAGGATTGTGTCATGTGAGTGTAAAAGCAGAGTTTGGATACTTGACCTGACAAACAACCTGAACAACCATACAGCTCTCTTTTTTTATGTCTAGCTTGTATGACTCTATAAATAGCACTTGTCACCATGGTTACAATAACATAAGGTTATGGCTTGGTCAGGTATAGGCATAATGTTTATAGGTGATGCTAAAGTGAAGATGGTGGAAAACACTTTCACATTAACATATCTGTCAAGTCAGGATTAGTCAGGGATATCAGAGCACAAGCTGCATCTTTCAAATGGGAATTGAACAACATCTCCTTCATATTCCTTTTTTCTGTTGACCCATTCATCCACCTAAACTTCTCCTGACAGAGAATAATGTGTAAAATTCTCTCTTTCGTCCTGTTATAATTACCACGGCCGCTATATATTACCTTGCAATGAAATCAATATATGTGGTCTTAACCCTCCTATTATCCTTGGGGTCAATTTGACCCCAATCAATGTTTATCATTCAAAAAACAATAGTTGGCTTTTTTTTTTTTTTGCTCCATATTTCATGACTTTTCCTAATTTGATGGGGACAACTGATTAAGCGTAAAATTATCATGATAATATTTTTTCAATGTGCTGAACGCATATTCCACGCATCGGTGTTCCTCTGGGGTCAATTTGACCCCAAGCTGTTTTAGCTGTGTAAAACTTGTCTGTCTGTGTGTGTGACCTAACATCCCCACACCTGCAGGTGCAGAGTTGATACTTTTGAGTTGATACATAATGGGGGGAAACTTTCCCGCTCTGTGGAGGGGGGGGGGGGACTTTCCCGCTCTGTGGAGGGCGGGGTATTCCTGCAAGGACATTGGTAGTTCATGCAAAATAAGGGAGGAGCAAACATATAAAAGCTTGCATTGCAGCCCTCTATCCACATCATTCTTCTTTGTGCTCTGTGTACACTGCAATCTGCACGCTCTCTCATTTGAAAATGTCTTCTGGGAAAAGGTTTACTGTCAATGACGTTTAGGAACAGCTCTTTGACAGTGAAAGTGACATAGAGGAGAATGTTTCTGAGACAGAGGATTGTGTTGAGGAGGACCCTGATTTTGAGGCATTCTCATCTGATGAGAATGAGAGTGTTGACCCTCCTGTTGCTTCTCAACCACCAGCAGACACGATCCTTTCCAAAAATGGAAAGATAATATGGTCCCTTTCCCCACTTAGACAGCAAGGTAGACTTAGCGCTACTAATATTATCAAAATGGTTCCAGGCCCCACCAGATATGCAATCAGCCATGTTGAAGACATCAAGTCATCATTAGAGCTCTTCATAACACCATCGATTGAGAATATTGTACTTGGGATGACAAATTTAGAGGGGAAGCGTGTGTATGGGGACAGTTGGAAAGACTTGGATGTCGTCGACTTGGAAGCCTACATTGGCTTGCTCATTTTGGGGGGAGTTTATAAATCAAAAGGTGAAGCAACAGCAAGCCTTTGGAATGCTGAGACTGGAAGGGCAATATTTCCAGCCACCATGTCTCTGAAGACATTCCAAGTTTTGTCCCGTGTCATACGCTTTGATGACAAACAAACAAGGCACGGCCGACGCGAACGTGACAAACTTGCGGCAATAAGGGATGTGTGGGACAAGTGGGTGCAGCGTTTACCCCTGCTTTACAATCCAGGCCCCCACGTGACTGTCGATGAGTGCTTGGTTGCGTTTCGTGGGCGCTGTCCATTCCGACAATATATGCCAAGCAAACCTGCCAAATATGGCATCAAAATATGGGCAGCATGTGATGCACAGTCCAGCACCGGAAAAAAATCAGGGCACAAGGGTTGTGCTTGATATGGCTGAAGGACTGCATGGGCATAATATTACATGTGATAATTTTTTCACATCTTATGCCCTGGGTGAGGAACTGCTGAAAAGGAAGGTAACGATGTTGGGGACAGTGAGAAAAAATAAACCAGAGCTTCCCTCTGAACTTCTTGCTGTCAAGAACAGGAAGGTAACATCTTCAGTGTTTGCCTTCACTGATAAAGCAACTGTGGTCTCCTATTGCCCCAAGAAAGGGAAAAATGTCCTGCTGCTTAGCACCATGCACAAAGATGATGCCCTGAGCAGCAGAGAAGACAAAAAACCACAAATGGTGCTGGACTACAATGAGACAAAGGGAGGGGTGGACAACCTGGACAAGGTCACAGCCACATACAGCTGTCGACGCATGACTGCCCGTTGGCCCCTTGTCATCTTATGCTTATCAACATCAGTCAATATGGTTCATTCTGTGAGAGTCATGAATGTGCACCCCAAATTAGAAAAGATTTGGATGAAAGATTTTCAAGATACACTAACTCTAAAACTGAAAGTTCGACCTGATGGTGGCGCTACAGGGAAGGTCATATCATCACCAAAACCAATAGGATTCATACTCTTGTGGTCATTAATGTTGTCAGTAAATTTGAGAAGATTTGTAAGAAAAGTTTTCAAGATAAATTAATTCTGATTTAAAAGTTTTGCCTGATGGTGGCGCTAGAGGGCAGGTAAACTCACTGATAGGTTTCATTATCAAGGGGTTATTTATGTATTCAACAAATAAACAAAGTGCCTGACACAAAAACTTGGTCAACAATTTTCTGTAAATAATTTTCTGGAGGCAAATATACCTGGGGTCAAATTGACCCCAAGGGTAAAATGTGTTAGTAATATTTGAGGATAATACGAGGGTTAATAACCTGCTACACAGTTGCCCCATGGGCCTGTTTTTATTTTTCCAGGAGAGCACATACTGCCATAAAGCAAATGTGAAATATTTATAAATATGGGTAAAATTGTCAGTTAAGATTTTACTGGTGGATTCAGCATCCACAATTGTGCTGATAAAAACTAAATCCATGTAAAAGAAGGTTCTTTCGTAAAATGCATTTGTTGTTGACATGTAAACAAGTCAGTTCCCAGATATTCAAAAAAATGCATTACCCTGAAGATGAACAAGGCCATCCCTCTCTATTCTCTGTGCAGGACCAGTAGTTAAAACAGTAAACACATGCATATCCACTTGTGAGTATTTGCTTTGATATAAAAAAAGATGCCTGGGACATTTCACTGTTGACAGTAAATTAGGCAGATGACCTTCCTGTCTCCATTTTGATTAACACCCCAGCTTCTCTGATAGTACAGACTGAACTGCTCATAAGCTCACTCAAGCAGCTCTATGCTCTTCCCAAACCTTTGTCACATTATTATTCCGTTTCAACATGTACCACCTCAATGCTGTTTTCAGCCTCACTCCCTTGGGCGGTTGGGGGGCGGGCATCCCCTCACCTTTTTATGCGTTGTCCATTAATTATGAATGAGTCTGTGGTCTCTGAAGGGAGGAAAGGAGCAGTGATGGTACAGTGCCAAGGGTATGGAGGTATGCTGGGGATGGCGCACCTCCTTAAAGAGGAAGTAGAAGAGGCAGGCCTCAATGCCTCAGAGTAGTCACACACAGAAATGCGATAAACCCATAACATTTTCTCTAAGCAAGAGCTGCTACACTTTATACTGGCCAATACTGCATTTTAAGCCCAGTGTATATTAAAGACATGACACATTCTAAGTGGATGTACACCATCTAGGCTGGGGATTCAAACTTGAACTCATATTCACACACAGGATCACATTTCCACATTTCTGTGTATCCTCTGCTGGGACTGGCTCCATGACACACTTCACAGTACAGTATGTGTGCATGGCTGACAGAAAATGATTAATGCATGGGCCTATTTAAGGATTTTTGTAATTACAGAGAGAACAGAGTGAGAAAAACCAAATCCACAAAGGGAATAACCCTTGCAGTAAAATAGCTGTGATAAATTAAGACGTAAGCCTGCAACACATGTACCGAAGATAAATTTTATAGTATTTTAATGATGTTTGAGCAAAAATTTGAGAAAGGGCAGCACTTTAAGCACAGCTGTAGAAAATGGTCGACCAAAGTGATTACATGAAAATAAAAGGACACCAGAGGGGGAGTTAAAATACATTTAATGTACTTGTTTTCATTTCACCACAAAGCTTCCTCCGAACATCTCTCTTATTGAAATTGTGAAATGACTTTCAGAACTGTGAAGTTTTAACAGCATGCTTAATTTATGGAGTCAAAACTAATTTTTTTTAATAAAACTTCCATTGAGCTAGAATATTAAACCCATTTGGCCTTTTAGTAAATTAAGTAAATTAAGCTCCTACTGGAAGGTGTGAGTCATCCACAAATAGAGCTCAGACGGGAACTCACTGACTTAAATTGGAACTGTTTTTATATCAGGTTAGATTTATATCGTGTAAGATAAATTACAACCTCTCTAAAGAAAACTAAATTCATGATACTCGCTCTACCAGCTTAGCTTTTGAGACATCATGTGTCCTTTGACCTCAAAGGACACATCCTTTAATACCTTAGAGGTATTAAAGGCACATCATGTCAGTGTTATTCTGCTGTTATTCACTCTAAATGTATTTATTTTTATAGCATGATGACTGATTTGTATTTATCTGTGCATTTGTGACCAAACCCGCTCTGCATTAATGGCTCAGAATAATGAAAGCATTGACAGTTGCACAGTGCCATTTTCAAAATTTTTTTTTTTCTTTGCCGATTTGTATAATTTGTTTGGCACATTATGCCTGCTCTATTTCATTGAACACATTATTATCCAGCATGTCCTTACTTTTAATTGGTTGCCTCAAGGTGAGCTGAGCACGTGTATAGCCTTTATCTTCTCTTGTTTACACCCTCCTATGACATGTAAAATCTGCCTATAAATTAAGCACTATAAGCTTTTAATCTTATTACTGCACATTGTAATTATATGTGGATGGCTCCATAATAAAGAAAAATGGTATGTGAAGGTAGTAAGGGGCCACTATTAGTAGTTATAGCAGACTTTAATACACTGTAGGCTCATGGCCTAAATGTCAGAAGTTACTCAAAGAGTATTTCAAAAGAGACGCACGATATAAGAAAAATCTACCTGAGGTTAACCTCATGTGAATAAAAGTTACATCTTAGATTATTAAGAACTGGTATGTGCTGTGATCTACTGTTAGGTATCTGGTAATTAAGTGTTTCATGGTGTTTCATTGTCAGTTGCAGTCACTGAGGTTGTTTCTAAATGGGTTATGGAGTTAGGGTGAACTTTTAAATGGTGTTTGTACTGATGGTGAAGTAAGGCGAAAATGTGATTGATTATTCTGTCTCATGAGGAAAGAGGAGCCTATTATTAAACCCATCTGAATAATTACTATGTTATGGCATTGTTGACCATTGTAGGTTGATAATATTAAGTATATTGTTGCATATCGGTAGATAAATGCATGCAGATATTTTGTTGTCCTTTACTGTCTTAATCAGAACCACAATCAAAAGCACAACACAACACAACTATAGTGATAGTCAGCTGCAATTTGTCTCTGTCAAAAATAAATAAAAAACAAAAACAACAAGGTAAATTCATGATGCTCCACAGTTCCCATGTATTTGTTCTTCAGCAGAGTTTTAATTGCGATCAGTAAACGCCTTTTAGGTCATAGGTCATGTCTTCGGTGTTGGGCAAAGAACCATTTACACAAATCGCCTTTAATTAATTAATTAATTAATTAAATAAAATTATAAGTCTTTGCAGTCTGAAATAATTTGGGGTAGCTTTGATAACTGCATAGGTACACACATACACACCTAAAATGAATTGCCAACTGCTGTGATTTTTTTTTTTTACTTGTAATGAATATTATGTGATGTATAATGGGGTTTGCACTGATGATTGTTGTTCTCCACCTCTTGAGATTCCTAAAAGGGAGCTACACAATTAGCCTCGTAGCTTTCTTGCTCTCCCTGCACATCTGTTCTTGATGTATGAGACTCTCCTTTTCTCTGACTTTATCCATTTTTACAAGAATTTGATCCAGAGATGCTGGAAGCATAAACAGCTCCGAGGGATCATGAGGCTGCTTCATGTTTATGCTTTTGCTTTACCTGATAATTTTGCATTTCAGTATATCAGGCCACTGGGGGTGCTTCAGATAGCCAGTACGACTTTGTGCAGAAGATTTTTTTTTTTTTGTTTATCGTTTACACCTTACTGCACTGACTCCTTTCCTGGCTTGTGTGGTTGTATGTTTGTGTCTACGTGCATGGGTGATCTGATGCTGTGTGGAACAACACCCCGCAGGATCAAGAATCATCCCTTTTAATCATTAGATTTCCTCTCTGCTCATGCTGCTATACTAAAAGTCAAACCAAAAATGATTTGTAAGGACTTCTTCCAGCACGTGCATGGTTTTGAAAACGCTAACATGTTGGCGATCTTTGCAGTAGCAGCAGGAGGTCGCTGACTTGCTCTCATGCCCAGGGGCAACTTTAAAACCACATTTAATTATTAATCACAGTCCAAGAATACTAGAGCATGAACCTACATAATGTCCTTTTATTCAGTGCTGCGGCACAGAGCAGCATTTATGCTAATTGTGTCAAATAGGTGAATCAGAAGAAAAGGCAAGCAACAAAAAGTTCTCATCTGAACAGGTTTCAAGTTTGACAGAGTAAATTCGTACAAAATAAAAGGGAGTCTTGCTTTATGTGAACCCAACACTATTACACTATATTGTTGTATTTAGCTGGGTGAAAAATGCATATATCTCCCAGGTGACAGTTCAATTATCCCTCAGTGGTCAGTTCTGCGAATTAATAGGATCCTGTCAGCAGATGGATCATGTGTAAAGATGTCTGCTGCCTGGTGTGACACTGAATATGTTTCTACAGCACAATATTCTGAGTAGGAGCAGTTCACTGTGCAGCTCCAGAATATAAAAACATCCATTTTTCATGTACAATAGTAGTTTTAGACCTGGTCAAACTGGTCCAAACACTCTGTGGCTTTTTACCCAGCTAACTATTGGCAATTACCAAGTTTTTAACACTGCTATTTTTACTTCCTGTCTCCCCATTTTTTCCTGCTTCTTATGTCTTGTTTGTAAATTATTATCTTCAGCTTTGCGTCATTTTTTTTAAGAGTCCAAATTCTAAAATAAATAAATAAATAAATAAAATAAATTACATGCGTATCCTAACATTTTGCATTCTGTTTAGTTGGTGTGCATTTTGTGGGACTTAATAATTGCATGACCAGATAGGCAGTATGTTTGTATTTTTATTATTATTATTTCCTGTCATATCAAAATTTTGACACAAATGGTGAAAACATGTTCTTAATACATTCTTTCATTTTACTTATGCCTCCTCCACGCAACAGTTACAGAAGCCATTTGTGCACAACCCTGGCCAGATTAAAAATGACCTTAAAGGTAAAGGTTAAAGGTATAATTTCATGGAGATGTAATCTCAAAACCACAATTTCTTTCAAGCTTGACAAATCACAATGTGTCTATCTGCATTTTCTCTTCTGTGTATTTCCATTACTCAGATAAATAAAATCAAATCAAACTTTATTTATATAGCACTTTTCAGTGCTAAACCACAGTATATGCAGTTACACACTAGTAAAAATGACAGGGCACTGAGGAACCAGGTGATGAAACATTATCTTAGAGAGCCATCTACACCAAGAGGCGTCACTATCCATATCCACAGATAGTGGTAATAGAGCCGTGGTGCAGGGGCCCCCACCAAATAGGCCAGAAATGCCCACAGGACAACATCCCTTCAGGTGGAGCAGACACAACTCCTGGCGTGGAGGGCTCCCACGAGGATAACTAATTAACCTCACCCTATACTTGAGGTAAAAAGAAATAAAGATGAAAATAATTATTAGAGAATAAGATTAGAAGAAGATTAAATATATAAACATAGTACAGTATAAAAACCAAAAGAACATACAAAAAATTTAAGATTAGAGAAAAGATTAAAAAGCTAATTTAAAAAAGAGGATCTTGAGTCTGCTTTTAGAAATGTTGAATTTCTTTGCGGCCCGGAGGCCCTCCAGCAGGCTCTTCCAGACAAATAGGCCATAGAAATGAAATGATGCTTCATTAAGGTTTGTGATCTTACCTTTGGAACAATTAAAACGCCAGTACTTGATGACCTCAGGGTCCACCAGGGTTCATAGTGTAGGAGTAGTTCAGATAAATAAGAAGGCCAAAGACCATTAAGACATTTGAAGACTAATAAATGAACCTTAAAATCGATTCTGAAACGCACAGGGAGCGATTCTAAAAGAGATGTAATGTGCGCCCACCCTCTACTCTTTGTGAGCACTGACACAGCTGAATTCTGGAGCAGCTGACGGTGTGAAATATTCCTTTTGGTAAGACCAGAGAGCAGAGCATTACAGTAATCTAAACAACTAGAAATAAAAGCATGCCCCAGCACCTCTGTGCTGGCAAGAAACAGAAACAGGTGGACTCTGGCGATGTCTTTAAGATGGTAAAATCCTACTTTATACTTTACTGTTATATTTCTGATATATGGAATAAAGTCAAGCTCGGAGTCAAAAAGAAGGTCCAGGTTTTTAATGCATTGTGATGGTTTGAAGTTGAACTTGAAATTTTTGCAGATGTTTCTGTCTCTTATCTTCAGGACCAATAATTAAAACATCATTTTTGTCCTGGTTGAGCTTAAAAGTGGTGCAGTGCACTATTTTGCTTATTTGAGAGATGCAGTCCTTAGCGCTTCCCCTTATAAGGTCTGTTCGCACAATATGCTTTCAGGTGATATCAACTTTTGACATTTTTCCAGTTGCAGAGCATTTTTAAATCAGGCCCTTTATCCCACCCTTATTTTTCGTGTATGGATCAATATTATGTGTGTATGTGGCATTTTGTGTCCTTTTTTGTGGCGTTTCATGCATGCCCATGTGACACGTGTAACAACAAACTAAATATGTACAAAGCAAAAATAATTAACAGTTAATTCGCCTCAGCTAAGCAAAACTCAACTCATCGCATCAAAACTTAAATTAACATAAAGACCATACAGCTACATGCTGACGTCCATCCCCTGCGTGCTTAAATATGAAGAACTGGCAAGCAAGAAAAACAACAAACTAAAAAGGCTGCATCTTCTTCCTTCTTCATATTCTGTGTTGTGATTTATTCTGAGATGTTTAATGAGGTTTGTAGTGTTGCCACAACACACTTGACCTGTGCATCACGGGTGACGTCATTGTTTGTGTGGCTGAAATAGCTTTACACATGACTATGTTTGCATTTTGCCATGATTGATAACCGGACTCAGAGACTCAGGCATTGAGAGTGAGCGGGCAGTCCCCTTCACTGCGAAGAAGTTTTATGGCCACATTACACATGTGGTGGAAAAACAAGTAGCTCCTACCAACTGGATATAATTTAGACGAGATCCTGATAGTATAATTACTTTTGCTGTGTTTTTGTTAGCGATAAACTACACATTTACAACCAAATCAATGAAAGATTGAAAATATTAATATTTTAATGGGAGAATCTATTCTAGAACATAAACATCTGGAATTGGAAGATGGCCGTGATGGAACTGGAAGACATGTGGCCAGGGATTTTCTGACCTGACTAGCTTAAGGTCTGGTTCCCGCCACCTCCAGTACCTCTGTATAACCTCCAGCCTACCTGCCAGGTGAATTGCCACCAACATCTTTCAAATTCTGGTAACATCATGGTCTGTAATGGAATACCTCCCATTTTGTATCCTATTCACTAGCTAATGGTACACCAACATACAGGCTTGTTCCTCGCACATTATCCTCCATCAAAGCCAATACTCCACCAATATAGCACAGATTGCATTTATACTGCATTTACTAAGCATGTTCTGCCAAAGTCTCTGTCTCTCCCAGTTCCTCTCCTCTCTCTCCCTGTCCTCATCCTGCAGGTAGTGACTCATCTCCATCCCATGTTCCTGCAACACCTGCTGGTCCCATATAGCATGAATTCTGTATTACAGCTCAACTCCATGAACTTCATGCAACAACATGTTCCTGCCTACACCCCCCCCCTCCAATGCCTGCCTGCCTGTCTCTCTCTCTCTCTCTCTCTCTTTCTCTCTCTCTCTCTCTCTCTCTCTCTCAACCCAACCGGTCGAGGCAGATGGCCGCCCCCCCTGAGCCTGGTTCTGCTCAAGGTTTCTGCCTCTTAAAGGAAGTTTTTCCTTGCCACTGTTGCCAAGTGCTTGCTCATCGGGGGATCTGTTGGGTCTCTTTAAATAAATTTATAAAGAGTTTGGTCTAGACCTGCTCTATATGTAAAGTGCCTTGATGTAACTTTGTTATGATTTGGCGCTATACAAATAAATCTGATTTGATTTGATTTGATTTGATTGCCCGCTGAAAATATTAAATTTGCACAGCAAACATTCAATCAACATCAAACTTCAAAGTCAAGTTTTCACCAGTTTGCACCCTCATTTAATATTGAAAGAATGTAGAATTGGTGTCCAGAATTCCAGCTTTCAGATTTTCTTTGGGTTTTTGAGCTCCAACCCTCTTGTCATGAGCCAACTAGTCTATTGTTCCCGCATCAACTAGCTTTCTGCAAATAAAAACTTTGCATGGTGTCCTGTTCTGGGAATGCAGGTCTTCAGCACTGGTGTCGGCTGCCTACATAGGAAGCGACAGTCGTGAAAATATCACACCTATATTTTGCCCAGGTACGCCAAGGTGTGGTTGCCCAATAGCAGCAGATGGACACTGAGCTGTCCATCCTTAGCAGCATCTCTCATTCTCCTCATTTAGGGGGTTCCAGATTAACGTCTCTCCTTTGTTCATGTCACCCAAACAAGCCGACATCTTGTCTGTTTTTAAAAACATCATGTCTTCTTTGATCTCAGCTGCCAGCCAAGCTAACTGCTGAAGCGTCTCAGTGTATTTGTTGTATTGTATTTCTTTTTCTCTCTTTTTTTCTTGCCAGCACATTATGTTGTATTTACTTGGTGTTTTAGGATCTGTTTGTCGTTGTTTTATTTGTTTTCCTGTATTACACGTATTCCTGAATTTTGAACCTCTTTTAGATCTTGGACATTCGCCATTCCCTGTCTGGTCTTTCTTTGTTTTGATTTTCCACAACTCATCATTTAGTGACCATTTATTGTGTGAATTCATTTTACTTTAAATAATCATCTGAACTAACGTAGTTCTGCCTAACTGTCTGAATTCGGGCCCTTTCTTTTTCGGTTTTGTATTTTTGTGTACTACCTTTACACCAGTTTTGACAGCCATATGTTTATCCACCCTGTCGGAATTCATTAAGTTGCTGAATGAGTGTGAAGCAATGTGTTAAATTGTAAAACAGCTGTCTTTGTGCGCATTGTACACTGTGTTGGCCACAGAAGAAATGCTGCAAACATGAATTCTGGAGAATTCATGAAAAATAAAGCTCATCTTCTGCTTGGAAGTGTGCTGCGTGACAAAATACTTTGACTAGTGCTAAAAAGCATCTTCATTTTCCTTTTTTTTTTGTCAACACATATGAAATGATTTTGTCTGCATTGTGTGTGGAGGATATCTGAACTTTTCTGACACATCAAATAATTTTACATTTCCAAATCCACAGTTTTGTCAATCTTCCCTTCAGCCTCTGTGGTTGTTATTGTTGTTTGGAGCTCTTGTAGCTATTTCTGTTTTCACGTGTTAGGTTGCATCAGCTTTGACATCCCACAGGCACGGCATGTAAATAAATTAGCTATAAGCACCTGCACTGAGTGTACAAGAATTTGTGAAGAGATAAAATTCAACTGTATTTCTATTCTTGGCAACTTGACCTTAAATGTTAGTAAGCCTCTTACTTTGAAAACAAACTCCACACTTTAAAAATAGGATATCTTTACAAGGTGTGACTCACTTCAGGTTCAAATGACTTACATAAAAATGAATGAGTATGGTATAATGGTGGTTGTTTTCTGTGTGTCTGTTGAAGTAAGACAATTCAATTTTGTCAAAACATGTTTCTTTTTTAGAAACACTCTACTCCATAACAGAGAGACTCTTCCCAGGGCGCTTCTGTTTTACATATTGGAGAAAAGAGCCACAAGGCCTAATTTACTCGTACTAAAAACAGCTCTTCCATTTAATCTTAACAATTAAGTGTTGACGACCTCTCCCCCACAGCTAACTGGGGTGATATGGTGTGTGGTGTATGTTAAGACAGGATCACACAAAATATTTCATGGAATTTGCAGTACAAACAAAGCTTTAAATGACTAATTTAGTGATGCTCTATCAGTACAGAGCAGGAAGAGCGCATTGTTAGAATTGATGAGGAAGGCGAGGCTGGAGCCAATCCCCACTGACATTGAGCAAGGGAAGGCTGCAGTCTGTTATAGATCACCAGTCTCTTGCAGGGCCAACTAGAGAGACAAATGCTAGCAATATAGGTAATTTACAGTTCGCAGTTTATCTAATTTTCATGTCTTTGGACTGTCCTGCAGGAACCCAAATGCGCAAGGTCATACCACCAACTCCACACAAGGTCCCAGGCCTGCTAACCAGCCCCTTTTTTAGCATCACTCGAAGTGAATTTGTAATTCCAATTCCAATTCCAAGAAATTAGAGCAACTTAATTAAATGAGAAAAATTACATTTGAACCTCAACAAAGCATGATGCTCTGGGTTGTCACTATTAATACTGTTGCTATTTTAAGGTTTAAATTAGAGTTCAGCTGAAGTGGCTACAAATGGCAACAATAACAAATGTGTACAATGGTGATTATACTTCTCTAGCTCTATACTCTATTAGAATGGCACTTGCAACCCTGTGGTTCTGGAAGACATCCCCTTTCCTCCTGGCAGTCTGGTCATAATTTATACAGTCTTTTTGGGGCTTTGTCATTTGAAAGTTATCATATATCATTTTGGAGCATTAAGTTAAACTGCTGATGCTTTCTTTGAATGATAGTCTCCTACATGCCAAGGCAGTTTATCTTTATCCATTTAGTTCTTTAGTCCATTTGGGCCAATGTCTTCACTGCAACAAAATCTAGGAAGACATTGTTTTTACTGGGGTTGGTTCTTTAACCACTTAAATATTGCCCACAAAGCAACTCCATTTGATGGATGCTGTGTTCTAGTCTTGTCTGATGCAGCAACTGCCCTGCTATCCTCTCAATAAGTTGAAGGTGATTTAGGGCCGCATTCATGATTTCCTTTTATTTATATTTAACAAAAAGGAAGCATTAAAAGAAGAGCAGCACCTGTCTAACAAAGGAACACATACAGTTTATTCAATCTTTTCGTCAAATTAAGTCATTCATAATATAGTATAGTTTCTAATTTAAGGACAGACAAATACACATAAATTGCACAATAATTTAAAATGTGACACAAACGTGAAATAAAGCAGCATACTTTCAATATTGATATTTTTGAAAGAATGTGTTCTTTGTTTTCATATTTGTGTGTGTAGTTATTATCAGAGAGATGCACCATTTCCGGCTGTGGCCCCACACTGTTCTGTTTATTTCCAGATAGTTCAAAAGCAGTCCAGATAAGATTTTGCATTATTGATGCCTTCTGCCGGGTTGTCATCAATAGCTGTCACTGGCTACCAGAGAGCCCTCTCACTGCAATATATGAAGAGATGTGGACAGACTTTGATTTCAATTGACACAATGAGCTGCAGCTCCCAAATGGCGAGCTTCCAAAGAGCTTCTGTCTCATCTGCTGCTGGGACGGAGAAAATAAAACAGCTGGAGCAGAAACAGATTTCCACAAAGAGATTTAGGTTTCGGAGTGATGCCTGCAAATGTTTTCTATAGGAAATGGCATGATGTGGCTTGTGGGGGAAATCATATTTTGCATTTATGATTTTTGTTTCCAGCTAAAACCTCCGTACCTCTGTTACCTCGGTACCAGTATCCATTGTTACTGTGCCCTGTGAATTTGTTGTCCTTAAAACACTCCACACAAATATTCCCAACTGTGCTTATTATGCTTTAGTTATCATATTTATTGTTTAATCTATAGTATGCCCTCATTTATTTACTGAGCATGAGCCAAGATAACCTAAATTTAACTCCACCACTCCTAGCAGTTCCCATGTAAACTACAGCAAAGCCCCTGTTTACTCTTCCAGCATTAAACAAAATTTGGGTCAGTTGCAAATCCGCCCTAAACTCAGGATAATCTGGTGGCTTGTTGGGGGCTGTCACAGCCAGTCCTTTGGTAAATGCTGAAACAGCCAGACATCTCAGTGAACAGAGGAAGTGGTTAAATCAGTGATACCTCATACAACACATATCATAAAATGCCAGATTAGACGCATTAACATGAACAAACAAGTCTAGGCTGTTGAAGAATAAGATGTTGTAGGGACTAAACTGAGTGTGAAACCAGTTATGTTTGAGATTACCTCTTAGGCAATGTAGTTTATTTTTACAATATCACGACATTCTCTTCAACTCTCTGGCAGGACATAGAAGCAGTGGGCAACCTCTCATCTGAGCAGCAGGACTGAGCAGATCAGAAGCTCCTTTGTCCCCACTGCCATCAGCCTGTGCAACACCTGAGCCAGAGAAAGTCTCTCATGAACTGGGCTAATCTCATTATTATTGTCTTTTATGATTGTGGTTATTATTTATTATTAACGATACAGCATCAATACCAATGTGTTGCACTACACTTGAATTCTACATTTCGATTTTCCATGAAGTATCTATCTATCTGTTTAAGTTCTTCCATATTCTGGAGGCCTTTTTCAGTTATGTGCTGATTCTTTATGTTTGTTTTGTGCTTGCTCTCCCTGATGTCCTGAGACACAAGGACAGTTCAGGTTAGAGAATTTTAGAAGGGTGCCAGTACTTTACACAAGAGATAATTGAGACTGTAGTTGCTTGGTGACAGAGCAAGATAAATCTGGATACCATCAGAACTGCTGTGAGTTTCATGATGTTAAAGTGAAGTTGGGAGAGTTTTAGTACAGTGTGGTTTCACTCCAGTAGTTTTAAGGCTGTTGATTAACACCTTGAACTACATGATCTGCTATTTTTTTTACAACCAATGATTAGTTTGAATTTAACATCACGCTTTGCAGAAAGCTTCAGCTGTTATATGTTTTTTTTTTTCTACTGCATAGCTACCATTAGCATCAAGAAATAAAATTACCAACTAATCCAGAAGAAACCTGGTGAATACAGCATTGATCAAACTTTACTGCTTTACTCATTGACATCTGCCTCCAGAGGCGGTCAACGCTTGTGTCTTCAAGTCTTTTGTTCGGCTGAAGGTAGTGTGCCAACAAGCTATTCCTGAAATGTATTGTTACTTTTCAATAGAAACTCACTGCTACCTCTAGTCTGCCTTGAAGACACAGCCTCAGGGTATGGGTTTCACTTAAATATATTTTAAAAGCCTTACCCTGAAAAATGCCTTGAGATCATTTATTTTATCATTTGGTGCAATTCATATCAATTTTAATAGAATTGGATATTATAGTATAAATAATGCAACATGGGATGAGAATAAGTCATCTAGACACTTACTTAGAGCAACTTAACTCAGACTGCATTCATTGTTGCACATCTTTCCTTATTTACGGATATTCTGGTTGTTATCGTGGTGCACAGTGAGGTTGACATCACGAATATTTCGTCATTTTATCAGATTTTGCTTTGACATGATAATAAATTTTAAAAAATTACAAAAAAACACATAACAGTGATTTAATAAAAAAAGAAAGGTGGACTCTATCTGTCTTTATCCATCCCATCTAATTGTTGCATCTGTACATAATGTTAATATTATGGCTTTGCTTTGTTTTATGTGTTATGATTAACATTTTATAAGTAATAAGTAAGTACAAGTATGAAATATTTAGAAAAGCTGAATTACTTCTCATTATGAAGACTTTTGTCCAAATCATGGTTTAGAGCTGATTTTATTTTTAGAAAGCTTTGTTAGCACAGACCAAAAGGACATTATTATTGCATTGACACCATGTGTAGCATTTGAAACGCTATAAATACACACTGTTATCCCTGTGTGTGCGTGTGTGTGTTTATATCCCAGGGGGAAATTTAACCTGTATACAATTTTGACAATGGAGACACAGTGTATGACTTAGTTGTAAGTAATGGAGGAATGTATCATATTATTGTATGTGTGTGTGTGTGTGTGTGTGTGTGTGAAGGTGCTTGTACTGTACACTATATTGGCCTACATTGCTGGAGAATGCTATCTCTTGCTCCTGTTCCCTCTCCCATACATCCCTCTCTCTTCCTGTCTACTGAATCACTGCTACTCCATTTTCCTGCTCATCACCTGATGCTGCAATAATTATTATTCTTTCATTCATTCATTTATCTTCTGCCACTTATCCATTTACAGGTCAGGGCAATGTGCTGCAGCCAATCCCAGCTCACGCTTGGCGAGGGCAGGATACACCCTGGACAGGTCGCCAGTCCATCACAGAGCCGACAAACAGAGACAGACAGAGACGAACAACCACTCACACTCACACTCAGACAATTTAGAGTCACCCATTAACCCAAACATGATGTCTTTGGATGGTGAGAGGAAACCCAGGTAGGCATGGGGAGCACATAAAAACTCCACACAGAAAGGCCCCAGGTCGGGAACTGGACCCAAGACCTTCTTATTGTGGGGCAACATCGCTAAGCACTATTCCACTATGCCATATCAGATGCCAATATTCTTTATTGCCTGACAGCAACACAACCAGTGGAGAAATTTGGGCAGAAGTCACAGCAGTATAACAGCAAGAAGTTTGTGGGTTCGATTCCTGGGCTTGGGGCCTTCCTGTTGGGAGTTTTCATGTTCTGCACGTGCTTCAATGGGTTTCTTCCAGGTTCTCCAGTGTCTCCCACCATCCAATGACAGGCTTCTCTCCCTCGCCCAGTGTGAGCTGGGATTGGCTCCAGCACCCCCTGCAACCGGAAACAGAATAGCGGTAGAAGATGAATGAAGGAATGAATGTCAGGACCATCTAGCACAGGGTTGGGCGTAATGCTATATGACTTGATTTAGGTCACATGTTTGGCTCTAGATGAGGATTATAAAGTACAGCTGTTAACACTTTCTTTTGCACTCTTTAAATATTCAGGAAGAACCTTTATTTTTGTCTGACCAATGCTTGGACCTTGAGATCAATGATACTATATTGCCAAAAAACAAAAGAAGAAAGAATACAGTAGACTGGGGGGATGATTAAAAAAAAATCCTTCCGGATATTAATAAAGTATTTCTTATTTTGAATCTGCATATCTTTAAGTAATGCAGACAAAGCAACCCAGAGAGACCACTTACTGTTCATGTATACCATCCAAGCAGAGTATCAACAAAAGATATTTGCATGTCCTTAGTGTCTGCTGCTGTCCGCGTGCGTGTCCATGAGCAAATACATAATTATGTTTGGTCCCTTGCAGCTGGAGGGCACATATAAAATGTGCTGTAATCCCTGCCCTGTTCACCTGATTTGGCTGTTAATACCTTAAAATTAAAGCTGAACGGCTGGATTTAAAGCACATATTGATTGTTTCATTTCAAATCCATTGTGGTGGTGTATGGAGCTAAAATACTGAAAACTGTGTGAAAGTCCAAGTATTTATGGGCCTGATCGTAGTGGAGTAGATGTGGCCTGAGTTGAGGATGTGGTGAGATGCTTCTGGTCTAGTGCAGTGTCATGGCACTGACAGGCATTCACAGAATGCCCTCTTCGCTACACCCATTTCAATTTGTGAGTCTGTGTCAGTAAGTATAGCAAGGGCAAATCATTACCTAGAATGTTGTGTAAAATTCATATAAAGCTTTTAAACATAGACAGATACAGCAAAATAATCATATTCCACTGAATCCCAGAAAGGTAACCGTGATCGATTTATATGTGAACTGAGCAGTGTGAAGTGCTCGCCTGTGAATTATTCAGATGTTTTGCATGTGTGGAGGTGTGTTGAGCTAAACGCAAATTTAAAAAATCTGGAGCAATTCAAGGGAAAATTATACACAACCAAGATGCTTCATTTTGTCAGCTTGACACCCATCAATCACACTTGCATGAATACACGTGTGCAGTAAAATCATAAAAATTGCTGTTGTTGTTTCTATTACTGATGAATTATCAGAAAGATCTTGACCCAACTGCCATCTGTGGGCGTCACCTTAGTGAGAGAACTTGAACGGGGATGAACTGCACAATTCTTGGTAAGAGAACATGTAAAAACAGGATGATTAAAGAGTTTTGGGCATCGTGTCAAGATCATTTATTATACGTGTCTGGCTTGAAGTTGTTGGATATAATTTATGATATCCCATGGAAGGCCATTTCACTTTGCTAGTAAATATTAAGAAAAATAAAAACTAAGTGTTTTGTTTTTTTTTTGGGGGGGTTTTTTTCTGTTTCAAGGGGACCCTAACCCAGCCTACTGTAACAGCAGCGATTCTATGTGGTTCGCAGTCAGTTTTCCATAGCCAGTATCACTCAGTGGTGTGGTTAGACGGACCCAATGAGGGCTGGATAAAACATGCATCATCATCATCATTTGCAAGTTGAAGTGGTTTCAACTAAAGTGGATAAGATGGGAAAATCATTTCTTAATGAAACGTCAACTGTGGTGGTGCTGAATTGTACCGTTTTGTACCGACAGGTTTTTCTATTATTTTGACCAATCCCCCATGTCAAAGAGGGTATGCTAGATAACAGAAATGTCATCCCACCAAATGCAACACGGCTCAGCAGCATCACAAACTACAACAGAATCAACTACACAAACGGAAGCTGAATCGACACCTTAAAAAGTATTTAAATAGCTCAACTAAGAATTGCACCCCTCGTGGAAGAGAATTTAGTGCATAGCTGCTGCATGAAGGCAGTCTTCATTTCAGCTAGGTGTAGCTAATGAACTTTCAGCTGTGTCTGTGTCCGTTCAGGACACTTCCTGTTATCTCTCAACCACCAGACATCACTGAATAAAATTTATCTATGGGTCAAAAGGATTCACTTCCAAAACTGTTTTGTTTTGGCTTTGTTTTTTGTTATTGTTTTTTATGGCAATATATGACTGTCTGTCTGCTTTTGTTTAGGTTCGCTCACATCTCCCTTCAGTTTTTAACTCTACAAACCCAACAGGCAGAGAACAGTGAAAAGAGGAACAGATGGAGTGAAAGCCTGAAACCATCTACAGGGAACACCGGTTACACTGATACAAGTGATGCTCAGATGACATCAGTGAAGGCAAAGTGAAAACACACAGCTTGACCTGATTTTACACAAACAAATGTCTCACTTTGTTCAACCATGATGCAGGATTCTTCTCTGCTGGCACCAGCCATCAGGGCTCAATGATTTATACAGCTGTGGCAATGTAACAATTGAATTAGTTAAAGGGGCTCGAATAAGACCCTACACAATCAGATGGATCGATAATATTTGTTGACACAGCTCGTAACCTAACACTCAAGTCAATGAATGGAAGTCAATGATAACCTTACGCTATGAGTGTAAGATGAAAGCGTGTCCTGGTTGGGTTTTGTCCAAATCCAAAATCACTAGGATTTCATTGCCAACAATTTGTTTGAGCCAAGAAACAAAGCACAACATCCATCCATCTTCTACCACATTTCCATTTCCAGGTCATGGGGTGCTGGAGCCAATCCCAGCCAACGTCCCAGGCGAGGTACAACCTTTACAGGTCACCAGTCCATCATAGAGCCAACACACAGAGACAAACAGAGACCAACAACCACTCACACTCACACGTAGACCTATTGATAATTTAGAGTCACCAGTTAACTTAGGCATGCCTGGAGGAAACCCACACAGACATCAGGAGAACATGCAAACTGCACACAGAAAGGCCCCAGGAATCAAACTCGCAACTTTCTGATTGTTGGAGGACATCGCTAACCACTACACCATTGTGCTACCCGATTGTATAACATGGCCTAGAGCAATATAACAATGTAAGAATGAAAAGGGAGCATCTTCTGACATGCAACTGCAGGCATGCTGGACCGTTGTTGTCATGGTTACAAGAATAGTTGACATGTGGCTCAGCTAAGGGAGCAGTCATGTGCCTTGTTTCAGAGTTCTCATCATTCAGAAGCTGCAGACCAAATGTCTCACAGTCAGGAAATAAGTCTCCAATGGGTGGCTCCTTCTTCCTAACCTATCCCAGGATTCACTGCATGCCAGTGATGAAAATGATGCGGCAGTGAGAACCACTGACAGAGAGCCCAAGGATCACACTTTCAAATGCAAGTACTAGGTTTCAGCGAAAGGTGCAAATGTTAAAACCAAAAGATTTCAAACCTAAGTTTTTGAGGATTAAAAAAAAAAAAAAAAACAATTTACATGTTTCCAAAGCCAAAATCTCCAAAAGACCAGACATGCTACAACAACTAAAAAGGACCACATTTTTGTGGATAGTGTCGTCCAGAGGAGCCAGCCATTGAAAATGGACAAGGTAGGGTTTAGACACAAAAACTAATTTAGGTTAGGTTTAGGAAAAGAACATAGTAATATCTCATTGTGTTTAAAGGAACTTTGACCTTTGAGACTGGTCATGGGTAAATGAAAAAATGATTACTATTGGTTCCAGAAATAAAAGAAACAGTTTTGAACAACTGATGTTTTTTCTTTTTCTTCTTCTTCTTCTTCTTGTTCTACGTCATGTTACTTCACCACCGCCGCGATAGCAACATCAACCAAGGTGAGGTCACCTTGGTGACTGACATACCTATGGTCATAATAAGTTGCTTGAACAGAGACTGTATGGGCTCATGTTTTTTTCCCAGGTCTTCACAGGACTATTTCCCCAATTGGTGAGGTGCCTCATAATGAAGGATTAATAAACAAAGCAGCCAGTGCAAATATCATGTTGACTCTGTCTCCCTCCTCTGGATGTGAGAGTAATTACTTACATACTGTTGAAAACATAAATGAAATATTTGCATTGCATGTTGGATCACAATCAGGTTTGGGCCAGACTGTCACTCTAACCTTTTCAGCACAAATGCTGCTGTGCATCTATTGAAGTCTAAAGAATTCCTTGCAAATGGTCATTGGCGTCCCCACGACGCGACCCTGAATAAGCAGATGAAGATGGATGGATGGTCATTGAAGTTCTATGTGATGGAGTTTATTCTTTCATTAGACATCTCCTTTGGTCTTACCTGTTTGAACTTGGGACGTATTTCATGGCCTATATGCATTTCTGTCGACATTATTATTTCTCAGGATCCTCAACCCATTGAAAGAAAACTTTATTCCTTCCAGGTTGCATGTTACAACAAATGCCTTTTAGCTAAGCTGCATAACAAAATTCAATAAATGTGCCAGCCTAACTTTCATCATGAGTATAGTTCATGTACCTGATCAATTTGTCTTTATCTTTAGGTTATGTATCACACTCTTGAGATTGCAGTTAAAGCTCTGTTCAAAAAAGTTAATCTTGATCCAGATGTTCTGGCTGATTATGGACTGATGTGCAACCTCCCTTTCTCCTTGAAAAAGCTGTTGTAGCAACGATTTGTGTATGACACCCAGCTGTACTTCAAATGTACATCAGACCATTACATGTCACCAGCTTTGCTTCATCCATCAAGTCTGTTTCTCCCTCTTGTCCTCTCTCGCCCTGTCCACATACTGTAGGTGCTGAATCATCCCTGCTCCATGTTCCTGTTCAACACCTACTGCAATAGTTACATTAGTTATCATTAACTACCATTACTAATCACAATTTGTCACTTGCTGTTAAGTA
Organism: Echeneis naucrates; assembly: GCF_900963305.1. Classification (NCBI taxonomy): domain Eukaryota; kingdom Metazoa; phylum Chordata; class Actinopteri; order Carangiformes; family Echeneidae; genus Echeneis; species Echeneis naucrates. The sequence continues at coordinate 20,051,119 of NC_042531.1, read as the reverse complement.
AACTTACTGATATGTATTTATGAACTTCACTTATTTATGTTTTTGCTGGCATTTTATTGTGTTTTCTCTCCTTCTGCTCTTGTTCTCTCTCCATCCCTCCAGCTCTCTTTCTTTCTCTGGGACTAACCAGTAAATGTAGATGCCTGCCAACTCTGAGTCTGGGTTTGTCTGGAGGAAAAAACGTCCTTTTAGAGGAAGAAAACTCACTGTGACCATGTGCTGGTTCATGGAGAGATTAGATGGGTCTCTTTAAATAATTCAATAAAGCGTTGGTCTATGTCTCCTCTGTAGTGCCTTCAAGTAATTTTGTTATGATTTGGCACCATATGAATAACTTTGATTTGATTTGATTTGGACAGCACTGCAGCATTGCAGCATAGTGGTTAGTATTGTTTCCTCACAATAAGAAGGTTGTGGTTCGGTTCCTGAGCCTGGAGCGTTTCTGTGGGAGTTTGCATGTTCTGCGTGGGTCTGCATGAGTTTCCTCCCACCATCCAAAGACATCATGTTTGGGTTAATTGGTGACTCTAAATTGTCCGTAGGTCTGAGTGTGAGTGTGAGTGGTTGTTGGTCTCTGTCTGTCTCTGTGTGTTGGCCCTGTGATAGACTGGTGACCTGTCCAGGGTGACCCCACCCTCACCCAGTGTGAGCTGGGATTGGCTCCGGCACCCCCTGCGTCCCAAAAACAGATAAGCAGTTGAAAATGAACAAATGACCGAATGAATAATTTGATTTTGATCTATAAACCTAAAAGATAACGGAGCTATTTGTCTGGTGCTTAAATGGGCCGTTGCATATGGTTATGTTGTATATTTCTTATATATATCTGCTCGGACAAATTTGCTTGTTGGCGTAAAACACATCACTAACAGTGTACAGCATGTGAAATTTGCCACAGACAAATCTCAAGAGTACTGTGCAATATGTAGATTTACTTGCCACTGATGAGCTTAAACTGTATTGTACTGAAGTCATTTGGCAAAGAGTTTGAATGTAGCAGACGTTCATTTATATGTAAAAGTCCTGCACTCCAGGTTTAGTAGGTCTCTGGAGTTGATTTTGATAGTGTAGTGAAATGAACTGAAACCAATGAGCCAAATCTATTTCTTTTCTTCCTTGTCCCTCTCTGAAACACACAGTGATAAGCCCGTAGTGAACCACAGGAGTACTGTAAACTGAGACTGAAATGGAGCATTTTATTATGAGAATTAGGAACACTGAGATACTGTGGATTTACAGCAGAGAAAGTAGGTACATACAATCAGTGCATAACAAACACTATCTGCTATCACAATCGATTCCTTGTCATTCTTGTTTCTATACATTTCGAGAAGTGATATTCTAATTCCTCTGATTCAGAGTAGATGTGGTCTGACAGGCTGGTCGCTACTATTTTATAGTTCTAATCATTCAGGAGAAGATGATGTTTTCCTTCTTGTAATAATTTATTCATGTTCTCCCTGTGCCTGTGTGGGCTTCCTCCCACCGTCCAAAGACATGCATGTTTGGGTTAATTGGTGACTCCAACCCTGAATGTGAGTGTTCATCTCTCTGTCTATGCGTTAGCCCTTTTGGTGAGCTGAGCATGATACTTGAACAGTTGCTGCTCAAAAAGTACTTTTGTCAACGTTCTAAATTTTTAACAGTCTGTAGCTGTAAGCAGGGGGAAGTAGTACAGCTTTGAGAAGGCTGAAAACTTGAGAGTCAAACTACACCCAAATACACACATGTAATAGACATCCATTCATTCTTTGGTCACTTTCTTGATGTTGCCAAAAATTTGTATTCCTTAGAGAAAAATACATTGCACATTGAATCAGCCAGAGCTGCACTTTTGACGCTTTGATATATAAATCACTGGGTTTTTCTCAAAAAGCCCGAAATTTCGAAACAGAAGAGGAATAATAAGAAAAGAACCGCACAGGATAACAAAGGTGACTCTATAGCTACTGCTATAGAGGTCCATTGACTGTGTGCACGGTCCTGAGACACTAATAAATGATAAATGTAGAAAAGCATTATAAGCCTCAGGATAGTACACAGCAGATCATTTATACAGTGTGGACCTTAGACCTACATTGTTTTACACTTTAGACAAATAGGCTCATTTTTCTGACACATGGGAACTCTAAACACTGCAGTGCCGGAGTAATGCTGCTCACAAGTGGTGAGTTCAGCCATTGCAGAATTATATACTGAAGTTTAATTCATTAACAGGGTTTATCCATCTATAGCGACAGAAAATGTGCAGGCATGAGATACCAGGCTGATTCACATTTGAAAGTCATGTGATTGAATGCAAAAAGGATTCATCATACAACCTGGGTTCACATGAGCTAGAGTATTTTCTGTGAAGAGACTTTTTAACTTAAATCTGACAAAGTTGGATGTTTTTCACAGCAGGGATCAAGACTGAATCTGTTTTAGTTGTGCACCTAAATGCACACATCTAAACTTGGAGGATGTGATGGCCAACCCTAGCAAGGAAAGTGTTGGACATCAGCTGATACATTTCACATTTGCTTGCTTTCTCCTTCCAATATTGTTGGCATCCATTTATGTTAGTACCATCTTTTGTTTCTGCACATCACACATTTACATGATGCTTTCATCGCTAAAACTGCTGTCCTTAGTTATAATAAACAGTTTTTACAGTAATTATTACAACCTTTACATGAACTCTCTTCTTGTCTGCATTGTAGCCCATTGCAAATAATTTATTTCTCTAACACTGACTTGAGTTAGTTATTTAGTTGCATTGTTTATTTTGTTGACTAGGATGTTTTCAAACTTTATTTCCTCTAGTGGATTATTGCAAAATGTTTTTAGTGTTGATGGTAATGTTTAAAACCAGATTGTGACTGCCATCGTTATATTTTAGTTGTCACCTTGGGGAAACTCTAGCATTAAAAAAGGGGATTCAAGGACACATCCCCAAGCTTCAAAGTAGTACAATACTCTTTATAGCTGAATTTTGTTTTGGTTGGGCAAGTTGGGCTGTGGCAGAGAGCAAAATAAAAGTTTGATATTTAATGTTCTTCAAGTGGAAGCAATTAAAGGGATTTAGAGAGGTCTAGACCTACAGCAGAAGGCAAAATGAACTCAGAGGACAGACAGAGTCATGAAAAGGTGAAATAAATCTAAAAACATCAGACTAGTTAATGTACATTGGAGTTCTGCCTGAGGTATCAAGCCATTTTTCTGGTTGAAAGTATGTAGTGAATTTAGTGGACAACATCAAAGAAGATGGCTCAAAAAGTATTAAAAAACAGAAATCAGTACAGGCTGCTAGCTGGGTATCATCAGTGAAGAGAGGAAAGGCAGTCTCTCACACTGTTAGAAGTTTTCCTGTAAAAAATAAATCTGTAAACAAACTCTGGCCATTGAGTTACTGTGAAATTATATTTTTTTTACTGTTGCTAAAATGTACAGTTTTGTACTGTTAGTGAAAAATACAGCATGGACTGTTTTTAAAATGACTTTCATAATATTTTACTGTTAACATATGTTTATATGTACATAAATACATAAATACATTGTCACACTTCACAAAAGCTATAATCACAACAAAATGTGCTTTGTGAATCAAGAACAGAGCCACTGATTTTCCATCATGTATTTACAATTTCAGAGAAAAAAATCCAATGCGTCTTATTGCACTTTAGTTTTTATTTTAATAAAGTGCGCATGCAGAACAATTGCATGTTAACACTAATGGAAACAAAACCAAAAAAGACAGAGCCTTTTCAAATATTTTGTCTTTTTGCTGAACATGGTGCAATACAAGTACAAGTCACTTAAGCTCAGAAATACTTACATGATCAATTATACCACCTTTTTTGACGAATAATATATTTGGTGACCAGGTGACCAGAATATAACAGTTCAGTGGAGTACAAAGAGATACAGACAGTGGAGTTACATTATGCATACATAAATTGCAAAAAAATTCTCAGATGTGTGTGCCCCTCATATCCACCTTTTGTAATGCGTGTGTAATTACAGCAAAGAAGATTTGCAGTTTTCTGATCCAACCATTATCTTATTCTGTACTGCTACATTACCAACCAATAATCAGCGTAAAACGGAAGTCTGAATGTTACCCAACTGCTGAGATTACGTCCATGGACTATTTAGCTACACTTTTAAGGCATCACCAAGTACATGTGTCCACAGTTTCTTTTAGACTAAATTAAAATGAGCATGTGCTGTCTGATTATTTGGCAAACGTCTATGAAATTTTTGCTAGCTGAATCCTTCACTCATGATGTGTGCATATTCAGTAGGCTAATGCATACAAACTGGAAACATCACTAATATACTTTGCACCAATTTATGGATTAAATAAAACTGTTCATCATGAAATCATTAGCAAGATAGGGATGGATGAAGAAAATAATAGATCCAGCTTCACATGTGCGGTTCAGGGGAAATTGCCCTTTCCAGAATTAAAGAAAATACTGCACAATAATGTAGTGTACATACTAGTGTGCTACTCAAATAGCTGCATTTCGGAATATACATTATAGTTCTGTAAAGAAAGAAAAGTGGCAAATTGACAGATTTTTGTTTCGTAAAATGCTGAAAAATGCTGTATTTAAAAATAACAGGTTAATACTGTTGAAATCCTGCTGTAAATGAACAGCAGTCATTTACACTGCAGTGCTGTGGAATCCACTAAGACCAGATGGAAGTCTTCAAAAGTGCTCTTGTAATTTAAAAGGAAAAAGAAAAACACCAGCTAATGGAAATATACTATGTCTATATCCCCAGGGAAAAATTACAAAGAATCAATCAACACTGACAGCTCTCTCTGCTTTAACATGAATGTGAACATGAACTACTCACAACCTACAATTGGTAATCAACCAAGAGTGACTAGTCAAATTTTTTTCATTTGATTTATTATTATAATTTTTTTTTTCACAAGCATGACTACAACCTTTACCAGTGAATAACAGAGTAAGTAGACTCGTTTTATCCCGGAGTTAATAATGATCCTTCTGTTTTTGTGTTTTTAATTTTCTGGTCTTCCATAATGTGTTTTACCCATATTGCTGTTGGAGCATGCAGTGTAGTGCAAAGAACTGACTGGAGATGACTTAATCAATTAACCTGTTAGACAGAGTCAGCTGATGTTGTTTTAATGGATCATATAGTACATATACATGCAACAGTCTCTCATTAAGAGAGCAGCAAAACTCAACAGCAGCTGCTACAGTCTTCTGGAGACTGGGTACAAACCACCAAAGCACAGTGCCTCTGCATGAGTTGTAGAGGCAAGTTGTGGTGTCTTTTGCAAACACTGATACCAGTAGGCCAGAAACACCAAAAGTCTATCAGGAAATGACGTTTGGGGAGGCAAATATAAGCTCACTGGACAACAAGGTGGGCAACTTAAGAGAATATACCTAATACGAATTATGCATATTTTATACCTGCTAACGTATTGCTGAAATATATCAAAGTATTGTAGTGGTGTCAGTGTATTGTAATGGACTGAGAGTTTATCTCAGTTAAAAATGTTTGGAGGTCACGTTCATGAAACATTCATGATTATGCAATGCTTGCCTACCTCACTACCCCACTATTGTAGGATCCTTTATCCCCCAAACAGAGGTACAATAAAAGCTGGTCAGGGTGGGCCAAGGTCCAAAATGAGGATTTATAGGGAGTGGATAAATCTGGAGATAAACCCAAGGACCATGACCGCTAACATTAGTAAGCGTATTGATGACGTGACAGTTACTGAAACCATCACCTCAACAGCACATGATGTGGGCATGACTGAAGACATTGGATCTTGCTTTCAGATCCAGAAAGAGACCTTCCTTGATAGATCATAGAAGAAACTTTCTTATGGAACTAAAAGCATCAAGCATTGAAAGGGCAGAAGTCAAGTTAACTTCAACGTAAAACTATCTTGGGCTGGAGCTGGATAATAAACTGGACTGGTCCTTAATGTGAGGGGCAGAGCAGGATGTGCTATTTGAGGTGGCGGGCATCCTTCAATGTCTGCACAAAACTCCTGCAGATGTTCTACTTGTCTTTGGTCGCTGGTGTTCTCTTCTATGTCATGGTCTGCTGGAACAGCAGTACCAAGAAGAGAGACAACCAACAGCTCAAGAAAGTGATCAGAGGAGCCAGCTTGGTGGGATGGATTGAGCTAAACTGTGGAGGCAGTGATGGAGCAGAAAACTTGGTCCAAACTTCAGGCAATGCCGATCACCAGATCAGCATAGGAGCACATTCAGTAGCAGTCTGCAGTAACAGTAGCAGTCTATTGTCATTGTCACAAGTACAATGAAAAGTAAGGGCTTCAGTACAGGGTATAAAAACTATACAACAATATAAACAATATACAGACTTACAGTGGCTCAAACAGGGAGTGGCCAGGGTGCTAGGTCAGTTTCTCCTCTATATGGACCCAGAGGAAGCGGAAGCCTTTCCACAGAGGTCCCACCAATGAAAATGGGCTGAAAGTCCAGTTTGTTTCTCCTGGAGTCAATTATTAGCTGTGTTCTGGAGCAGGTTGTTGTCTCTATATCATACAGTTAGCTGCTGCACCTCGTCATGGTATGCGAACTCCTCCCCCCAGTGATGCAGCCTACCACTGTGGTGTCGTCTGCATACTTAATGAAGGTGTTGCTGGCATCGATGGGGGTGCAGTCTGAGGTGTAGAGGGTGAAGAGCAGAGAGCTCAGCATGCAGCGTTGAGGGGAACTGGTGCTGAGTGTGAGAGCTGTGGAAGTTGCGGGGGCCAATCCTGACACTCTCCGACAGGTCTGGTCCGACAGGAAGTCCTTAATCCAGGGGCATGTGGAGTGAGGTAGACCGAGGTTCAGCAGTTTCCTCACGAGACCATGGGAAAGGATGGCATTGAATGCTGAACTGTAATCCATGTAGAGAAGGTGGGCGTTGTTTCCCTGTGTCTCCAGGTGGGTCAGCGCTGTATGAAGTGCTGTATTCACGGCGTCCTCTGTCGACCTGTTTGTCTTGTATGCAAATTGGTGTGGATCTGAGCTGGGGCTCCTGGCTTTTCGGTCTCAAAATGGGAGAAGAAGAGGTTTAGTTCTTCTGCCAGCGCCGCACCACCCTCAGCAGCTCAACCTCAGCAACAAGTGTTTGAATGGGCCCCGGGTCACTTTGTACTGGGAAAATTGAGCTCAGAGGTCAAAAAGGTTAGGAACGTCAGCATACTTTAAAATTAACCAATTTTTAAAAGTGCTCTTAGACATATTGTTGTAGAAGATGAATAGCAAAGGTGAGAACACAAACTCTTGAGGTGAGCCAGTAGAGGAGCACACTTTGTCAGATAAAAACCCATTAACTTTGACCCTCCTGTGTCATTCATTCATTCATCTTCAACCACTTATCAGTTTCCTGGTCGTTAGGGGTGGTGGAGCCAATCCCAGCTCGCACTGGTCGAGGGTGGGGTACACCCTGGACAGGTCGCCAGTCCATCGCAGGGCCAACACACAGAGACAACAGAGACCGACAACCACTCACACTCACACTCAGACCTACGGACAATTTAGAGTCACCAGTTATCCCAGGCATGATGTCTTTGAATGGTGGGAGGAAACCAGAGTACCCAGAGGAAACCCACACAGACGCAGGCAGAACATGCAAACTCCGCACAGAAAGGACCCAGGCCGGGGGAAAACTTGTTAAATGATCAAATTTGGGTTGTTCAAACCAAACAGGTTTAGTGGTATGTGAATGGATACTTCAAATTCCAGATGTTTATGTTCTAGAATAGATACACTTTATCACTGCCCCCTGCCCCCTGTCTCCTGTTTGTTAAAAAGTCCAAAATCCAACCTGCAGGTTTTCTTCTAAAATTTAAATGTTCTAAAATCTTCCAGCCCACAGTGTGATGTAAAAGAAAAAGTGATTAATCAGACCAGGCCACCTACTTCCATATGTCACCTTCCGTGGTCCAGCTGTGGTGCTCACGTGCCCATTGTTGGTGCTTTGTGCAGTCAACAGGAGTCAGCATGGGCACCCTGGCTGGTCTGTGGCTACGCAACCCCATACTGTCTTCCCTGACACGTTCCCAATAAAACCAGCATTAACTTCTTCAGCTATCTGGGCAGCAGCAGCTCGTGTTGGACCCAAACCCTGACCCCACGGCCCTGTTGGAAAACGCTGTTTGCGGTGGTGTGACACAGAGTGTGTAGTTTCGCGCTTCTTCCGGCAGAGGGCAGCAGCTTGTCCGAGCTGCTGCTGCTCCGCTCCGATTACACAGAGGAAGCAGATACCGGGGCTGCAGCTAGGCATCATCATGCCTACTGCTGTGATTATGGAAGAAAATTTTGACAAGTTATTAGAGCAATGCGAAGCTCAAGAGCTTGAGGTAAGCGCTTTAAGGCGAAGTTCATGTCTCGGGCTCTGTCTTTAAAGGCTTGTTAGCCTCTGACATCCAGTTAGAGAAGTGGCAGACAGTCTCACTGAGTGCCTCTTAGCATACAGGGGTTAGCCAGTTAGCTGGATAGCGAGCTATCTTCGCTAGGTTGGTAAACACAGCCACAGATATTGCTGCAGCGGTTAATACAGGATGACCAGGTTTAAAAAAAATATTACTGCAGTGACTGCCTGTCGCCTGTTGATCTCAGCACTAACCGTTCACCTTCACGGATACGTTTAAATGATAAGCGGTGTTCAAACGTTAGCGGAAGCTAAGCAGCATAATAACACTGAATGACTGGCTGAGGCCGACTTCACTTAGTCGAAGCTCGGAAGCGAATCATCTTTAAAATGCCCAACTTGTTGTTGTTCAGGGAATTCGGGACGGTCAAATGTCCTGCTCATTTTAACAACACACCGTTTAATCACCCTCTTGCATGTCTTTCCTCTAGGCTCCAGGGGGCATTGCAACACCACAAGTCTATGCTCAGCTACTGGCGCTGTATCTGCTCCACAATGACATGTAAGTCGTTTTTTGTTGTTGTTGTTTTGTTTTTTGTTTTGTTTTTTTCTGTTTGCATATGGTATACTATGTGGTCTATGCAAAATATATAAACATAATAATAATCGCTTTCCTTTTAATAGCACGCTCTATACAACATATGTACCACACTGCATTTTACCATTTTACAGTAATTAAATTGCGTGTAACAAGTGTGGGAAGTGAAATGACGTAACCTTAGCATGAAATACACGAATGATACATGAGATGGCGTAATAATAATAATAATAAAAAGAAAATTAACATAAGTTAAAACAATGTACCTTGGATACATGAAATCAGTAAGGTATTAAGGTGTACAGCAGCCTTTGAACGTTTGTGCTGAGAAATCTAAATTCTGAGAAAATGGCACGATTTCTGAGACAGCTGAAGGCTGAGGTGGAGAGAGAGGTTTTTAAGCCCAATTTTGAAAATGTTATGTGGGCTGCTTCCTAATATCAGGCTTAATTGATAAAACCAACATATTACACAATACAATAGAATTACACAGCTGTTCTTTTATAAAACGTGAGTAGATGATCTTGGAGGTGTATAGCCTTATCAGGGAGTTGCCAATGCAGCTTGGTTCTCATTCATGAAGGGCTTTGTGTATGAGGACAGAATCTGTTTTGAATGTATAATGAGCAACTAAAAATGAATTAATGTCTTGGCTCTGGTTAACAGCTGAGCTACAGTGTTTTGAATGAGCTGATGTCCCTCAATTTTTTTCCTGGCAAGCAATAACTGCATTGAATTGAAGGCATGAATCCATATTTCATTATCTTTTGGTTTCATAAATGGCTATGCTGTCTTCCAAAATGAAATAATTACAGTAAATAGATAGACCTCATGATTAAAAATGACTAATAGTGCATCAGGTTTGCCTATGTATATGTGTCAACGTCATTGATATGTGTTTCACAAATGACATTTGGTTGTTTAATTCTGCAACCCTGCCTTCTATTGCTGCATACCCCTGCAGCTTCACTCTGTGTACTGACTGACTTGTGTTGATGTGCATCAAACAGGAATAATGCCAGGTATCTATGGAAGAGGATTCCGCAAGCGATAAAATCGGTAAGAGTGTTAAAACGTATGGAGACATTTGCAAGAAGTTGCTGTTTCATTATGAGACATGCAATTACCAATTCAATCACTTTTTGTTTGTCTAAATAACACAGAGCTCTGAAAGCAGGCAAGCAAGCATGATTATCTGACATCATTTTGAACACAACATTTTTAACCCTAAAGACACACAACTTTTTACCTCTACATCAGCGGTCCCCAATCCCCTGGCTTTTGAACCAGGCCACACAGAAAGAATAAATAACTTACATTATTTATGTTTTATTTATTAGCTGAATCTGAACTATTATTTTCTATAACTATTACTACTCACTTATAACTATTAATATTATTTTGAAAAATGACCGGATTCTCTCTGTTACATCCGTCTATGACTCACTCTTGACGCATGTCAAGATACTTGTCTCGGTCATGTGATATATTACCGCTAAAATTAAACGCACAATCTAGCGAAATGATTAAAAAAGGACAGTTTCTTTGTGAAGAGGAAAAGGCCCAGTGAGGAGACAGAATAGCCTGCGACTTCCATGAAAAAGAAAGTTGCATTTAGGTTCGAGGTTAGGGTGCAGAGAGGATGTTACTCACTTGATGTTGTGAGGGCGCTGCTAATAAAGTTCCATACGAGTACACAGTGGATTCACATTTATTATGATATTTAGAAAATAACACAGTTTTAATGTGGATCGTATCATTTTATTTTGTTGTATTTATCCACCACACCTTAAAGGGCGGTCCGTGGAAATATTGTCTAACATTAAACTGGTCCGTGGCGCAAAAAAAGTTTGGGGACCGCTGTGCTATATAACCAGCTCTGCCCATCACAGAATCCTGGCCTAAAAAGTAGGTTCATAATAATATTTTTTTGGTAATATAAGCATTTGCTAAGTTGAGTTATATTGGATTGCCTTATTGCTGACAAGTCATAGTAGGACACCTTAGGAGCTCTGTTTCACACACACAGTGTTTCTACTGGAGCAACAGGACGTTATGTTTTGTCTCAACACTGTTAAGTGTTTGAAACCTCAATAACGTTATTGTCACCTAGTTCACAACTTTTCAGTAATGCTCAGCTAAGGTCTTAAGGTTCTCAGATTGTATAAGAATTTGGCTTCATCCTGCCTCACCTTAGATCTAGTGTTTTAAGTGGCAGTTGATGTACCACGGGTGTGGTACCCATTGACACCCAAATGAAAGCCCATCAAGTGTTAGATGGTTAGTGGATTTTGAAATACTTTTCCCCTTGTTGTGTACAGGCAAATCCTGAGTTAACAGCTATTTGGGCTGTTGGCCAGCGCATTTGGCAGAGAGACTTTCCAGGAATCTACACAGCAATTGCAGCTTACCAGTGGACGGAGAATATCATACCAGTCATGGAGGCCCTTCGAGGTAATAACAAGAATCATATCTGGCTTGACTGTCATCATTTTTATCTCTCTTAAAGCTTTATAGAATTATAAGACAAGTACGTATGTGCTTTAGACATCTGACTATGGACAAACTGCAGCAAAATTCAAGGGAATGAAATCTATAAATTTCCTCTGCATCATTACAATCAGCATTGGGCGAGAGTTGAGAACAGTTCTTGCTATTATGTGACTGTTAAGGAGGAATAAAATGTGTTTCAAGAGAGAGAACACTGTTAGTAGGAAGGACAGTAGAGACTACAACACAGCAATGAATCAATTCTCCCCTCACATGCTCACATACTCCCTCTGATACTGTCTCGTGATATAACTGGATATCATCAACTGTCTCATAATATAACTGACATACCTGAATGTTTTTGTTTTTCAGGTGTGTCTAGTTTTGATCTTGAGAAATAGTAGTATTTGGTATCTCCCTCCTGCTCACAGATGTTGATCAGGAGGCTGCTTGTAACATGTGATGGTTACCTTGTGCAAGAGTGTAAGAATAGCTTCTCCCTCATGTTTACAGGACTTTGTGTAGATCTGCCATGGATGCTGATAAGTCATGAGGCAATTGAGCAACCAGAGTGTAACTGCCCAGTAAATTTGTGGGAATTTAGACATTTTGAATTTAAATTCACATAATGTGCATTTAAAGTTATTTAATTAAAATAAACAACAACAAAAACAACTTCAACCATTGACAGATCAATCATAAAATAAAATTTTCAGTAGCACATTTTGTATTGGTGCATGTATTGGGCTTACAGTACATACACTTAGTGGAAATGTTCAGTTAAAGACCAAATCAGAATTTAACTGTCAGATATTAAATATATTAATTCTCAATGTTTGAAAAACATAGAGCAGCTTTTTTTTTAAGCAATAGTTACTTGAAGTTGATGCATTTAATTTAATACATATGCAAATTAATAGTTTAAACAGTCAATATCATTCATTTATATAATTTAAGATGTTAATGTGAACAGTATATCAAAATCTAAAAAAACAACATTGCTGTGTTTATTATGCAAAATACAACCAGTTATATAACTAACATCAAACGGAAGCCACAATTTATTCACATGTTGCAGAGAACGACTTGTTTACCAGTTTTATTGAGCTCAATCTGCCAGGTAGGGGCCCCACTGTCCCACTCACATGAACCCTGTTTGTCTCAGCTCAGTTCACCAGCTCTGTTAGAGGGTAGACAGTGACCACTCGAGCATGTGACGCATTCTACACCGGGTAGGAGGGGGACAATTCTCTGAAAAGATCCTTGGCCAGCAAGCAGACAGGAATGTTGCTCTGGTTGGTCAAAAGGATTGGGTGTCACCAGCTGTGTGGGCCGGTATAAAGGACAGAGCTACTAGCTCTCGCACAGAACACATATCTGCTTTTTACAAGTAACAGCTCTGGAGAAGCTAATAAAGCTTCCATTTTCAAAATTTTTGAGACCAATAGACAGTGTGAAAGTTTTAGTTTTCTCTTTTAGGAAATTAGGAAACTTACTGATCTAGCTGCGGGCACCTTCTACAATGGACGTCCAGAGGACAGGAACTATGGTTCGGCCTCCGAGCCCCATGGACAGCCTAGAGAAGCAGCTGAGCTGCCCCATCTGTCTGGACATGTTCACCAAACCTGTGGTCATTCTGCCCTGCCAGCACAACTTGTGCCGTAGTTGTGCCAGTGATCTCTATGACTCCCGCAACCCATACCGCTTTTCTGGAGGAGTCTTTAGATGTCCTACTTGTCGTTTTGAGGTTGTGCTTGATCGCCATGGCGTGCATGGGCTCCAACGCAACCTGTTGGTAGAAAATATTATTGATATCTATAAGCAGCAGCAAGAAGGCACTGGCAGTGGAAGTCCAGAAACCACCCTGAAGCCTAAAGAATCAAAAGAACCAATGTGTCAAGAACATGAAGATGAGAGAATCAACATCTATTGTGTTACCTGCCAAGTACCCACCTGCTCCATGTGCAAAGTGTTTGGTCAACACAAGGACTGTGAGGTGTCACCTTTAGCTAGTATTTACCAGGCCCAGAAAGGTGAGCTGAGCAATGCTATTGATACCCTGGTTGCCAGCAATGGGCGCCTGCAAGCTCTGCTCAACCAGATGGATGATGCCTGCCGCGCTGTGCAGGAGAATGCTCAGCATGCTAAGCAAGGGCTAGCTGAACGTTTCGACTTGTTATACGCCGTCCTCGAAGAGCGAAAGACCATTCTACTGGAGCAGATTGGAAAAGAGCAAGATGATAAGGTGGCAGCTCTACGAGCACTAGCTCAGCGTTACGGTGAACGACTGCAGGCCAGTTCAGAGCTCACGGATTTGGCAGTGAGAGCCCTGGAGCAGAGTGGTGCTGCGGAGTTTCTGCTGGCCTCTAAGGGCCTCATCACGCAGACCAAAGACGCAGCTAAAGGTTCCCTGGGAGAGGACAGGCCAGAGCCAGGCTTTGAGAAGATGGACCATTTCACTTTGTCAACAGAGCATGTTGAAGCAGTCCTGGCAAAGATGGACTTTGGGCTGTGTGATGATGATGAATTTGAAGATGCAGAGGAGGAGGAGGAGGAGGAAGAAGAAGAGGAAGAAGAAGAGGAATAATGAACATTTGAAATGTGAACGGACTTGAAGGAAATAATGAAATTTGTGCTTTTGCGGGATTTTTTGACAAATGTTCATGGCAGCAACTGCCTTTGGTGTAGAGTCTCCAGTGGATGTGGGCTAAAATGGTGTGCCCTCATTTTCAGTGCAATATTCAATTTCAGCGTCGTATTTGTGACTTTTCTTAATTTCTTTTTATACTTTTGTACTTCTAAACCAATTGTTTAAAAGTAGGGTAGATGAATGTAAACATGGGAAGTCTGAAGATGGCTCACGCATCATTTCCCTCACATCTAGTGTAGGAAAGTCTTTTTAGTAGTTTTTCTCATTTTTTGAGTAGTGGTCTCCCTGTAATTACCAGTTCTGTCTGTATTTGAATATGGAATAAAACTGCATGGAGCTAAGCATCTATTATCTTTATATCAAGGCTTGAACTAATCATGAAATTGAAATTATGGGAACACTCAAACATATGAGGACCCAGTATTGTTGTGTTCATGTAGATTGTCTTTGGAGTGCTTCCATCAAAATGTTTCCCTTTCTGTTGCTGCTCTTACTTGGCAATGGACTGTATTTAAAAATAAAAGCCCTTGCCATGTCCTGCCTGCTTTGCCTTTGCTGGTGAAAAGTGGGGGCTATTTTTAAGAGGTGAGAGGCTGAGAAACGATAGCAACCCTGGAATAGACTTGTCAGGGAAGGAGAGACCAGGTCCTGTTTCTCCTCCATAAAACATGCTCTCACTCACAGACGTCTAACTCAGCAACTCCAACCCAACCCTAAAGTGCCAGAAGGGCACACTAAAGAAAGGCTGGTCCAGTTGCCACACGAGTCGGTCCTAACGGTCAAGAGGCCATGTTAAAAATACCCGTCAGCCTGGGGGACTGGGTTACAAAAAGCCCCTCGAGATGACCTGCTTGGATGAGTGTCGAGCATTTGCTTTGAGTCCTCATTTCTTTTCTATTACACAGGACAGTTGTTCCAACGTAAGATGCAGTTTATAAAGTGTGATTCATTATTGAATTTCAGAACATTTTGCTGTTTTAGTCATCTATCAGGTTTGGGATGCCACTGATAAACCAATAGTATTTCTTCTCCATTTCTCTTTCAGTAAAATGATATAATGAAATACTCCTCACCAACATAGGACTGAAGTTACTCCACAAACATAATTTAGATTAAAAACTTTACAAGAATTAAAAAAATAGGTAAACAATTAAATATAACTAAAAATGGCCTCCATGCTGTTTTCTAGTTTTTTAGCTTTCTTTTTGTTTGTGGAGAAGTTCAGTAACAGGGAACAGGAAGCGCTTTGGACAGAAGAGTGGGAAAGCACTCCAGCCTTCTCCTCACAGCTGTCTCTCCTCATCCATCTCATTTGTTATTGTTACTGCTTCAGCAGACTGGGAGCTGCCTTTTGATACACATAAACTGTTGCTAGGCTATGAAACACAGAAGCAAATACATGCTAGTGTGTGTTGGTAATGCTGTTGTGAGGCCCTGTCACTCAAACCTGTATCTCCACAAACGACAACACCGTGTCAACGTCAGCTTGGAAAATTGGGCAGCTCAGATAGCTGACATGCCTTTGCCGGAGTCTGCTGATTAAAAACCTCAGTACTTTGAAGGGTACACTGCACACTAGATCGTTAATTATTTTTGGTCATGGAAAATTCTCACTTCTTTTCAGTTACAATCCAATCAAAGGTATCCTGTCAACAAATGTACCATTTAATCCAAAGCAGACTCTGATGGTAAAAGTAATAAAGGTATGGACAAGAGTTTTTGTCTCCACAAAATTAAGTTTCGGTTCTTGGGGTCAAGAAACACAAGTTTGGCCTCCAGTATTCATTTTACTAAAACAAACACACTTTTGATTGCTAATGATCATAACAAAGAAAAGCCCCCCTTGCTAGAATCACCTGCCTTCTTGATGAATCACACTACATAGTGCTGTAGCTAATTAGCAGTTTTGTTTACAAGAACCAAGGCGATTAAATACCATGTTAAAGTGACATAACAAACTGTTTTGTATCTGTAAGGTGCTGTAGCTGATGTACTTGGTGTTGAGCCAGAGCAGAGTTTTAGCACGTGTGCAGTTCATGTGAACCCATCTGATACTTTGTATGGTTAATGGATCTTTCACAGAGAGCACACGGCAAAGGGCATATGGTTTAGTGGCACAGGCCTACACTTCCATTACAGCCGAAGATTTTGCTGCCTTTGTTGGCTACTCTGTGGAGGAGGCAGTAAAGGGTAAGATTAATACACACAGACCCCTCACAGGAAATGTTTTAAAAGCACAGTGTTTGCACATATGCTGATGAGGATATTTCCTTCTCCTCTCCCACTTATGTGTTTGCTCCAAAGGTGTGGTGACTCAGGGCTGGCAAGCAGACCCTGCTACTAGGATGGTGATGCCCAAAAAGCCAGGTAGGTGGCAGTGTTTCACTTTTTAATTCTTACCATTGTCAGTTTACTGTTGTGCTGTTTTTTCTTTGAGTAATTGTGCACCTTTTTCCTTCTTCTCTCCTGGTAAATTATTTTAAACATTCATAACAATTTTGAAATTTGGAGTAAATCTTCTTATTATATAATACGACTGTAATAATGAACCACTCCTTTTGATTTGTTGAATCTCCCTCATATAATTTCTGTATTTCCAAACCTTTCACTTCATATTCCCTTCAGTGTCTTCTTGTGTATTCCTTTATTTTTGTCAGTATTGTCTTCAGGCCATCACTTGTCCTTAAATCAGAGGGTCAGGGGTAAACTGATTTATTTGGACGAGGAGGAGGCTGTGGTTTGTCTTCCCCTCTGTAATCATCCGATCTTGCTGTTGAAGCATCTGCTCTGCACATGTCCAGCCCAAAAACGCTAACCCACTCACCATTAATCCCCACATGTCTGGATTTTTCCCCCTCCACAGCACAACTTGAATTTTATAGCACTTGGTGATTTTGGTTGTAGAGTGAATCTCACAGAAAACAGTCCCTGTTGGGGTGAATATTAAACATAATGGTGTCCATGTTGTATGTTTCACAATCACACGGGACACTCCGTAGTTGGTGTCATTAAACGGGTTGGGGCGTGGAGATCTCATGTCCAGATGAAGTTGAAGCCTGTGACCTGCTGAGTCTGTCTCAGCAAGAACACGTGGGCTTGTAGAGTTAAAACTGCGAGAGATCAATAGCTCTTGGCACAAAGAGGAATCCCCAGTCTGACTCAACTTCTCCTCTTCCATGCTTCTCTCCTCTCACTCAACAGATCCTCCCCCCGTTTCATTGGTTCCAAATGAGCAGCAGTTGGCCAGACTGACTGACTACGTGGCTTTCCTTGAGAACTGATAACCCATCATAACCACTGGCACCCTTTTTTTTTTCTCCTGCTTGGTCTTAAGGAAGAATACATGTTTGGATAGACTCTTTCTCCTTCCTTTTTCCTGCAAAGTCTGACTCCCTGATAAAAGAGGTACCACAAAGAGACCCATCATCTTGCATGACTGCAGAAAGCTCTTCTCTGGGCCATATTTATGTTCATTGAGTTATACAGCTTCCTCTGTTAATTCCCATCCAGAAAATGTATGTGGGGCGGTTGTGTTCTCAGTCAACAATGATGTATTTATATTATTTGTTCCTCTTTGAAACTCACCTGATGTGTAAAATAGGGTCTAATTTCAAAGTAAATATTAGGAAGTATTCTTCACAGTGTGATTTTACTGCTAGCCTAACAAACCCCCCACAACACACCGTACATCCGTTCTGTTTAAGCACTTAAAGTTTGCCTTGAAACAAATGTGATCAGGTAACAGAAGTCTCAGTATGCATGCATCACTGTGTGGAGTTCAGTCCTCAGACCTCATACTTTGAAGTTTATGTTTCAACTGGTGAATAAATATTTTTGCTGTTTCTAATTCAGTATCCGCTTATTGCTTTAATCAATACTTCTGGTTTAGGTTGGTGCTGCTTTCTAGAGCAGCCTGGGCTCAATCAAAGCTGTTCAGTGTTTCAACACACCCACGTTACAGGGCCTTACTGTATCACGCTTGTCTCATGACATCAACTTTCTTTTTTCTGTGAAAGAGCGCGAACAGTTGTGCCTCACTAGAAGAGACCATGTAAGCTTCTCTTCTGATTGGCTCTTTTCCGACTGACCTAATAAACATATAGCAGATTTCAGGTAAACACTTTGGAAGTTGCACCCGTTCTGTCTCAGAATCTTAGCACAGCTTTTGAGCATTCATCTGTGGACGGAGGCTTTCAACTCTTGGGAGTGACTAAAACATTAGATGTAACTGTGGACCCAATGGTCAGTCATATTTTTACTTGCTAAAACGCACTCCACTGACCTACACTGTAATGTACTTATGACTCCTAATAGTAACCACTTGGAGCTTGATGTGACTAAACCAATAAAGGAATCAGTGCAGTTAGTGGAAATATCAATGGAGGGATAATCTGTCAGGCAGAAAGAATGGAAGGAAAAGAGGGAAGACCAAAGCCAAGAACACTAATTTCATCTGAAATTGGAGCTGTTTTAATAGACCATGTCTTTGTTGATAGAATGACAGAGCTCAACCCTGTGCAGCCACCATAAGCTACTGATGTAGCAAGTTCTGAGAAGAGACTGTATGAATCATTGTGTCATTCTACAGTTATATTTACACTGCAATGGGCTTTTCACTTGCCTTTGTCCTTTTTGCCCTTCACTGTACTGTAGTTTTACTTTATGGAACTATTGAATCCAGCCATTCAAAACTTGCAGCAGGAAGTACCATAATGTAACTGATTAATTTTTTAGGAGTGGCCACATCCCATGGACACTGTTTTTCATTTAATGCAATATTTTTTTTATTCTAATCTGTTTTTGTAGAATCAAAAAACATTTGCGAGTTTCATTTTGGCACATTTACATGGAAGGCTTCAAGAAATGTGTTTCAGCATTTATGAGAAACTAACATAGAACCTTAACTTTTATTATAGTCTTTAATATTCCATAGTTTTTATCCATTGCATGACTACAGCCGCTATGTTGTATGATTGTAACATGGAAGGAGCATTGTCAAATGTGAAAATTAAAGTAGTGAGTTTGATTTTTTTAGCTCTTTTGATCACATCTTCAAAGTAACCATTCAAGTCATCGTTAAATATTATATTAAATCTGTAATTAGAATGAACATCACAGAAAATTTGCTGGTTCTTTTTTAATTTGGTAAAGGCATATCTGGCTGCCATCTTTTCATCTATACTATAAAGTAAAAGTCTTGTGGTGTTTTTTGTTTAGTTTTTTTTCCCCGAATGTTAGTCACTTCTGAGTCCTGTTTTGAATAAAACATACAACATACACCACTAACTTAATATAAATGTATTTGATCTTCACTGCAGCTGAGGAAGTGGTGATTTAGTGTGAAATCATCGTCTCTATGTTGTGGCCAGATATTACATGGTGTCAGCCTTTTCTTTGTTCTGCCTTGATCTTCATGTTATATCTATTTCGGGAACGACCCAGGCCAAGACTCCCTGCAAGCAAATGGAAATTTGTTGCATTGCGTTGTGCAGCTTCATTGTAGTCAGACTTGCATTTTATTCCTGGAGACATTGCATCGCTTTATTTATGTATTTATTTATTTGTGTGTGTGTTTTTTTTTTTTGTTTTTTTTTGGGGGGGGGGGTTGTCGTTTCACTATAAATGGAAATGTCACAGCTCGTGTTAGTGCATCAGCTGTACACAAACACGTGTTGACTCTTGCCCCATGTCTATGTGTTGAGCCAGCACTGACAGCTCAGCACGGCGGGCTGAGAGCAGGTAACCGAACCCGGTCACTCCTCCGCCTGGCTGCTGACCCGCAATCTGTCACAACACGCCTCAGTGCGAGTCCTCCGGCTCATACAGACTGCAAGGAAGGCGGAGTTAGTTTTCTTTGAAAACTACTGCTAGCACCGGCCGGTTAGCTCAGTTGGTTAGAGCGTGGTGCTAATAACGCCAAGGTCGCGGGTTCGATCCCCGTACGGGCCACTTTCCTTTTGGGCTGAAATTAAATCCACTTTTATTCAAGTTTATGTGCAAATGGCCCTTATCATCACTTCAACTTTTACTTTATGAGACATTTTCCTGATGGATTTATGGTCTCAATCGCTAATTGAAGAAGAAGTTAGAACATGATAATTTTTTAGACGATGGTTCCATTTAGAGGAAAATAGAGCAGAAAGCAGATGATGGACAGCTGGGTGGGGTACTTTGTGATTGACAGGCTGTTATTGTAAGATCATATAAAGAAAAACGGAAAAGTGGACGTGTCAATAACATATAAGAGACTTTCAATGTCTTGCAGGCCTTTACAAAGCAGCTCCACCCTTATCGTGCGTTTGTTTTTGTGCGTGTGCGTCCCTTAGAAAGAGCTCAGAAAGAGTACAGCCATCTAAACTAAATGCTGTGAATTAGCCTACATGTCTGTGCACGGTGAGAGGACGCTGCTTAGTGCAGCGCAGATGTCTGCACATGTCTGAGTTAATGAGTGCGGACAATGAGCTGATTGGAAAAGTCTGTCCTGTTAAAATCAGTCCTTACAACACAACTTCGAGTCATGCCAACACACAACACAGTTTTGCAGATTCATATGATAAATAAAGTATTTTTGAATCTCCCTCTGGGATCAATAAGGTAACTGTTTGTCTCAGTATGTGAGAGTCAGTGCTGTGAAGCAGATGGAAGGATGCTTTGTAAAGAGGACATGAGGTCAAGGTGCTGTGTCTCCAGAACAGGCCTCTTGAATTTTCACCACCATGAGTCCATCAGAGTCATGTTGGGTCAGTGAAGGCCAGGGCTGACCTGTATTTCAGCCTCAAAGCACAGTGCCCTACGGTGACAAGCAGCAGTCGTAACATGCTTAAGTAAAGGTTAAAGGTCACAGCCTCATCCAGCTCTACAAATGGTAACATTAACTGCGTAAACAAGGTTCACTGCTCATTGCTGTTTGGACCATGACATACAGATATATTCCAGTGTTCACCACAACACCACGGCTGTTTTATAAATTACAGCTACTATGATAAAAATATTTGTCAGTACTTCAAACGAGTTTTCCCTTTGGTGCGGTTTTCATCATTTACATACAAATGGTTTACATTGAAATATTTGTCACCCAATTGTTTGCCTTGAAGTGTTTTACAATATAATGCAGAGAAGGAAAAGAAAGATTACTGGCACGAATTTGGCACCTTCATTTTGTGTGTGTGTGTGTGAGAAACTAATGGGGTTTTAACTGAGTCATTGTCTTTTTCCCAGATGTTCACTTATGTCCGAAGGCTCTTGTTGGTGGTGAGGTCATTTTTTTCCAGAGGCCAAGGCCTCATCACTAAACAGGCCAGTGACATGATATTATAGATATTCTTACTCGGACGTGAATACAGATGTGTTTATTTGTGAGCAGGGTTATTGATGTGGTTGGTTGCGGTTCAGCTAGTTTTAACCTTGTCTTTACAAAGGTCACACAAAGATTGTGGGGGCCATAAAAGGGTTTATGAGAGAAGGAGAATATGCACAGTCCATTTTCACATTTTTCTGTGGCCCTTTTTTTTTTTTCTAAAAATGCCTTAACATTTTACGTGTGCCTGAGCCCTGAACCACCCTCTCTGTCTTGTCTCTCTCTCTTTGTGAATAGAGGAAAGATTGACATTTACTCTTTTACACCAGGAGGAGGCAGTCTTAACTGAAAGATCTGAAAAAGTGTGCATAGTTGTCTGACATGACTTACATGGTTTTCCACCATCGGCTTTCATCAAAACTGGTAATGTTTAGAGATTTTTTTTATTTTAATTTTATTTTTTTTACATGGAGGGTGTTGAGGGAGTACATTTTCATTAACAGTAAAAATTCACTCACTTTCACAAGAAAATGGTACCATGTGGTACAATGAGTCATGAGCATGGGACCCGGGAAGATTCCAAGTGGATGTGGAAGAATAAACGGAGGATGATGATGAGAAAAAGAGGGAGAAGAGGGGAGATCAAACAACAGGAGAAGGAAGGGAGGAGAGATGGAGAGGAGAGGAGCCAAACTGAAGGAAGTGGTGGGAGGAAGAGTGAGGAGAAAAAGAGTGAAAGGAGTGTACTGAGAGCCAAGTGGACAAATATCTGCTGCAACGGAAGGCAAAGAGTCTGGAAAATAAATTCACATCTATTAAAGGTCAATTTTTTTTCCATCACTGTAGCATTGTGGCAAAGGGATTTTTTTTTCTAATTCTGAATCACAAACCACATCCAAACTGATTTAAACCCTTTGGATTTATACATTACAAATGTTTTCTCTAGTTTAGCAAAAAACTAAATAAAAACGAAAAAGGTCTTTACAATTTTTAGATACAGATGCACATTGCATCCTCAACATGAGGTCATGAGAACCAACAGAACTTGAAGAATTAATTCTCACGAATGGAGAATTATTTAAAATTTTTTATGCAGCTGTTTTCCAGGCCATGTGACCTCAGTAAGCATCCCAAGATCCTCACATCTCTCATCCAGGAGATTTCCTAATCCACTATTAAAAGTGGAGGTATCCAGCAGGATTTGGTTTGGCTTCAAGGGTGCTGCTAACAGCCCATAATTAAATAGGTCTTTTGTAAGTCCACTGTGTGACCTTTATTCTGGTCGTGCTCCTGGGGATGTCGTCTTTAGACTTGGTGGAATTGCAGAGGAAATGAAGTGAAGAAAATAACAAGATGACTGGGTGGGCATGCAGAAGCATGTTTTCATTTCATACAGCCTTTAAAACCACTCTTATTTGAAAAAGGCACAGAGTTAAACATGGTTCCTTGTTCATACCAAAAACATTTTTCAAATTAAGAGTCCTTTTCTAGTTTTTTTTTATTATTATTATTATTATTAGAAGACAGGAGTGACATGGCCTGACAGAAATAACTCCCACAAGTTGTCAGCCTTGACAGCTGGAACGCAACTATTACTCTTCTCCACCAAAAGTCAATTTTAGTCATTATTATGACTTTCGTTAAAGACCATGATTCCTCCAATTCCTCCAAAGCATAAAGAAGAGGAGAGTGTAGAGAGTATTTGTCAACAGACAAATCAACAGAACCTGAGAAAACACCAAAACCAGAGGGGAACTGTTTCTACTAACAAGTATAACATGTGTCAAAGTCTGACACTTCCTCCAAAAAGCTATTAGAAACACATCTTTATATAGATAGTCACATGTTCCTACACAATCGCTGGGTTTCTGCTCTCTCTCCTTTGTGCTCCAGGTGTTGCCTGTCCTTCAGTGCCTGTCACATCTTCCTTTTACTTACTAGTAGCTGCGAAAGGGGCAGGGCCACACCAGTCTCAGGCCAGTTTCTGGCAGCTTGTGAGCTGTATGTAGGTTATAAGTCATTCCTTTGGAAGCAGGGTGGTAATAAATCTAATGTATGGGGTCTTTTGTTTGGAAGGATAAAAACGAACAAACAACTGTTTGCTTAGTTTCATTCAAACCAGCACCTTTAGATGTGATTAAGGATTTGGTGATTCTTGACTTTTGCTTTTTTTAGATGTTTGAGAAAACAACTGATCCTGGTAGCAAGGCCACCAGGATCAGTCTCTGATATCAAAGTGTTTATTGAATTTGATCCTTCATTTTTTCTGTTAAACTGCAGATATAAGCAATGGAATATCCTTGGTGGTGTCCTAACTTTTCCTAACGTTTGCTTATATATAATAAGCAAACATAAACCAATGAATAAAAGTGGATGTACTGTAGTGTCCGAGCATGCAAAGTGAATTTGGAATTTGTTGTTTATCAAAGCTAAGAAAAATGTAGAATGCTGCAACCTTGAAGACGCTACAATCAAATAATTGTGGGCAAAAGAGATTAAAAACAAACAAACAAAAAAAAAGATATAAAAGGATGTTATCATATTTGAAAATGGGCTGAGCCAATATGATGTACAGGAGATCCCCTGGGGTCTATATACTGTTGCTGATGGGCAGGTGAGAAGCTGAAGATCAGGACCTGAGGAGAAGTGGACTCAAAGCAGTTGGCACAAAGGAAAGGAAGCCAGAGTCAAAGTTTGACAGCAACAACATGTTTGGCTAATAGAGGCGATAGTAAACAGTGTAAAACTACTCATCCTGCTCTGTGTTGTGCTCTCTGTCATCTTTTTTTCCCCCCGCTTTCTCTGAGAGCTGTGGATATTTGAAAGTGCAAGTCACCCTGCAAATTTAGGAATGTGACACATAAAGTCAACGCACTCTGGATTGTTTTCACACCGGCCAGATATTTTTCTCCTTCTGCCATATCTGCTCTATCTAAGTGCTGTTCCTTTCAGGATTTAATTTCACTGGCACAAATCCAACTTTACCCCTGCAAGTTTGACTCTGGTGCTGTTCGTCTGTTTTGTGCACCGTTTCTCAGCAGCACATGTTGATGCTTACTGTGCATATCTTGAGAAACAAGTGATACTGAAAAATAATCAATTCAGCATTTGTTTAGCAAGTTTAAAACAGCTTTTTTAAAAATATAAGATGGAGGTTGAACCCAAAGTACATCCTGAGCCCAGTGACAGCAACGATATCAGCAGTTTACCAGACTGATATTTCCCCGTGGGTTTTAAGTAAAAATCTCCTCTGAGTTTTAGGAGGGACAGCTGCTCAAGATATAAGCATGTGTCGTGAAACTCTGCAGCTTTGTAAGTTTGTTTGAATCACGCAAAAGTTTTGCCTTAACAGATTTAAGGAATAAGTGATGGGATGAAAACAAAGTGAACAAAACTGGCAGGGAAGGCGAAGAGTTGGCTCAAAAGAGAAAAATTAAATACATTTACATATCCATGAGACACAACAAGAACCTTCAAAGTACATTTATTTGTGATTACTTTTTTTTTTTTTGAGCACAGTTATATGTTTATTACAGAAAAGGGACTTTAGTGCCAAATTCTGGGTTGGTTAAATCCTAAAGAAAAACCAACTGACATGCAGAGTTAAAGTCTTAGTTACCTTGCTTGAATATTTGAACTTCACTGCGCAGGATGACCTATGTACAGAGAAACTAGTTTTCACATTAATCCTCTGCAGTTTTGCCCACCTTACTTCTCAGTTAAGCATGTGCATCCAGAAATCTATCTGGAATCTGCAGTATGTCCTTGTATCAGAAGTGATGTTAAAAGGAAATGTATTACCATCACATAAATTAAACATATATATCAAAATAGAAATGAAATCTTGTAAAATGTATTTGTGTGCATATCTCAAAAATATCTGAAATTGTGTATGAGAACGTGAAGAAACTGGTGGTGAAATGTGTCATCGTTAAGAAACAGAGAAGAAGTTTTCTTTTGTTGTCCCCAGGGGAAGATCTCTTCAGGAAACTCAACATAAGCTCAAATCTGGACTGCAGGCTGCTTCTATTATAAAACAAGTCAGCCAAACCACTTCCAGAAGGTCTGGAAACATGATCCAACACTGGTTTGAAATCTGGTGTTAGGACTTAGAGTGAGAAACTTCAGCTGCTCAGAACAAAAGCATTGTCCTCTGTTGCTCACATGACATTATCCCCTATTGTAAGCATTATTATTTCTATTTGTGAAAAATCCAACATCTCAAAACTGACAGGAAGGCCAGTACAGCAACTTGTCACAGCCTTTAATTTCTAAACATAAAGCATTCAAGTTTGTGATGTGTAGGCCTCTCTGCTCTGTAATGTCACAGCATCACTTCCTGTTTTCTTTTAATAGAAGAATCTCATCTTTGAACGCTTTGCGTTTCAGTTCGCTGACTTAGTCTGGAAAGAATGTTTTCCTCTCAGGCAGGAAATGAACTTCACTTTTATTGCTATCTGATTAAACTGCCACAGCTTTCAGTTGGAAATAAATACAATGATGGTGACAATTTTCAGTTTTTCAATTTGGTGCTGTTTTGTTGTTGTTGTTTGTTTGTTTGTTTGTTTGTTTGTATTCGTCTCTAATGTTTTGACCCTTTCAGATGGCACTGAAGAACCACTGCAAGTAAAGCCTCACACGAGGCTGCTTGTGAAGTTACCACTGCATTTCATTGCACAAAGTAAATGCATTTAAAGGCATTTGTTGTGCTTCCTTCCCGATACAACTTATAAGTTATAAGTTATAAGTTAGGGATAGTGCAACAGCCTGCCTGCAGTAGAAGACCTTGGTATAAATACATTCAACATCAGATCAATAGGTGGAGAAAATCAGGCGCAGAGGAAGAGCATGATAAAAAGTCGCGGCTCGCAGACTGCCTGTCAGCCTTAGCTTCTGCTCGGGTTCAGGTTAATATTTTTATTACCATTACCAACACATGGTTTGTAAAGATGTTTGGAGATGCATAAAAGATGAAAGAAAAACATCTTTACTTCTGGAGGCCATAACCACCCTAATTTTGTCCTCTTACCCTCCGGACTCCGAACAAGTATGTCTTCAGTTTAGTGTGGAGGTCAAGTAGTTCAAGGAGTCTGAGTTACTCTGAAGGGATCCGGAAGCTTCCATTGTCACAGTTAGCTAATTTTGATTATTCACACATAATTGCATTTCTTCTATGACTTTGTGGTGAATTGTTAGAAGTCAGTTCTTGGTCTGCCAAAATGTCTAATTTTGGTTTTAAGAATTAAAGTGACTCACAAAGAGAGAAAGGTTCTGTGTTTATTATTGGAAACCTCAGTGTGATTTAACTGCATGTAGATAATTTAACAAGGAGAGAATGTTGAGTTTGTGAAAAGAGGCTGCCGTGTCATAACAGACTAACTCAGTTAGGTGAGTTTCATGGAGCATAAACACAGAGTTGTTTAGTATATTGTGTATTATAAACTCAATGACTGAATACAACCATTTTTTTTTTACTGCTACTAACTCAGTTGGCAGTAATTTAACATTGAGTTCAGAGAAGGACTGGGATGCGTTACATTGTCAGGCTGTTCTGCTAATTTCTTCAGTTCCTAGTCAATGGCCACTCCTGCCGACAGTCTTATAAAAATCCTGTGTGGATAGGATCACAGGATTTTTTTATTTATTTATTTTATTTTATTTTTTTTTTGGGGGGAGGGGCTCCTAATATCAAGAGTACTCCTCCTGCAATGTTAAATGTGATTAAAATTATCCAATACAACCCTGGATAACTGAGCAAATCTGACTGAAAATCTGTTGTCATGCAGCCACAGCAGCAACACAGATGCTGAACATAGTATCAACATACTCAGTCACTGCACCACAACAGTATGTGGTAAATGTGGGAACACACACTTACAAACATTTCTTCATCTATACAGAAATATGACAGCATATGGCATGTATTTCCCTGTATCAGAAGTGATGCTTCCATTTACTGTATGTCATTTAGGGGATATATCACTCTCGTATATATATATTAGTATATATTTACGTATATATACGTACTATAAAAAATATCTATACCCTATACAGTATAGCATGTTGCTACCACATGTTGTGATCTAGGAGAAACTTAAACTGACCCAACCTTGAGTTTATGTATATGTTTTAAGGTCCATTTACACAGATGTCATTGAAAATATTTATAGCGACTGTTCTTGTCATCTCTCCCAGGAAGCCTGCAGTTGGTGACAGTGAGTCAGCATAACAACGCCATGACCCTGAAACTGAAGCCACAAATGGAATTCAGTCATCAGTCATTTTATTATTTACACTGTACAAGTCGTGCACGAGTGCTGCCAACTGGGTGCTGCCAGGAGAGCAACATGAGCCGATGTGCCACAACAAGAATATCGAGAGAGAGAGAGAGAATCATCTGACTTGGCCAATGAAAACTGCTTCAAACTTTCTCAACTTTTGACACCTATAATAAGAATTGAAGAAGTATGTTGACCTAAACAGGTTCTATTCGAGATGAATGTCCATTTGTGTGGCTGATGTAGTCAAAATTCTTCTCACCACAGCCTGAATGGTAGGCCATGTCTTCCAGTCTCCTGCAGTTGCTTGCACTGACACTTTATACTCACAGTAGAAGTCTCTTAGCACTGGAAACATACTAAATAATAGTTTTTCAAATTTACTCCAGATTAAAATATGTGGTCAATTTGGCATAAGTAGAATGCATTACATTTACTGGACTGGTTTTAATCATATGACACTAATCATGGGCCATAGGGACTCTAGTGACCCTTCTGTCTCTGCCAAAATAATATTATTTTCATGGGCATAAAGAGAAAAAATCCAGGAGTTAGGTAACTGTTTCTCTGTATATTCTCACAGATCTGGATGACTTTTCATGTTAGACATTTCACTTGGCACTGTGCAGATTCACTGGTCCAGGGAGATTTACAGACTGCATGTTCAGCAGCTATCCTGACCATGAATGGGTAAGCATGTCGGGGATGCCACAGAATGCTTGGTTTGGGCCCAGAGAACTAAAGGAAACAGGGGGAGGAGGTGGAAGAGATGAGTCTGCTGGTGCTTTTTGCTATGACTCAGGAGCTTCACTGAGAGTGCATTTACAGCTTTGCTGCTCAATGTGAAAATCATTAGAGGGCCCTGACTTTTAATAGCTCTTGTGGAAAGATGCAGAGCCAGCAGTGTGAGTCATGTATCGGACGACTACAGCAGTAAAAAACCCTCAGCCACTTCCCCTCCCCTTGTTCTTTTGGCCACAAGCAGCATCAAACCACCCGGAATATAGAGGGGCTCCCACGCTCCTTGATTAATCTTGCCAAGTTCGTCAAATGGAAAGTAGTTGAGCAAACCACAGTTGCATTATCATCAGCTAACATCACTTCAGCTTAACAGTGACATTAAATGCTCTTTTGCTTGAGTTTTGTAACATCAAATGTTTCAACCAATAATTATTTTTTCAGTCATCTTCAAAACGTACGTCATGTAGATGAAAACCAAAGGTTTTTGGCTTTCAAAGTTTCTCCAGAGAACCTATACATTCTCTAATGATGCTTTTCAACACATTCACTTTGTGGCATGAAGCTCACCAACAATCTCTCCCCCAACACTGGCCCTGTGGCCATATATGAATCATCGACTTGTGGAATTGTACCACATATCCATTGGTTTTGTAAAGGCATCTTATGGTCAAACCAAAAAAGCCAGATCATTGAGGAAGAAGCAATGAGAGCTCCTTTTGTCTAAATGGCTCCTCATAACATCAAACTGTCTCAGAGTGGTTACAACCAGTCAGGTCACCAGTGTACAAAAAAAAAAGTATTCACACGAACACACATCTATGGGTAATTTAGTCAGCAGTTAAACTAATGCACATGGCTGTGGACTGTGGGAGAAAGGGAATCCACAGAGGAAAAGCGAGAACATGCCCCCAGATCAACTCAGCGTGATCAACTTACAGAACCTTCTTAGAGTTAGTTGACAATATTAGCCACTGCAGCACTATATCATGCACAATATCTTTTTGTCTTGATTCACGAATTCACCACAAGAGTTCACATGTGCAGCAATCTACTGTCCCCCATAGCTTGTGAAACCGTGTAGAGGTGGCTCAGTCTCCAGAGTATGCACAGATTATAGATCTGTATCCGTAAAATGCCTATTTTATGTTCCCCTTTATTAAAGAAAGTTTTAGTAAAAGGGAACTGGGAGCAATAAAAACTCCCTGCCCCTGAATTAAAATGGTCTCTAACAGGGAACATAGACAGCAGTGAAGGGGCAGAGAAATTCCATCAGTATTTCACATGTTCTCTGTGCCCACTTTATCACCTTCCATCTATCAGCAACATGATGATTTGCACTGTTTAATGGATCTGAGCCTTTTTGTTTTCATTCATATTTTGCTGTGTGGTTGCATGTTGGAGGAAAGAAGTTGGTTTGCTTTGGCTGGAACTGAATGCCTCGGCAGTGTACCACTGTGAGCCATGCTTAGTCACTTAATGCTCAGTGTGGAAACTCTGACACACAAGTGCCAGGCACTCTGTTTTTTGTAGACAGGGGACAAGGAGTATTCTTATTTTCTTCAGTTATTTGACTCACTGTACACCTAAAAGACTGTCATATCAAACAAATCTGAAAATGATGGATATATTATTAAAAAAGGGGGTCTGTGTTAATGGCGGTTGGTTGCCTTTGGCACTGGAGAGAATAGGGAACATGATCTAGGGACTTCAAGCTGAGGAACAGACCCACTGGTCTCAGGGATTGCCAGATGCAAAAACATAGAAGTTTGTAGTTTATTACATGGCATAGTTTTACAGCTTTAGAAATAATCACTTATTCTGTGTTTCAGCAGTGGTGAGGTGAGCAGTGAAAGAAGCCAGCGAATGGCCGCTCTAGTTTGGTTTGCATCAAGGTTCTTGTCTCCCTCTAACTGTGATTATAATAATGACAAAATGCCAGAAAAAAACAACATAAATGTTTAACATAGCTTAAGAATGAGGACTTGAATGCAGCTGATTGTCACTGATTGATAGGATTACCCATGGTAACCTGTTTTAGGGTTATGACAGCAGGCCATTGAGAGGTGGGCTATGACTTGGAAGGCAAGGGCTGACTTACATGCTCAACGTCTTTACACACGTCTTTACACGAATTACACAAATTATAATGATATAATGTACTGAATAGTTGTAATGTACAGTTTTAGGATTGATATATAATAAGCACCAGACTGGGTACAGTGATGTGCTAGGCTTTTAAGTGAGGTTCTCAGGCAATATGAAGAGACACATTTTTACACATAGGATTAGCTGTACCTGTCAGGATCCCAGTGTTTCCACTGTTTCCCCTCCTCTTTCATTGTGTTGTCTTCCTGTTCTGTTTGTGTGTCTGTCTGGAGTTGGGCGGAGCTGGAGTTACCACTCACCTGCACACCTGCCTGTCATCAAGCAACCCTTTCTCCTCTCCGGATAAAAGCCTGGTTCAGCTCACCAAACATCGCCAGATTGTGTGCTTACCCATACGGTACCACACCTTGGCTCCAGGCGACTGTCGTGTTTGCGTCTTGTTGCTGCTTTGTGTCTCTAAGTCAGCTCTCTCTTTGCAATTGAGTTCCCAGTTCCTGTAGTCCTGTTGTGACTCAGAAACCTGGACTCCTCTCTGCCCTGTTCAGCCCAGCAATCCGCCCTCCGGCTTCCGCTGCTCCTCCAGCCTTTGGAACACTCTCCCTTTGGACCCGGGTCCCTCAGTGAGACACCCCACCCTGTACTGCTGCGGCCCCTCTCACCTGGACAGCTAAGCAACTCACAGTTCAAATTCTTTTGTCTGCATTTTGGGGTCCAATGTTCTGCTAATTATAACAATACCACTTAAATAAAACATTCAAAGTAGTGAGCCATATTAGTGTGGAAAAAGCATCTATGTCCAGAAAAGTATGTAAAAAAAGTCTTTTGTTAAGTTGAGCACAAACATGATTGTGATGACAGAAACATTTGGTGATTCACTGTCCTGGCTTCCATTCATTCATAGATCTGTTTCCAGGTCATAGCGCTGATTGAGGGTTCACTCTGGACAGGTTTCTGTCCAGGGCCAACATGCATAGGCAGACAGAGACAAACGACCACTCACACTCACACACAGACACAGACAATTTAGATGTCTTTGGACAGCGGGAGGAAACCCACGTAGACACGGGGAAAGCATGAAAACTCTGCACGGAAAGGCCCCAGGCTGGAAACCGAACCCACAACCTTCTTATTGTGGGGCAACAGCACTAACCGCTGTGCTGCCCTTTATCAGTTTCTTATAATGAGTTTAAAGAGTCACAATGGTCATAGTGAACATGGTGATGGTTGGGCTGTGATGGACTCACAGAGGAGAGCGTGTTATTGATCAACTCCAACTCTGGGAAAATTTTGTGCGTTTTAGTTGTACATTGACTACATGAAACAATGTTTGCGTGCGTGCACATGTGAAGCTGTTACACTTTATCAAGTGGGAGCCAGCTGTTTGTTTGAATTGCTGACACGTCAGTCTAAAAGTAAACATTCTCACCCACAGAGAGAAGGAGTCAACATTGGTGTGAATATGTCAAGCCTCACCACTAATTGTGAGCAGTTGTTTGGGATTTGGATAACAGTTCCCTGGTGGGATGTCACAATATGTCCATTATATTTAGCTGTGTGTTATGTGGGATATTCACATTAACTACTGACTTCACAGCAAAGGGCAAAAACCAATACAACAGAGTCAGTATGTGATGTCTTTCACTGATTACCCATAATGAATGAGCATGTCAATGTGGCCAAAAATATGTGGACAAATAGAAATAATACCCATATGTGACAGATTATTGAATATCTCATTGCAAAACCATGGGCATCAAACTACTGGTAAAACAGCCTTTACTTTTCCACCAGATGCCGGATCCTGCTGCAGATGTTTTATCCCATTCAGTCACAAGGGCATTATCGAAGTCCAAGACTAATGCTGGGTGAAAAGGCCTGGCTCGCTCTACACATTCCACTTCATTCATATCCCGACACAGAGAAGGGGAGAGGGAGTTCATCATTGTTGAAAAAACATACTGCCATTATTGTCTAACACAATTTGAAACTATGACATTGACATTTCCCTTATAAAGACAGTACACTGCTCAAACAGGAGCGTCTGCACACTTTTGTGTGGCAGTTGTATACATTCTATGGAAAATTCACTACTCTTTGAGTAGCCAACTTTGATAAATATTCTGGAAGACCCAATCCTTGTTTTCATTAACATCTAGTTTAATTTTAGACTGCAGATCTTGTGCTGAAAAAAAAAAAAAAAAAAAAAATTGGTGGGCCATGGATGTGGTGAATATACAGGGAAATCAGGGGAGTTCATCAAAATGATGAGCTATGTCCAACTCTGTCAAACACCCCTGGAGTAATGGCATCTGGATTTTCCGCTGAGGTTGAAGACAGAATTCATCCCCAGGCCTTTTAAATTCACAGAGCAAAAATGTTATTTGCTCCTCATTGGACGACAGCAAAACATGTACGTCCAACTTCTTTACACTGCTTGCATGAAGGACGCTTATATCTGTCAAACAATTCAAGTTTTGCTGTAAACAGTGTGACCTGGCCATTTTTCCAGTATCTAAACATGCCTGACTATAAAACAGGCTGAGGGAAACAGTTTGTTTGAAGAGTAATATTTGGAAATAACTATATAACAGTACAACATATTTTCTGTGGATGCTATGAACTGGTACGTCTGTAGTACCAAGAGGATTGGCTGTTTGTCCTTTAAAAGGGAAGTTCTCTGGTGTTGGGTCTGGCTTGTCCTCATTACTGCTCCCATTTTAGGACTTTGCTGTGCTGTGCTGCTTTGTACGTTGTGTTTTGTGTTAATTAACTAGCTCTTTTTACTGCTACACAGGTGTGTTTTGTTTAGTTTTTTTTTTTTGTTAGCAGTACTAGCAACAGTAGGGGAGGGAAGCTATTTGTGTTTATTATCCTTTTCTCTTATTTTTTTGTTCAAGGGAAGTGTGTTGTCTGTACTTTTCTCTTTTATTTTGTACATTGTAATCTTGAGTTGGTTATGTTTGTTGAATTGGCTGTGCCCTCTCCGATGCCTTTGCTACTTTGTTGTCAACTAATAGATACCTATAAAAGCACATTTTGGATGCACGTTCCTTGGGAGTTGGGAAACTGGCTTCCCCTTGGCCAGGGCATAACACGTTTCACAGTTCAACTTTAACAGGCCCTGTCCTATGAAGGTCGCAGTACCTGAATTGAAACACAACTATATTCTGCGGTACCGCAATCTTTTTGACTGTTCTTCAGATTTAATTCAAAACAAGAAAGAAAAGAATCAGTTGCTCATGTTTATTAGAAAGTTTGATTCATTTTTATTACTCCTAATCCCAGATAAAACACAAATTTCAGTAAAACCAAATGAAACAAAAACAAAATAAAATAAACAAAACTGCTTGACAAGTACATTCCATTTCTCAACAGCTGGAACTTGTGTTTATGAGGCAGTGGCTCCAGAAGTGCACTTTGTGTTACATGAATGTATTTTTTATTTTTATTTTTATTTTTTTTTATCCTAGCAGTTGGTCGCTGTCTTTTGAAATACACACACATCACCATACAAGACCGCTGTTAACACTGCTGTGGATTCTATTACTGTAAAACTAGTGAAGAAATTATTCGACAGGAATCAAGTGAGCTTGAAAGCAACATAAATCAATAAAAGCATATGTTGCTTTGTGAATGTGGAATGTAAAAAAAAAAACCCAAAACAAACAATATAAAAAGATTACTGCACTGCATAATGTCAGTCCTGCATGTACTGATTTATTGCTAATTTCTGTTCCAAGATATTCATATATGTTTCTTGTTTCAACCTAAAACTGCATTTTAAAAAATACGAAAACTCATGTTGTTCCAAAAAACTTAAACTCTGCCTGTAAAACAAACATACTATGTAGCACCAGTAGGTTCAAACAAATCATGCAGCAAATTTTTTCATTCCTTTTTGCTGTGAAAAAGACTTCTTCAAGAATTTGGGGTAGAAAGTCCATTTTTTTAGATCCAGTGCAGCCACCATTGCTTTGGTATTGCATCTATGTAGTGCAGCCAGTTTCGATGGTTCTTAAAATCCCCTCAACAGAGGTAAAAAGTGGCCATGCTTGTGTCTTCTGTCCTATGTTCTAATTGTAGCAATGACTCGTTGGTTGGGTGCTGGTGATGAAGAAAGAAAAAGCGTGGTTAGTTTCAATGTCTGCACATATAATAAGCCAATGAATAACCTTATAAAACTCTGTCTGTACCTCCTATTATGGAATGCATCATCATTATCAAAACCATGTCTCAATTACGTTAATTATTAATCTGTTATTATGTTATTATTAGCCCATAATCATGAATTAGGGATATTGTTATTAGAAAATCTGTGTTCTGTCTAATCATCGTATCCACAGCAGCAGATGCAACAGGTTGTTGTGGTCGGTGAAAGAAAAAAAAAAAAAAAAAAAGGTGCAACACTGAAGTTTGGCCGAATGCTAAGCTAAAACTAAGAAAAAGTCGTGAGACATTCTCTGTATCACAGGTTTTCAGGCTTTGAGCTGTATAGGCTCTGGGCCTTTGTAGATAAATTATCATTAACCTACTTTAAATACTTATCATGAGGTCATTTTATCAATCACCCTGAATTTGGTGCAATTAGTGATGCATTTTCATCAGTGGCCTCTATTAAATAGAATTAGCCTTATTTCTCCCATTTCTTAATGGATTATATTCATTTCTATTTTTACTCATCAGCTCTTTTAGCTTGCAAAATTTTAATGTTAAATTTAATTCTAATGACCTTTGTGAGGGAAGAGTAATTGCAGCAGGCTACAGCAGCTAGGTGAAAAAAAAAAAAAAAAAAAAAAAGAGCCAAAAGTAGCACTGCTAGCCAGAGGTAGAGATTCACCTGATGTACAGAGTTTTCACTAAAATCTGTATTAAGGTCGGACTGAAAATAAAATGTAATAAAATTAAATTTAAACAAATGCTCTCGTTTTTCCAGCCATGTACAAGTTCCTCAGTGTGAAATACAGGTAACTTAAAAGTGTATTTAAGCGCAGTATGTGACTAACAGACAGAAACCACAAATGGTGCTCGGACATCTTGTATCATAACTTTGTCTCCCGGTTTCCATATTGATGGGGCCAGTTAGTTCTGAGCTATGTAATTATTTGATTTTGACACGAAGAGACTAGTAATTATTAATTGCTCCAAAATCAAAGCTTCTAAAGGTTGTCTTTGATGAATGTAATGTGTTTCCATAGCTATTACTCTAGGACATGGCATCATTGCTGCATTTAATTTTCATCCCTGAGTGAGTAGTAGAAATTAGAAAGAACTGTTGGCACACTGTTGATCCTAATCACAACACCTTTGTTGCCTGAGTTCACAGACAGGCACTTACATAGCATTGTTTTTCTCTTAATTTGGCCTGAACAACCTGAGCATTGCCAGGTGATCACTGATAACAGGAGATGACATGAACGTGACTCGTACCTCGTTTTCCACAGGCCTTCACACATTCCTCATGTGTATCGAAGCGGTTCTGGTTTCCACCGCAGCCTCCGTACCAGAAACGTGTACAGGCCTTGCTGGGGGCATTGTAGTGCCACTTAAGGACAAATTTGGCACAAGTACCTTCCTCTTTGGGAAGCTGGCAGATGTCCACAGCTGTAGAGGCTGCTGTGAGGGATACAACAAAGAACAAAGATCAGCGCACGTGTGGAAACACACATCTTTATTCTTCAACAATCATAGCATGTGGCACAATAGGTTTAGAGCAGATATTGTATTAATTCAAGTATCTTGAGACAATTTCTTCCACAGCTGTTGATGTGCTGGCAAATCAAATGTGTTCTGTATGAATTCTGCTGCCAAAGAAACAATGAAGCAGTGAACAAAGCCTTCTTTTCACTTTCGCCCTAGTTCTGACTTGACTCGCTTCTGTGACAAAAGCTTAACCTTCTCTTTTTGCTGTGCTTGTTCCACCAGTCATTTAGATCGTCTGGGGCTCAGTGGAAGAGTTGAGTGGGTTTGTAGTTTCACACAAAGGACTTGTTGTTTTGCTAAATGAGCACGGTTTGTGGAAACTGAATCGTGTAGCCCATATAATATGGCAACCAAGCTCACTCGAAGTCCTAACACACTGTGTGCTCAACATTAAGGGTGGTCTGAAACATTTTGAGGATGTGGAGAGAGGAGGAAGATCTTCTTTTCCTTTCATACCGGCCATTTGGGCTGCATAACATTCAACCGCATCAAAGTCAGTTATGCCATCAAAAGAAGAAGCCAGAATCATTGGAACAGTACTAAAATATGACAACAGGAAACTAATCTTGTTATTTAAGGCCTTTTATCCTCTGTGTATGCACATCAGATCTCACCAGGGGCGGGGAGGATCTCAACCTGTTCACCCTGCTGCACTTTGGGCTCCGGCTCTGGCACTGTGGAAAAAATTGCCAGTTAGTCAGGGAAATACAAGGAAATGATTTCCAAAATGATGGAAAAACAGACAAACATTTACTGTCCAATTAACATATCTGACCTTCATCAGAAATAGCTCTTGTAAGGATTTGAAATTGGCTTACAAACATTTAGTTTTTATTATACTCAGTTGATTTGTAATAAAGCAAAAGTATTTAAAATGATAAACATGGATATGTCATGTCATGTACAGTATGGTACAAGTGTAATGATGACTAACGTTACAGATACATGTCCTAAGCTAAAAGCAACACTTTAGGTAAACTGATGATACTTCAGCATATCATTTTTGCTGTAGCCTTTATCACTCAAAACAATATCATTTAATTAGAGCAGTGCAATGGCTTGACTTATGCTTTAATGTCTATTTTTAAAACTATAGACCAAGGCCTTTAAGGATGAACAGAACTGAAGGCTTTGGAAAATGTACCAGTGAGTCTGGCTGAAGCTGAAGAAGCAGAAGAAAGCTAGCAGTACGCACACACATAACAACAGTAATACTGACGAGCATAATGTTATGTTAGCTGCTGTTGGCAGCTTGTTCTTAAGCTTGTTCTTTTTTTGGAGCAGATAAAATTTGATGAATTCTGTATGTTTGCTCTATTGTTTTTGCTTCTGGAAAGGTGATTAAAAAAGATTCCTTCCTTCTGACAATCATCACTCTCAAGAGATCTCCCTGCACGCCATTTTGGCAGAGAGGGAAATCCAAAGCTGGGGAGGCCAGCCATGCATGGTTACAGTGAATAAGAGTCACATTCCCTCAGAGAGTCTGACAGCAGCAACCACTCACCTGGCCTCATGCAGTTTTTCAAGCAGAGGGTCTCAGTGTCGAACCTATTTTCATTCCCTCCACAACCTCCATACCAGAACTGTGTACAGATCCCGTTCTTTCTGTCAAAGAACCACTTAGCCTGATAGTCTTTGCATGGCATTCCAGGGTCATAGTCAAGTGAGCATGGGTCTGCAAATTCATTAACTAGAACATGCAAAAAAAAAAAAAAAAAAAAAGTAGTGATGTGGTGATGTGATGTGTCAGACAGAGAGAGAGAGGATCGTTAAAAGTACAAGTATCCAAGGCATACAGTTATAGTGTGTTGTTAAAAGAGTTGCCAATAACAGACAATTTCATATTAGAAGCTTATTGATGTTGTAAATATGATTAATTCTTACATTCTAACAGAGGAAAAGAAATGGCATTCAAATGGAAATCTACAGAGGGGTCAGACTAATTGTATTATCAGGTGGTTCTTACGTTTTATAACTAAAT
The DNA here is from genome assembly GCF_900963305.1 of Echeneis naucrates. Classification (NCBI taxonomy): domain Eukaryota; kingdom Metazoa; phylum Chordata; class Actinopteri; order Carangiformes; family Echeneidae; genus Echeneis; species Echeneis naucrates. Next base: position 20,012,908 of record NC_042531.1, on the reverse strand, counting down.
GCTGTAAGTAAAATGAAGCTTAACAGTTCAAAGATGAACTGCTAAGTCAGTTAGTTATGACTACATGTCCAGTTAAAGGTTAGTTTGTTTTAGTCATCTGCATTGCTACGCGGTCCAAGCTATCTATGCACCATTAATCAAAAGAAATATTTTTTACAGCATCACTGCATTCTAATGATTCCTGAATTGGTTAAACAGAGTGCCCTTGACTTCATGCTGGACTATCAAAGCACTGCCGAGCCGTTATTCCAATACCAGCTGAATGGTAGGTCAGATCTGCACATACATATAACCAAGCCTGAGCAGCAGATTTCATGTTTTGTTAAATGACCTTCAGCATGTTTTGGCTCACACAAGGGAGCTGATTCGACATTTATGTGATACTTGACTTGATATACTGTTGAATTACAACATAGCACATTATGTTCTGTGTCAAACCTTAAGGTCTTACTTATGGGACTCACACACTTAGCAAAGGCAGCCAAACACAACTCTATAGTGGCCCTGAGATTTAATGATACAGGCTTCAGTTCAGACATAATGTTTAAGTCATAGCTGAGAGTTCAAAGTCAACTTTAGGAGAATACGACAAAGAATACAGGTACGCAGAGCACAGCTTTATGTACACACAATGCTGAAGTCACAAACTTGTGCACGTTTGCACAGTCACTCACCAGTTTCTGGTTTGTCCAGTGGTGCGGTATTTACAGTGGTGTCATGGTTGACTGGCTTAGGCTCAGCTACTTCTATTAAGGTGAAACAAGCAGTCAGAAATGCCAGAGAACTAATTGAGGCAATGCAACTGCACAAACATTGGAATCTAGCTAACAATTGGAATGCCTTAAAGAAATAAAAACGGCAGCTCTCCTTGGATTTAATAGTAAAAAAAAAAGTTGAGAAACATCCATCATATATCAACAAATATAGTGATTTTAAATTATTTAGTTGAGTGCAACATCATATTTCTTAAAAAGCATGTAGGCACATAGAGCTTCCTAAACCACCAAACCATCCTGTGGGATAAAATAGGATATTTGTGTTTGTGTATATAAACACATGTACTTACTGGTAGTGATGATGCCTTTGCGGGTGGAGACAATTTGACCCTCTGCAGTGTGGGCAGTGACCACAACATGGTATGTCTCGGCACTCCTTAAGTTGTCCACAGCAAGCTCAGTGCCAGAGACGTTGGTCTTCAGTACCAGAGTGTGGTCAGACAACCTCGTCACCACTACCTCAAAGTAGACAAAGAGTTTGGGGTCCAGACTTTTCCAACGCAATATCAAGCCACTGGAGGTGATGTTGAAGACGTGTAGGTCATCTGCATCTGAGGTGGTAAAAGATTGAAGTGTCAAGGTGCTGTTATGAAATCAAAGTTTCAGAGGTGATTGGTTGCTATTGAGAGTGAAATACTGCTGGCTGAAATGTCCCTCATAATTCTGGAGGCGTTGCCACCTGTCTGAGAGACGTGCAAATAATGGTGCTGATTTATGTGCAGTCAGTGTTTACAGTAAAAAAAAAAAAAAAACACAAACATTCACTCCAAAACCAACATCCCTTAAGTTGACATTTGACTTCAGAAGTATTTTTTCACCTTTGTGATTCCTTGAATGAACTGTTTGCTGGTTCTCATGTTGTTTCTGGTGTTTCCTGTAAATGTATAGATAAACAGTGTATTTTTTTTTCCTTCAAGAACAGACAGATAGCATGGGGTTAAGATGTGTATGAAAAACATACTCCTGTTGCTGTGAGGATGTGAAGGGGTTTTTTAGTGGTTGATCACTCTGGAACCACTTGCAGTTTTTGGCCACTTCAGGGGACATGTAGAAAGCATTTTCAACTGAAATAAAAAACACAGAGTCTCAAACGCAGGGACTTGTCAGGCAGGAAAAAATGTTTGAACAAATAGTAACAAACTTACTGCTTATGTACTTTGGCAGCAGCTGGCTAAAGGTTTGGATGTGTTTGTCATAAAACTGTGAGATGGTGTCCAGTCTCTTGAAAAAGACATCTGATGGCTCACTGGCCATGCGTGACAAGACATGAGCATCTCCTGCACTCAGCTTATCACCAACACCTAGGATGACCAGGAAGAAGCCTTTGCATTTGACCTCTGCGGCAATACGCACCAACTGCTCCTCATCTTCTTCGACGCTTCCTGTCACAAAGAGCATCAGTACTTTCCTGTCACGTGGAAGAGGCGCCTTGTCAAACACCTGCTCTACTGTCGATTCAATGGCTGCTCCCAGCGCCCGGCCGCCCTCTAACTGCGGTGTTTTGTTCAGCAGGAATCTAACTATGTCCTCAGCTGAGCGATGCTCAGTCAAGCCAATGTCCACATGGATGGGAGAGCCAGTTTTGTTGTGGAGGTACTCGTATGGTGCTTGCTGGATCACAGACACTCTGGCATGGTGAGCAGATGATGTGGGATTTGAAGATACCTGCAGATGCTCCACTATCTGAGCTATGTAACGTTTGATCTCAGTGAAGAATGTTGGATATGTGGACTCAGAGCTGTCTAGGACAAAGGCCATGTCAATGTCTACGTCTGTGGTGAAAGACCTTCTGTCTCTGCTGGTGAATGGGGGCACATAGTCACAAATTTGGTCCGGAGAGCAGGAGTCTAAAAAGAAAAAAACAAACAAAGCAAACCAATATGATATCACATGCAATCAATAATTTAATGGAGAAGGAATACAATCCCTGTCATTTTCTAATTCAATATAAACACATATAATATAAATAACGGTTACTTCGTATAGATGTTCCTCTAATATATATCTATCCCAAAGCCTGCAAATATGTGATATAAAATGTCAGCCTCCCTTTCCAGATTGAGCGGATAAAATTAATTAAAAAAATGTTTTAATACATTGCTGATATAAACACATTATAACAATAACATATATAGTATACTGTATAAATAATACAATGCTTATTTAAATGATCCATTCAAAAAGATATTTTTGTACATCCACATATTTCACTATGGGTATTGCATTAATGTTATAAATGTCTGTGGTCATATATATTATAAATTGAAACAACGCATTTAATATTGGAACATATTTCTCAGAAATTTCCAGACACAAAAGAAACGTGCAAAACAAAAACAATAATTTGTAAATATCATTAAACGTAAACAGAGCTCTTACCAAAGCAGATATGGCATTTCATAATCTTTTGGAGAGTTGCATTATACTGCGCACTTCCAGGCCTGGGTAGGACAATTACCTGGCCTAGGGCTGTGTTGTTGACCTGTTGCACAGAAACGATGCAGGAAATGTATACTGTCATATTTTTATTTTTATTTTTATTTTTTTTTAAGAGAAGAGTTATATTTATTATGTTTCAAAAAGTGGTGTATTTTGAAGTTTCCCTTTGAGATATTTGGTTTGTTTGTGTGTGTCCTACCTGCAGCGCTCTGCTGAGTGCTCTTTCCTCTCGGTTGACCAAGAAAAGCGTGGCGATTCCAGCATCATGAAGTCGGAGAGCTGCACTGGTCACTGCTTTGGCCTGATCAAGTGGACCACCAACAAAGAAGATAGCCACCTTCCTCATAAGGAAGCCACTGCGTACTCTCTTGAAGGTGCTGTGGGCCACAAAGCTCATGGCTCCCTCTAGATTGCGAGCTTTATTGTTTGTTAGGGTCTGCAGACCCTCAATGTGCTGCACCAGGGCACGCTTCTTCATTGCATCAGCAAACCGGACCTCAGTTATGACGTCTGTGTTGTACATGGTCACAGCAACACGGGCTCCTCTTGGACAGTTACTCTCTGCAATGGTGATGTCTTTGACCAGTTGCACGACTGTGTTGCGCATGTTGTTAAAAGTTGTACGGTCAACTTTGCCAGAGGTATCCAGGGCGAAAGCCAGCTCAGTGGGGTAGAGTGGGCATTCCTGCTTACCTAAACATGTAAAAAATTGTGTATAGATTAGCTGTGGGTTTGATACACACAAGGATATGAAAGCAATCATTATTTAATAAATCTTCTTTGCACTTACCGAAGCAGCAAGCTGGCAGTTAAGAATAAACAAAAATGGTCAGTCATTTTTTGACACACAACACACAAACATTACTACTTTCCAAACTCAAATGAAACACATCTTGTATCATTATCACATTATACTCACGACAGTTGTCTCTGATCTTCTTGACAAGTTCACATTGCTGCAGGAATAAGGAGAAAATCGCTGAAAGAGCTTCTTAAAAAGTGCGAGTTTTACATTTCATTGAATAAAATTATTTCTGTTGTTTTCTTTTTACAAACAAATGACTACTGACCACAACACCTGGTCCTCTAGGTCCTTTAGGACCCTGTGGGAGCAAAATCAGTTGTTAACAACCTGTCTGCTGAAGACGTTATTTTTTTGTATTTATTTATATAACATGAAAACACACACCACTAAATACAGGAGATATTTCAAATTATGGTCATTTGATGTTGCTTACATATGATCCAGGATATCCAACCTCTCCTTTCTGTCCAGGGGTACCAGCATTCCCAGAGACACCCTGAAAAGAATTAAGTGAAAGCATATCATTGGTTTTAAAGCTTCTTTTGCGAAGAGTTCAAATAATTGATTGACTTAGGGAATTTTACTATGTATGTTTTTTCTGCAGCCGAAGAAGTTTTCTTGCTGCGAGTGGATGGCAATGTTTGTTACTTGACACAAACTTTGGCCATTGTTGCAATTACAAGGCAAGTTACAGGATCGTCCTCTGAACAGTACTATGTCTTCAAGACAGATTGCAGGCTACAATGAGTTGCTATTGGAAAGAAACCAAAGGCCCTCTGATTAGAATGACTTCAGTAAATGAAAGGTCACAATAAGGACAAGTCAGCATAGTTGTCCTCTTGAAACAACACTGCCCCTGTGCCCAGGTTGCACTTTTAATGATTGGCTAAGTGGATACTATACAATCCAATGTGTACTGTTGAATTTATAACATATGCCCTTGCTAAATCCAACTGGGGTGTGACAACTTACCCTCTGACCACGATTTCCTCTGGGACCAGGTCCACCCTTTGTGCCAGGGTCACCAGCTGCTCCCTATAGCGATCAAAGTATAACAAATGAAAGCAAATGGCCGACATCCACAAGCTGTACCAACAACCTGCATTCACATTGTTATTATTTTATTTCACTTTCACAGTCACTGTTTTCCTTTACCTTTATTCCCGAGAACCCAGGGAAGCCTTCATCACCCTGTAGAGGAAAATGCATAGAAAGTTATTATTTGTGTAATTATCGTCCCAAAGTGACAATAATAGTAATTATCTCTCAAAATAAATGTTGAAGATATTTCTATTTAGAAGTGCTATTTGTGTGACTGTAAAAAGAAAATCCTTTTCATCATCACATACACACAGAAGTTGTAACAATGCACTTGCCTTTCTTCCTTTGGGTCCTTCAAGACCAAATCCATCTCTGCCATCTTCACCCTTCAAGGAAAACAGGAGAAAATAACATCACCAAACTAAACCCTTTTTTTTTTTTTTTTTTTTTTTTTTTGTAGTGAGCTTTGAAAAGAATGACGGAAAAAACAACAAATGGAACAAGGACATTTTCTGGGAAAAAAAAAAAAAAAAAAAAACAACAACGACAACATATAAACACATTACATTCATTTTCAGATATGCAAACCAGTGGAAAAGTTATGATCATTTTTCATATTGAGATTCAACTCCTTCCTTACAGGCTCTCCACGGGGACCAAGCGGTCCAAGAACACCCTTGGGTCCTGGGTCTCCTGGCTCACCCTACAAAGGCAGAGTGACAAAGAGAGTGCTTTCAGAAAGAAATATTTCTCTTAGTTAGTGGGTGAGTTGATAGATTTAATTAGGCTCATGCGTGTGGTTTTTTTTTTGGAGGGGAAAGTGGGGAGGGGGGGGGTGGGCGGTCAGCCAGGACTGTGATGTTTTCCTATAGTGTTTTCATTAAACTACATGTGTGCTCAGTAATATGAGTGAGCCTGGCTTAGTCCAGCATGTTTAAAAATGAAACAACCCTGACAAAGATGAACGTAAGTCACACAAAGCTGCATTCCACACCATACCTTGCGACCAATTGCTCCTCTTCTTCCCTTCTCTCCAGCAGGACCTGGACTACCTCCAGGGCCCTTGAAAGCAAAACACCAAGACATTAGTCTGGTTCAATATGTTACAATCATAGTTTCAAAATTGTATTTTATAAAATGGACCTATAAGACCTATAACACACCCTGGGTCCAGGGTTGCCAACTTCTCCTCTGGGTCCTGGGGCACCGTTTGGTCCAGATGGACCCTTAATAAAGAAGAACAAGACAAAACAATCACTTTCTGAAACCAAGATATTCAATCCATAAAAATACATTTCTGAATTTATAAATACTCCAGTCACAGACAAGTCAAATAAAATTTTCATACAGCTCATGCTGCCAAGGAACGATATTAACAGTAATTTGTGCTGATATTTGTTTGGTATTGTATTGTCTTGTACTGGATGTTTCAACAGACTAAGCGATCTGCTAGTGTGTAAAGAATGACAAACTTACTCTAGATCCTCCAATACCAGGCTCTCCCTGCACACCATCAGCTCCAGGTTTTCCAGGAATTCCCTTTGATCAGATACAAACAGCATGATTTTACAACTATTGCCAATAGCCACAAGAGTTTCTGCAATCGGCATTACTCAATGTATGTTACCACTGAAAAGGACTTACAGCCTGTCCAGGTGGGCCTCTTCTGCCATCGGCTCCCTAATGAAGTACAAGTAAAAATAAGTCTTGATTAACAAAAAAAAAAAAAAAACAGAACAATATCAAGTATTCTATTCTATTCAAGGTAACAAACACAAGGCAGAGTTTACCCTTCTTCCAAGTTCACCAGGACCTCCCGTCTTTCCATCCTCACCAGGCTCTCCCTATATTTTGGAAAAGATACCCAGTAAAAAAAAAAAAGCAAAAACAAAAACATAAAAACAGCAATGCAATGTTAAACTGCAAGAGGCGGTTGTGTTAAAATTTGTATCTCATTTCAAAAGAAAATGTGTTAAAGGCAACATTACCACTGGTCCGGCATCACCAGGGTCTCCTTTAGGTCCCGGCTGGTTGTTATCCTGTCCGCTTGTTCCCTATAAGACAGTTTTAGTTTAGAAAGATTAAAGCAAACATGTTGTTATTCAGAAAGTCTTCATGGGACAGTAATGGCAGGCAGAGGGATAGTTATGCAATATAACACCTCACACTAAATGACACTGCATTTAGGGAAAAAAAAAAAAGAATGTTAGCCCCTGCACAGCAATATATAGTTAATAATGACACTGTAATTAGTTCATAATACTCACAGGGTCTCCTCTGATTCCCATTTCCCCTCTGTCTCCTTCTTGTCCTTTGATACCTTTGGGACCCTAAATACAATAAAAAAATATACTAGTATAAAACTACATGACATAAAGATATGTTGAAACCAAAATGTGAAACTAAAACTGCTTCTTACTCTTCCACCAGGGTTTCCTCTGTCTCCTGGGGGTCCAGCCACTCCACTTTTGCCCTGCAAACAGATCCCAGTTAAAGCCCAGAGTCATGCATAAACCACCATGCTAAACTCAAATGAAACACAGCTAAGAAATGACTTAATGAATGTTAAAATCTAATATACTGCACGATGCACTTACCTCCTCTCCATTGATACCATCAAGTCCAATTTCTCCAAATTCACCCTGTAACAATATGGCATTTAGTTGGGTAATGGGTGCATGAATATTTTTAGCTGACAGCAATATTTAATAATGAAGACTTTAAAACCAATGAAAAGCACTCACCTTCTCTCCCGAGTACCCACGTGAGCCCTGAACAGAAGAAATGAATAGTGTTTATATCATTATGTTAAACTAATTTTAAAAATGTTGCCAATTTCCAATAACATGATTTTTAGAATTAAAATGAAATCCTTTACCTTGACACCTCTCTGTCCAGGACATCCTTGAAAGCCCTGTGTTCCATTCACACCAGGAGGCCCTCTCTCTCCCTGTCATTACAGGAAAAAGATCATATAAATATTCTGGAGGGACAAATCAGGGGAGGGATGAAATCTAAAGAAACACAAAGAGGTGTGAAAGGAAAAATACACTGGAAAATCACAGTGCCCTTGTGAATGAGAACACTCGAAAAAACCAAGTGTCCAAAAGCCTCATATAGAAACAAATGAACTGTGAGCAAGTGAGGCAGTGAAACTTACAGGTCCACCCTCATCTCCAGGATGTCCTTGGCTTCCTGATAATCCTGGACTACCCTGAAAGGCAAAACAACCAAAGTCTTAGCTTTTGTTTAAAACCAAACTAAAAACTTATTGGAAGTACATGAAAAATATTGTTTAGCTAATTTATCTTGGCAGTAAATACCTTAGAGCCTGGAAGTCCAACTGCTCCACGATCTCCTCTGGTTCCAGTACATTTGCAAGGAACTCCACAGCACTCTCTTTCAGCAATATTGTCCTACACAGCCAAAGAAAACAAATTGCGTTTTAATAATGTAGGGAAATAACAATAAAGAAAATAAAGACAAAACATATTTTTCCCTGAGCAGTACTCACCAGTTCCTCCACAAGCTCATAGTCCAAGTCCATGATATTGACTCGTAAGGGTCTGGTATACCTAAAGCCACGACCGTATTCCAACATCAAAGCCTCTTCAAATTTGGGAACTCGCTCAAGTCCAACCAGAATGAAACTGTTTACTCCTGTTTAACATATACAAGGGTTTTAGAAACAGAATTACTCAATGTGAGTACTTCTTGTCCTTGTTCTTGAGGTTTAGAGAGTGATCCAATCTGCATCATTACCTGACTGCTGAAGCTCCTCAACTTGCCTTTTCATCTCAGTATATGGGGCATCAAGACCATCAGTCAAATGAATGACAACCTTCAGCAATAAAACACAAATCAGTCAAACTTCCTCTCATCTTACAAACATGAAACAATACCATTTCTCCAATTTTTTATTTAATTGAGTCGTTTGAATGTGAAGTTGAAAATGTCTTTTCTACATGCCGCACTTTAATTGAGATTTATTTTATTACTTATTTTTATTTTCCCACCTAGGCCGAGGAATGTTTTTATTTAAGAAGAACCATTCGTTGTTTTGGTAACTGTGTCATGTTAAATGTTTCCACAGTTTTATGCTTTGAATTTGATAATGAATGAAAAACGAGATCACGTTTTTTGGGTGTTTTTGGTCATTTTTCTGTACCAAAAATGTACCAAACCATAATTTTTAAACTGAGGTACACACTGAACTGTGACTTTAGCGTACAGTTACACCCCAAGATATTACTAGTCTCCAGTTTACCATTCAGTTACTTACCTTAACAACATTGTCCTGCCTTGCTTTGAACCTATCGGCGTAAGTTGAGATGGTCTTGCCATTTAAGACAAATGGGCCATTGTTTCGCAAGGCTCTGAAGGCCTCAAAGAGCTCATCAGCATTGTTTGTAAAGTCCAGCTGGACAGGCTGAAAGGAAGAATCCATGGCCTGCATGCCCACTTGCACTGAGGGAATCTGCCCAGATGAGCAACTAATAGCTCCCATTTTGGATATCCTTTGAAGAATGGCACCCATCTTACTCTGGAGATTAGTCTGAGTAGTAAAAATGTTCTGGCCAGAGACATCGAAGCCCACCAACACCTCAATGTCACAGGCTGTAAAACAAAGAATTTTTTTTTTTTTTTTTTTTGCAATTTTTTTGAAAAACAGAAATTATGTGAAAAGGTAAATTTTTGATTCAATTTGAAGTAACTTTGTCTTATGTATAACTAGGTCTAGGTCTAACTAAGAAAACATAAAAGACTGTCTTACTTCTCGTAGGTTCTGGTCCACCAACACAAAGCTTCCCCTTCACTTCATCATCCAAAGTTTCCAGAATTTGTTCATTGAGCTCTGAAAGCTCCAGAAAGGTGCTTGCTCGAGCCACAGTGGAAGACTCACTTGCAATGTTTTCTAACTCATTCCCAGTGTTGCCCACTCCTACGGCAAAGATTCTCACTCCTTTTTGCTTCAAACCAAGGGCAGCTGTTTTGCTGTCATCGGCTGAGCGCCCACCAGTGATAACCATTAAGATCTGAGGAGTGCCTTCATCCATCCTACTACCTTTTGCTTTTGTAAAGTGAACGTCTTGAGCATGGCGAATGGCAGCACCAATGTTAATTTTACGTCCACCTTTGTACTCTGCACGTTCGATGGCATTGAGAATGTCTTGCTTGTTTTTGTATGTGTTGAGGTACATGACGTCAGTCACATCTGTGGTAAAATGTGACAAGCCAAATTGCAGGTTGTCTCTGTCATTGTAGAACAGATCAATCAGGTTGAGGATAAATGACATCACTTCTTTGAAGTTGTCCCGTCCCAAGTTGATGGAACCATCCACCAAAAATACTATATCAGCCTTCTTAGGTGTTAGGCCTGTTGTCATAGAAGGAAGATGAGATGAACAATAGAATAAAGAAGGGTGAAAAAATTAGAATAAATGCACTGACTTGAAATTTTAGCATTCTTAGAACATATAATTCATTTTTGGTAAAATGTGATATATTTTTGCAGAACTTACCAGAATCTGTAATTGTTGGTGGTTCAACAGGGATTGTCCCACTCAACCTGGCAATAAACCTCTCCCCAATTGCTGACAGTCCAGGGAATGTAGGAACTTGAAGAACATCTTCTGGTGTGGTGGCAATTTGTGATAGTTGCCTTGTGTCAGCACCTGCAGCTCCAACACCAATGCAGCCTATGCGGGAACTCTTGAGCAGAGGTCCGTAGATGGAAATGTCTTGGGAAGAACGTGCACCTGTGAGTACCACAAGATGCTGGGAGGCATCAGCCTGACGAGACCCGGCAGAGGGTTTTAATTCATTCTGTATTACGTATTTAATTGCATCAGCCAGGTCTGATGACCGACCACCCATCTGACGAAGTCTTTTGATTGCAGAGATAACAGCTGGCTTGCTGTTGTGTGAGTTGAGGGAGAATTCTGTTTTAACGTTGTCTGCATACTGTACAACAGCAACACGCACTTCATCAGGATGGATGCTGAGTTGTTGGATAAGTGTGAGGATGAAGTCACGGATATGCGCAATGCCAGAAGCACCTGTACTGTCTGAGCCATCAATAAGGAAGATAATGTCTTTTTTGCCAAGATTGACAAGGTCTGCAAGTAAGCACAACAAACGGAAGGAAAAATATAATTTATTTCAAAGCATATTGGTAAGACTGCCATTTTTTCAACTCTACCATAGCAGCAGAACTTAATGACAAAATCAACCATTGAAAAGGTTAATAAGATCTTAGACTGTGCATTATCAGTGTACTGTGAACCAGCTTTTTTCAGATATGTGAATGAAAAGCAATTGTAAAATGGGAAACATGAAAACATTACCAGCAATTTCCCTTAATTTTCGGTCATTTTGAAAATGTAATAGATGAAAATAAAAATATGATTTTATTTAAAATGTAAACCTAATGTCATCTGTAATTTTATGTCATTTGGCGAGCACATCTTCTTGCCTCAATGTTCACAGTAACAGCAATTTTGACCAAGAGTGCCCAAACCTTTGCATGTCACTGTTGTGTTTCTTACCTAGTTCCACTGGAGGAGGATAACTCTTGATGATATCGGCAGTGGTTATGGTTTTGACAGAATCTAGTAGCTGTGACTCCACTCTTGGAAGCTGCTGGAAACTGTCAACTGTATATACAAGTTCAGGCTTCAGGGAAATCAGTTTCAGCTCATCAGGGTCAGCATTCCTTGAGCCGATGGCAAGGGGAGCGACCTGATTTCTCTTAAGTTGGTTGGCGGGAGTGGAAACATCATCTGTAGATTTGCCACCTGTAACTAGGATCAGGAACTGAGGAACACCCTCCTCAATGCGACTTCCTGCTGACCTTTGGTAGATGTTTCTGGAGACCCACTCAAGAGCACGACCCGTATTTAATCTGTTTCCCCCTTTGCTTCGAAGTTTGGCCACAGCCTGGCGTACCTCATCTTTGGTGGAGAACTCGTTCAGAAGAAATTCCATCTTCGGGTCATCACTGTACTGCACCACTGCTATTCTGACATTATCCAGCCCTACATCAAGCTTCTCCACAACTCTTCTTATCATTTCACGGATGGAAGGGAACTCACTGCGCATTGCCGTCGTACCATCAATTAAAAATACAACATCTCTCTTTTCTCCTCCTGCGGGTGCTGGTGGTATTACTGTAAAAAAAAAAAAAAAAAAGGAAGCACAGAAACAAGGTATGAGCACAAACAGCACAAAGCAAAATACATATAGAGGACATACGCTATAATTTAGAATGTCTCATATAATGCAAAGAATAAATCACATAGAAATTGAAGTTGATTATAGATTCTGTAAGATAGGTATGGGAAAATGTGTTTGGGTTACCATCAGTGGTTGGGAATACTGGACGCATCCTGACGATGTCATCATCAGACAGTTCAGTGATAGTGCTGATTAAGTTTTCTTGTACTGTGTACAGGCCAGGGAGGTCATCTACGGTAAAGGCGAAGTTAGGCACATACGATACCATTCGGAGCTCTGTTGGGTTAACATCTCGAGTCCCAATGCTGAAGGGAAGAACTCTAGACTGTTTGAGGGAAGATGCTGGACGACTAATATCATCTGTTGAAGACCCACTGGAGATGACGATTACAAATTGGGGCACACCATCTTGTTTCCTGCTTCCACGTCCTACTGTCAAAACATCCTGACTCACAAACTGCAAGGCCTGTCCCAGGTTACGCTGCCTTCCTCCTCGCTGACTTAATGCTCTTATGGAATTCAAAACACCTTCTTTTGTTGTATGTGAGTTCAGATACATGTCAGCATGAGGATAGTCACCATACTGGACTATGCCAATCCGAATCTTATTCTCGCCCACATTTAAAGTCTCCACAACCCTGCGGATGAACTCCTGGATGATAGGAAATTCCCGTCCAACACCATCAGATCCATCAACAAGGAAAATGATATCCTTCCGTGGACCCTGTGACTCAGCTGAAATAGAGAAGGAAAAGGAAATGTAAACCCTATGTTCTGCAACAGAAATGGTCAAAATATGCACTAAAAGTCACCCAAATATTACACCAGCATTTATACACTGATGTATGATGACATATGACATCACTATTAGCTTGCTTCTAATATCCATTGTTGTGTTTTGTTTTGTTTTTTTTAACCAAATTTATGATAATTTGTTTTAAAACTTTATATTCAGATATAACATGGATATAAACTTAAAAAGTAAGAAAATCAAAAAAAGTAAGCCATCATCAGAAAACAACACAAACCCACTTCAAAAGCAACAGTCTGCTAAAGAGGAAACATAAGGATTGAAGTAAGGACCTCTAATAACACAAGACAAGGTAATAATTTGAAAATATACATATAGTTGTTCAAATAGTTTTAATCAAATAGTTTTTCTTCCATTTCTTCCTGGTTTACTGAAAAAGATTTCAGCTAAGTACTCCATTTAAATTTTATGACCTTGCGCAGTCATGTTGCAGCGATGTAAATTACTTCTTTGAGTAAATGAATGATACACTCACACACACAAAAAATAGTCCAGAAACGTATTTAGTTTTTTTGTCCCTATTAAGAAAAGGGAAAAAAAGCATGGTTTTCCACCAACCAATTCTTTGTTCTTTTATACAGTATTCAAAATAAAACTGGAAATAGAAAACTTAAACAAATGAATATGAATAGTGTTAGAAAACACTTACACAATATAACACAATATGATGCGATTGTGAAAAGGAGATGAAATGATGAAAGATGAAAAGGAAAGCTCATCGCTAGCAATAGCGAGGAAGTCAAAAGATGACACGATGGAAGACTGTCCCAAGCACAAAGAATGTCCTGAAAGACTGATCAAGTTTGGGTACAAAAAGGCTTATTGTAAGAAAGTAGATTTTGATCAATCATATCTAAACTGCATTGCTAGAAACAATGAATACAGCAATACATACAAAAAAAATTTATTGAAAAATTTCGATAAATATAAATAAATGGGGAAGTTGGATAAACACCATCACCTCCAGGAAACTTAAAAAATGAAATGTCATCACACAAAATACTGAAATAATGTCTAAGAATACATTCAAAAAGACTACAAAATCGAAATTGAATAGACTTGTGAGGATTAATTTTTATTTGTTTCAAGTAGTCATATTGAAAAATCCAGTCTTAGTTCTACGGAAATAAATGAAAGTATATTTAATAGATGTTAAGATCTAAAAAGGACTCTTGTTTAGATGGTCCAGTTGTCTAAAAGCCATTTCAAAAATATGTATCAAAGAGAAATTTTGAAAAAACCTAATTTGTCTAATAAGCAGAGAATGAAGAGATAAAATGTGAAAACAAAAAGTTCTTGCATCATTGTTAGAAAAAGGAAATTATATGATGCACTCAAGCTACGCTATGATTTGCTTGTTAATATTCCAGGTGCTCCTCCTATTTTAATTGGTCACTTTCTTACCAGTTACTGTTGGTGTAACGGGCGTGGCCCTCAATATCACTGTGCTCATTTCAGAGGAGAGCTGCTCTTGGACAGTGGGGAGGTCAGAGTAGTCAGACACTGATAGAGCAAGGTTAGGCTGGTATGAAATCTTCTGCATCTCTTTGCTGTCAGAACCCCTTGTTCCAATGCCAATGACATAGATGCCCTGTTGTTTGAGAGCAGAGGCTGGGGCATCTACACTGTCAAAAGACCTTCCACCATTTAGCAGGACCAGCATCTGTGGAACACCTTGCAGGCGCCTACTCCCGGAGGAGTCTGTAAACACATTGTCCCTGACGTACTGGAGGGCTGCCCCGGTGTTGAGGGGTCTGCCTCCTTTGTGTTTCAGCCCTCTGATTGAATCCACAATATCCTCCTTTCTGGTGTATGTGTTCAGATAGAAATTGACATCTGCGTCCCTGCTGTATTGGACCACAGAGACACGGTCTTTGTTTTCTCCCACATTGAGTTTCTCCACCACTTTTTCAACAAAATCACGCATGGCAGGGAAGCCATTCCTTGTGCCATCAGAACCATCCAGAAGGAATACGATATCCTTTTGGGCAGTGTCAACTGAGAAGAAACAGGAAGACAAATAATGAAATCCTATACACAAAGAACAACCCTAAATTAATTATTGCCTATTAGGGGCCTGTCTTTCTGTTGTTTAGTCTTCCGTTTTTTGTTATCAAAAGCACCAGGAACAGTCATCTGCTTCCACGTTAACCAGTGGAAAGACACCCCAGTGACTTTTTCTTACATTTTAAGAAATGGATGCGAAACTATCATCACAAAAGAGGTTTGTAATTTTGATGTGGGTGAAGAAAAAAAAAAAAACTCAGATGACAAATGCTACTACCTAACGTACCAAGTATTGGTGGCAATTTGAGAGTGATATCAGAAATCTCAATGGTGACGAAGGACTGAAGCTGCTGTTGTACTTTGGGAAGGTCGGTAAATTCAGACACGGATAGAGCATAACTGGGATCGTGAGAGATGCTCTGCAGTTCTCTACTGTCAGAGCTCCTGCTTCCAATTGCAAAGGTCAAGACACCCAGCTGTTTGAGAGCAGAGGCTGGCTCCTCAACACGGTCAAATGACCTTCCACCACTTAGCAATATCAGGATCTGCGGAACTCCTTCCAGGCGCCTGCTTCCGGCAGAGGCCGTGAAGACATTGTCCCTCAAGTACTGGAGAGCTGCTCCAGTGTTGAGGGGTCTCCCGCCTTTGGGCCTCAAGTCTCGGAGAGTGTCAAGGATCTCGCCTTTGGTGGTGTACGTGTTGAGATAGAACTGGACAGTTGGATCCCTGCTGTACTGAACCACCGAGACGCTGTCTGTGCTGTCATCCACACTGAGTGTCTCTACCACTCTTTGGACAAAGTCTCGCATGGCTGGGAATCCAGTTCTAGTGTCATCAGATCCATCCAACAAAAACACAATGTCCCTTCCTGGAAGCCTTTTCTCCACTAGAAAACAATCACATTTCAGACATGTATTTAGCTTCATCTTTCAAACATTTTCCCTGTCAATTTCAGATGAGGAACGATAACCTCAACATTTTCGGCTCACTCTACAAACTTGACACAACCGCTTTGCCAACATGGCACAGTATGACATGAATTGAGAGAAATGCCCTTCATTACTTTTCACTTTCCCTCCTGTCATTAGCTTGAAACGCTCAAATACTTGGTCACTTTCTTACCAGTTACTGTTGGTGTAACGGGCGTGGCCCTCAGTAGCACTGTGCTCATTGCAGAGGAGAGCTGCTCTTGGACAGTGGGGAGGTCAGAGTAGTCAGACACTGATAGAGCAAGGTTAGGCTGGTATGAAATCTTCTGCAGCTCTTTGCTGTCAGAACCCCCTGTTCCAATGCCAATCACATAGATGCCCTGTTGTTTGAGAGCAGAGGCTGGGGCATCTACACTGTCAAAAGACCTTCCACCATTTAGCAGGACCAGCATCTGTGGAACACCTTGCAGGCGCCTGTTCCCGGAGGAGTCTGTAAACACATTGTCCCTGACGTACTGGAGGGCTGCCCCGGTGTTGAGGGGTCTGCCTCCTTTGTGTTTCAGCCCTCTGATTGAATCCACAATATCCTCCTTTCTGGTGTATGTGTTCAGATAGAAATTGACATCTGCGTCCCTGCTGTATTGGACCACAGAGACACGGTCTTTGTTTTCTCCCACATTGAGTTTCTCCACCACTTTTTCAACAAAATCACGCATGGCAGGGAAGCCATTCCTTGTGCCATCAGAACCATCCAGAAGGAATACGATATCCTTTTGGGCAGTGTCAACTGAGAAGAGACAGGAAGAAAAATAATGAAATCCTACACGCAAAGAACAACCCAAAACTAATCATTGTCTACTAGGGGCCTGTCTTTCTGTTTTTCATTCTTCCTTTTTCTCTAAAAGTAGCAGGAACTGCCTGCTGCTTCCACTGTAAACAGCAGCAAATTCTCCTCAGCTCCCTTTCCTACAGTTAAGAAAAAAATTGGATGCTAAACTGCTATGACATATAGGTTCTTTTTGTTGGTGTGGGCCAAACAAATCACCTCGGCTGACAAGCCCTTAAAATGAACATACCCAGGACAGTTGGTGTTTCTGGGGTGACCTTGCTGACCACAGCCTCCACGGAGGACTGAAGCTGCTGTTGTACTTTGGGAAGGTCGGTAAATTCAGACACGGATAGAGCATAACTGCGATCGTGAGAGATGCTCTGCAGTTCTCTGCTGTCAGAGCTCCTGCTTCCAATTGCAAAGGTCAAGACACCCAGCTGTTTGAGAGCAGAGGCTGGCTCCTCAACACGGTCAAATGACCTTCCACCACTTAGCAATATCAGGATCTGCGGAACTCCTTCCAGGCGCCTGCTTCCGGCAGAGGCCGTGAAGACATTGTCCCTCAAGTACTGGAGAGCTGCTCCAGTGTTGAGGGGTCTCCCGCCTTTGGGCCTCAAGTCTCGGAGAGTGTCAAGGATCTCGCCTTTGGTGGTGTACGTGTTGAGATAGAACTGGACAGTTGGATCCCTGCTGTACTGAACCACCGAGACGCGGTCTGTGCTGTCATCCACACTGAGTGTCTCTACCACTCTTTGGACAAAGTCTCGCATGGCTGGGAATCCAGTTCTAGTGTCATCAGATCCATCCAACAAAAACACAATGTCCCTTCCTGGAAGCCTTTTCTCCACTAGAAAACAATCACATTTCAGACATGTATTTAGCTTCATCTTTCAAACATTTTCCCTGTCAATTTCAGATGAGGAACGATAACCTCAACATTTTCGGCTCACTCTACAAACTTGACACAACCGCTTTGCCAACATGGCACAGTATGACATGAATTGAGAGAAATGCCCTTCATTACTTTTCACTTTCCCTCCTGTCATTAGCTTGAAACGCTCAAATACTTGGTCACTTTCTTACCAGTTACTGTTGGTGTAACGGGCGTGGCCCTCAGTAGCACTGTGCTCATAGCAGAGGAGAGCTGATCTTGGACAGTGGGGAGGTCAGAGTAGTCAGACACTGATAGAGCAAGGTTAGGCTGGTATGAAATCTTCTGCAGCTCTTTTCTGTCAGAACCCCCTGTTCCAATGCCAATCACATAGATGCCCTGTTGTTTGAGAGCAGAGGCTGGGGCATCTACACTGTCAAAAGACCTTCCACCATTTAGCAGGACCAGCATCTGTGGAACACCTTGCAGGCGCCTGCTCCCGGAGGAGTCTGTAAACACATTGTCCCTGACGTACTGGAGGGCTGCCCCGGTGTTGAGGGGTCTGCCTCCTTTGTGTTTCAGCCCTCTGATTGAATCCACAATATCCTCCTTTCTGGTGTATGTGTTCAGATAGAAATTGACATCTGCGTCCCTGCTGTATTGGACCACAGAGACACGGTCTTTGTTTTCTCCCACATTGAGTTTCTCCACCACTTTTTCAACAAAATCACGCATGGCAGGGAAACCATTCCTTGTGCCATCAGAACCATCCAGAAGGAATACGATATCCTTTTTGGCAGTGTCAACTGAGAAGAGACAGGAAGAAAAATAATGAAATCTTATACACAAAGAACAACCCAAAACTAATCATTATCTACTAGGTGCCTGTCTTTCTGTTTTTCATTCTTCCTTTTTCTCTAAAAGTAGCAGGAACTGCCTGCTGCTTCCACTGTAAACAGCAGCAAATTCTCCTCAGCTCCCTTTCCTACAGTTAAGAAAAAAATTGGATGCTAAACTGCTATGACATATAGGTTCTTTTTGTTGGTGTGGGCAAAACAAATCACCTCGGCTGACAAGCCCTTAAAATGAACATACCCAGGACAGTTGGTGTTTCTGGGGTGACCTTGCTGACCACAGCCTCCACGGAGGACTGAAGCTGCTGTTGTACTTTGGGAAGGTCGGTAAATTCAGACACGGATAGAGCATAACTGGGATCGTGAGAGATGCTCTGCAGTTCTCTGCTGTCAGAGCTCCTGCTTCCAATTGCAAAGGTCAAGACACCCAGCTGTTTGAGAGCAGAGGCTGGCTCCTCAACACGGTCAAATGACCTTCCACCACTTAGCAATATCAGGATCTGCGGAACTCCTTCCAGGCGCCTGCTTCCGGCAGAGGCCGTGAAGACATTGTCCCTCAAGTACTGGAGAGCTGCTCCAGTGTTGAGGGGTCTCCCGCCTTTGGGCCTCAAGTCTCTGAGAGTGTCAAGGATCTCGCCTTTGGTGGTGTACGTGTTGAGATAGAACTGGACAGTTGGATCCCTGCTGTACTGAACCACCGAGACGCGGTCTGTGCTGTCATCCACACTGAGTGTCTCTACCACTCTTTGGACAAAGTCTCGCATGGCTGGGAATCCAGTTCTAGTGTCATCAGATCCATCCAACAAAAACACAATGTCCCTTCCTGGAAGCCTTTTCTCCACTAGAAAACAATCACATTTCAGACATGTATTTAGCTTCATCTTTCAAACATTTTCCCTGTCAATTTCAGATGAGGAACGATAACCTCAACATTTTCGGCTCACTCTACAAACTTGACACAACCGCTTTGCCAACATGGCACAGTATGACATGAATTGAGAGAAATGCCCTTCATTACTTTTCACTTTCCCTCCTGTCATTAGCTTGAAACGCTCAAATACTTGGTCACTTTCTTACCAGTTACTGTTGGTGTAACGGGCGTGGACCTCAGTAGCACTGTGCTCATTGCAGAGGAGAGCTGCTCTTGGACAGTGGGGAGGTCAGAGTAGTCAGACACTGATAGAGCAAGGTTAGGCTGGTATGAAATCTTCTGCAGCTCTTTGCTGTCAGAACCCCCTGTTCCAATGCCAATCACATAGATGCCCTGTTGTTTGAGAGCAGAGGCTGGGGCATCTACACTGTCAAAAGACCTTCCACCATTTAGCAGGACCAGCATCTGTGGAACACCTTGCAGGCGCCTACTCCCGGAGGAGTCTGTAAACACGTTGTCCCTGACGTACTGGAGGGCTGCCCCGGTGTTGAGGGGTCTGCCTCCTTTGTGTTTCAGCCCTCTGATTGAATCCACAATATCCTCCTTTCTGGTGTATGTGTTCAAATAGAAATTGACATTTGCGTCCCTGCTGTATTGGACCACAGAGACACGGTCTTTGTTTTCTCCCACATTGAGTTTCTCCACCACTTTTTCAACAAAATCACGCATGGCAGGGAAGCCATTCCTTGTGCCATCAGAACCATCCAGAAGGAATACGATATCCTTTTTGGCAGTGTCAACTGAGAAGAGACAGGAAGAAAAATAATGAAATCTTATACACAAAGAACAACCCAAAACTAATCATTATCTACTAGGTGCCTGTCTTTCTGTTTTTCATTCTTCCTTTTTCTCTAAAAGTAGCAGGAACTGCCTGCTGCTTCCACTGTAAACAGCAGCAAATTCAGCTCCCTTTCCTACAGTTAAGAAAAAAATTGGATGCTAAACTGCTATGACATATAGGTTCTTTTTGTTGGTGTGGGCCAAACAAATCACCTCGGCTGACAAGCCCTTAAAATGAACATACCCAGGACAGTTGGTGTTTCTGGGGTGACCTTGCTGACCACAGCCTCCACGGAGGACT
This sequence comes from Echeneis naucrates, assembly GCF_900963305.1. Lineage (NCBI taxonomy): Eukaryota > Metazoa > Chordata > Actinopteri > Carangiformes > Echeneidae > Echeneis > Echeneis naucrates. The sequence goes on along the minus strand of NC_042531.1, from coordinate 19,992,298 downwards.
GAAGCTGCTGTTGTACTTTGGGAAGGTCGGTAAATTCAGACACGGATAGAGCATAACTGCGATCGTGAGAGATGCTCTGCAGTTCTCTGCTGTCAGAGCTCCTGCTTCCAATTGCAAAGGTCAAGACACCCAGCTGTTTGAGAGCAGAGGCTGGCTCCTCAACACGGTCAAATGACCTTCCACCACTTAGCAATATCAGGATCTGCGGAACTCCTTCCAGGCGCCTGCTTCCGGCAGAGGCCGTGAAGACATTGTCCCTCAAGTACTGGAGAGCTGCTCCAGTGTTGAGGGGTCTCCCGCCTTTGGGCCTCAAGTCTCTGAGAGTGTCAAGGATCTCGCCTTTGGTGGTGTACGTGTTGAGATAGAACTGGACAGTTGGATCCCTGCTGTACTGAACCACCGAGACGCGGTCTGTGCTGTCATCCACACTGAGTGTCTCTACCACTCTTTGGACAAAGTCTCGCATGGCTGGGAATCCAGTTCTAGTGTCATCAGATCCATCCAACAAAAACACAATGTCCCTTCCTGGAAGCCTTTTCTCCACTAGAAAACAATCACATTTCAGACATGTATTTAGCTTCATCTTTCAAACATTTTCCCTGTCAATTTCAGATGAGGAACGATAACCTCAACATCTTCGGCTCACTCTACAAACTTGACACAACCGCTTTGCCAACATGGCACAGTATGACATGAATTGAGAGAAATGCCCTTCATTACTTTTCACTTTCCCTCCTGTCATTAGCTTGAAACGCTCAAATACTTGGTCACTTTCTTACCAGTTACTGTTGGTGTAACGGGCGTGGCCCTCAGTAGCACTGTGCTCATTGCAGAGGAGAGCTGCTCTTGGACAGTGGGGAGGTCAGAGTAGTCAGACACTGATAGAGCAAGGTTAGGCTGGTATGAAATCTTCTGCAGCTCTTTGCTGTCAGAACCCCCTGTTCCAATGCCAATCACATAGATGCCCTGTTGTTTGAGAGCAGAGGCTGGGGCATCTACACTGTCAAAAGACCTTCCACCATTTAGCAGGACCAGCATCTGTGGAACACCTTGCAGGCGCCTACTCCCGGAGGAGTCTGTAAACACGTTGTCCCTGACGTACTGGAGGGCTGCCCCGGTGTTGAGGGGTCTGCCTCCTTTGTGTTTCAGCCCTCTGATTGAATCCACAATATCCTCCTTTCTGGTGTATGTGTTCAAATAGAAATTGACATTTGCGTCCCTGCTGTATTGGACCACAGAGACACGGTCTTTGTTTTCTCCCACATTGAGTTTCTCCACCACTTTTTCAACAAAATCACGCATGGCAGGGAAGCCATTCCTTGTGCCATCAGAACCATCCAGAAGGAATACGATATCCTTTTGGCAGTGTCAACTGAGAAGAGACAGGAAGAAAAATAATGAAATCTTATACACAAAGAACAACCCAAAACTAATCATTATCTACTAGGTGCCTGTCTTTCTGTTTTTCATTCTTCCTTTTTCTCTAAAAGTAGCAGGAACTGCCTGCTGCTTCCACTGTAAACAGCAGCAAATTCTCCTCAGCTCCCTTTCCTACAGTTAAGAAAAAAATTGGATGCTAAACTGCTATGACATATAGGTTCTTTTTGTTGGTGTGGGCCAAACAAATCACCTCGGCTGACAAGCCCTTAAAATGAACATACCCAGGACAGTTGGTGTTTCTGGGGTGACCTTGCTGACCACAGCCTCCACGGAGGACTGAAGCTGCTGTTGTACTTTGGGAAGGTCGGTAAATTCAGACACGGATAGAGCATAACTGCGATCGTGAGAGATGCTCTGCAGTTCTCTGCTGTCAGAGCTCCTGCTTCCAATTGCAAAGGTCAAGACACCCAGCTGTTTGAGAGCAGAGGCTGGCTCCTCAACACGGTCAAATGACCTTCCACCACTTAGCAATATCAGGATCTGCGGAACTCCTTCCAGGCGCCTGCTTCCGGCAGAGGCCGTGAAGACATTGTCCCTCAAGTACTGGAGAGCTGCTCCAGTGTTGAGGGGTCTCCCGCCTTTGGGCCTCAAGTCTCTGAGAGTGTCAAGGATCTCGCCTTTGGTGGTGTACGTGTTGAGATAGAACTGGACAGTTGGATCCCTGCTGTACTGAACCACCGAGACGCGGTCTGTGCTGTCATCCACACTGAGTGTCTCTACCACTCTTTGGACAAAGTCTCGCATGGCTGGGAATCCAGTTCTAGTGTCATCAGATCCATCCAACAAAAACACAATGTCCCTTCCTGGAAGCCTTTTCTCCACTAGAAAACAATCACATTTCAGACATGTATTTAGCTTCATCTTTCAAACATTTTCCCTGTCAATTTCAGATGAGGAACGATAACCTCAACATTTCGGCTCACTCTACAAACTTGACACAACCGCTTTGCCAACATGGCACAGTATGACATGAATTGAGAGAAATGCCCTTCATTACTTTTCACTTTCCCTCCTGTCATTAGCTTGAAACGCTCAAATACTTGGTCACTTTCTTACCAGTTACTGTTGGTGTAACGGGCGTGGCCCTCAGTAGCACTGTGCTCATTGCAGAGGAGAGCTGCTCTTGGACAGTGGGGAGGTCAGAGTAGTCAGACACTGATAGAGCAAGGTTAGGCTGGTATGAAATCTTCTGCAGCTCTTTGCTGTCAGAACCCCCTGTTCCAATGCCAATCACATAGATGCCCTGTTGTTTGAGAGCAGAGGCTGGGGCATCTACACTGTCAAAAGACCTTCCACCATTTAGCAGGACCAGCATCTGTGGAACACCTTGCAGGCGCCTACTCCCGGAGGAGTCTGTAAACACGTTGTCCCTGACGTACTGGAGGGCTGCCCCGGTGTTGAGGGGTCTGCCTCCTTTGTGTTTCAGCCCTCTGATTGAATCCACAATATCCTCCTTTCTGGTGTATGTGTTCAAATAGAAATTGACATTTGCGTCCCTGCTGTATTGGACCACAGAGACACGGTCTTTGTTTTCTCCCACATTGAGTTTCTCCACCACTTTTTCAACAAAATCACGCATGGCAGGGAAGCCATTCCTTGTGCCATCAGAACCATCCAGAAGGAATACGATATCCTTTTTGGCAGTGTCAACTGAGAAGAGACAGGAAGAAAAATAATGAAATCTTATACACAAAGAACAACCCAAAACTAATCATTATCTACTAGGTGCCTGTCTTTCTGTTTTTCATTCTTCCTTTTTCTCTAAAAGTAGCAGGAACTGCCTGCTGCTTCCACTGTAAACAGCAGCAAATTCTCCTCAGCTCCCTTTCCTACAGTTAAGAAAAAAATTGGATGCTAAACTGCTATGACATATAGGTTCTTTTTGTTGGTGTGGGCCAAACAAATCACCTCGGCTGACAAGCCCTTAAAATGAACATACCCAGGACAGTTGGTGTTTCTGGGGTGACCTTGCTGACCACAGCCTCCACGGAGGACTGAAGCTGCTGTTGTACTTTGGGAAGGTCGGTAAATTCAGACACGGATAGAGCATAACTGCGATCGTGAGAGATGCTCTGCAGTTCTCTGCTGTCAGAGCTCCTGCTTCCAATTGCAAAGGTCAAGACACCCAGCTGTTTGAGAGCAGAGGCTGGCTCCTCAACACGGTCAAATGACCTTCCACCACTTAGCAATATCAGGATCTGCGGAACTCCTTCCAGGCGCCTGCTTCCGGCAGAGGCCGTGAAGACATTGTCCCTCAAGTACTGGAGAGCTGCTCCAGTGTTGAGGGGTCTCCCGCCTTTGGGCCTCAAGTCTCTGAGAGTGTCAAGGATCTCGCCTTTGGTGGTGTACGTGTTGAGATAGAACTGGACAGTTGGATCCCTGCTGTACTGAACCACCGAGACGCGGTCTGTGCTGTCATCCACACTGAGTGTCTCTACCACTCTTTGGACAAAGTCTCGCATGGCTGGGAATCCAGTTCTAGTGTCATCAGATCCATCCAACAAAAACACAATGTCCCTTCCTGGAAGCCTTTTCTCCACTAGAAAACAATCACATTTCAGACATGTATTTAGCTTCATCTTTCAAACATTTTCCCTGTCAATTTCAGATGAGGAACGATAACCTCAACATTTTCGGCTCACTCTACAAACTTGACACAACCGCTTTGCCAACATGGCACAGTATGACATGAATTGAGAGAAATGCCCTTCATTACTTTTCACTTTCCCTCCTGTCATTAGCTTGAAACGCTCAAATACTTGGTCACTTTCTTACCAGTTACTGTTGGTGTAACGGGCGTGGCCCTCAGTAGCACTGTGCTCATTGCAGAGGAGAGCTGCTCTTGGACAGTGGGGAGGTCAGAGTAGTCAGACACTGATAGAGCAAGGTTAGGCTGGTATGAAATCTTCTGCAGCTCTTTGCTGTCAGAACCCCCTGTTCCAATGCCAATCACATAGATGCCCTGTTGTTTGAGAGCAGAGGCTGGGGCATCTACACTGTCAAAAGACCTTCCACCATTTAGCAGGACCAGCATCTGTGGAACACCTTGCAGGCGCCTACTCCCGGAGGAGTCTGTAAACACATTGTCCCTGACGTACTGGAGGGCTGCCCCGGTGTTGAGGGGTCTGCCTCCTTTGTGTTTCAGCCCTCTGATTGAATCCACAATATCCTCCTTTCTGGTGTATGTGTTCAGATAGAAATTGACATTTGCGTCCCTGCTGTATTGGACCACAGAGACACGGTCTTTGTTTTCTCCCACATTGAGTTTCTCCACCACTTTTTCAACAAAATCACGCATGGCAGGGAAGCCATTCCTTGTGCCATCAGAACCATCCAGAAGGAATACGATATCCTTTTGGGCAGTGTCAACTGAGAAGAGACAGGAAGAAAAATAATGAAATCTTATACACAAAGAACAACCCAAAACTAATCATTATCTACTAGGTGCCTGTCTTTCTGTTTTTCATTCTTCCTTTTTCTCTAAAAGTAGCAGGAACTGCCTGCTGCTTCCACTGTAAACAGCAGCAAATTCTCCTCAGCTCCCTTTCCTACAGTTAAGAAAAAAATTGGATGCTAAACTGCTATGACATATAGGTTCTTTTTGTTGGTGTGGGCCAAACAAATCACCTCGGCTGACAAGCCCTTAAAATGAACATACCCAGGACAGTTGGTGTTTCTGGGGTGACCTTGCTGACCACAGCCTCCACGGAGGACTGAAGCTGCTGTTGTACTTTGGGAAGGTCGGTAAATTCAGACACGGATAGAGCATAACTGCGATCGTGAGAGATGCTCTGCAGTTCTCTGCTGTCAGAGCTCCTGCTTCCAATTGCAAAGGTCAAGACACCCAGCTGTTTGAGAGCAGAGGCTGGCTCCTCAACACGGTCAAATGACCTTCCACCACTTAGCAATATCAGGATCTGCGGAACTCCTTCCAGGCGCCTGCTTCCGGCAGAGGCCGTGAAGACATTGTCCCTCAAGTACTGGAGAGCTGCTCCAGTGTTGAGGGGTCTCCCGCCTTTGGGCCTCAAGTCTCTGAGAGTGTCAAGGATCTCGCCTTTGGTGGTGTACGTGTTGAGATAGAACTGGACAGTTGGATCCCTGCTGTACTGAACCACCGAGACGCGGTCTGTGCTGTCATCCACACTGAGTGTCTCTACCACTCTTTGGACAAAGTCTCGCATGGCTGGGAATCCAGTTCTAGTGTCATCAGATCCATCCAACAAAAACACAATGTCCCTTCCTGGAAGCCTTTTCTCCACTAGAAAACAATCACATTTCAGACATGTATTTAGCTTCATCTTTCAAACATTTTCCCTGTCAATTTCAGATGAGGAACGATAACCTCAACATTTTCGGCTCACTCTACAAACTTGACACAACCGCTTTGCCAACATGGCACAGTATGACATGAATTGAGAGAAATGCCCTTCATTACTTTTCACTTTCCCTCCTGTCATTAGCTTGAAACGCTCAAATACTTGGTCACTTTCTTACCAGTTACTGTTGGTGTAACGGGCGTGGCCCTCAGTAGCACTGTGCTCATTGCAGAGGAGAGCTGCTCTTGGACAGTGGGGAGGTCAGAGTAGTCAGACACTGATAGAGCAAGGTTAGGCTGGTATGAAATCTTCTGCAGCTCTTTGCTGTCAGAACCCCCTGTTCCAATGCCAATCACATAGATGCCCTGTTGTTTGAGAGCAGAGGCTGGGGCATCTACACTGTCAAAAGACCTTCCACCATTTAGCAGGACCAGCATCTGTGGAACACCTTGCAGGCGCCTACTCCCGGAGGAGTCTGTAAACACGTTGTCCCTGACGTACTGGAGGGCTGCCCCGGTGTTGAGGGGTCTGCCTCCTTTGTGTTTCAGCCCTCTGATTGAATCCACAATATCCTCCTTTCTGGTGTATGTGTTCAGATAGAAATTGACATCTGCGTCCCTGCTGTATTGGACCACAGAGACACGGTCTTTGTTTTCTCCCACATTGAGTTTCTCCACCACTTTTTCAACAAAATCACGCATGGCAGGGAAGCCATTCCTTGTGCCATCAGAACCATCCAGAAGGAATACGATATCCTTTTGGGCAGTGTCAACTGAGAAGAGACAGGAAGAAAAATAATGAAATCCTACACACAAAGAACAACCCTAAACTAATCATTGTCTACTAGGGGCCTGTCTTTCTGTTTTTCATTCTTCCTTTTTCTCTAAAAGTAGCAGGAACTGCCTGCTGCTTCCACTGTAAACAGCAGCAAATTCTCCTCAGCTCCCTTTCCTACAGTTAAGAAAAAAATTGGATGCTAAACTGCTATGACATATAGGTTCTTTTTGTTGGTGTGGGCCAAACAAATCACCTCGGCTGACAAGCCCTTAAAATGAACATACCCAGGACAGTTGGTGTTTCTGGGGTGACCTTGCTGACCACAGCCTCCACGGAGGACTGAAGCTGCTGTTGTACTTTGGGAAGGTCGGTAAATTCAGACACGGATAGAGCATAACTGGGACCGTGAGAGATGCTCTGCAGTTCTCTGCTGTCAGAGCTCCTGCTTCCAATTGCAAAGGTCAAGACACCCAGCTGTTTGAGAGCAGAGGCTGGCTCCTCAACACGGTCAAATGACCTTCCACCACTTAGCAATATCAGGATCTGCGGAACTCCTTCCAGGCGCCTGCTTCCGGCAGAGGCCGTGAAGACATTGTCCCTCAAGTACTGGAGAGCTGCTCCAGTGTTGAGGGGTCTCCCGCCTTTGGGCCTCAAGTCTCTGAGAGTGTCAAGGATCTCGCCTTTGGTGGTGTACGTGTTGAGATAGAACTGGACAGTTGGATCCCTGCTGTACTGAACCACCGAGACGCGGTCTGTGCTGTCATCCACACTGAGTGTCTCTACCACTCTTTGGACAAAGTCTCGCATGGCTGGGAATCCAGTTCTAGTGTCATCAGATCCATCCAACAAAAACACAATGTCCCTTCCTGGAAGCCTTTTCTCCACTAGAAAACAATCACATTTCAGACATGTATTTAGCTTCATCTTTCAAACATTTTCCCTGTCAATTTCAGATGAGGAACGATAACCTCAACATTTTCGGCTCACTCTACAAACTTGACACAACCGCTTTGCCAACATGGCACAGTATGACATGAATTGAGAGAAATGCCCTTCATTACTTTTCACTTTCCCTCCTGTCATTAGCTTGAAACGCTCAAATACTTGGTCACTTTCTTACCAGTTACTGTTGGTGTAACGGGCGTGGCCCTCAGTAGCACTGTGCTCATTGCAGAGGAGAGCTGCTCTTGGACAGTGGGGAGGTCAGAGTAGTCAGACACTGATAGAGCAAGGTTAGGCTGGTATGAAATCTTCTGCAGCTCTTTGCTGTCAGAACCCCCTGTTCCAATGCCAATCACATAGATGCCCTGTTGTTTGAGAGCAGAGGCTGGGGCATCTACACTGTCAAAAGACCTTCCACCATTTAGCAGGACCAGCATCTGTGGAACACCTTGCAGGCGCCTACTCCCGGAGGAGTCTGTAAACACATTGTCCCTGACGTACTGGAGGGCTGCCCCGGTGTTGAGGGGTCTGCCTCCTTTGTGTTTCAGCCCTCTGATTGAATCCACAATATCCTCCTTTCTGGTGTATGTGTTCAGATAGAAATTGACATCTGCGTCCCTGCTGTATTGGACCACAGAGACACGGTCTTTGTTTTCTCCCACATTGAGTTTCTCCACCACTTTTTCAACAAAATCACGCATGGCAGGGAAGCCATTCCTTGTGCCATCAGAACCATCCAGAAGGAATACGATATCCTTTTGGGCAGTGTCAACTGAGAAGAGACAGGAAGAAAAATAATGAAATCCTACACACAAAGAACAACCCTAAAACTAATCATTGTCTACTAGGGGCCTGTCTTTCTGTTTTTCATTCTTCCTTTTTCTCTAAAAGTAGCAGGAACTGCCTGCTGCTTCCACTGTAAACAGCAGCAAATTCTCCTCAGCTCCCTTTCCTACAGTTAAGAAAAAAATTGGATGCTAAACTGCTATGACATATAGGTTCTTTTTGTTGGTGTGGGCCAAACAAATCACCTCGGCTGACAAGCCCTTAAAATGAACATACCCAGGACAGTTGGTGTTTCTGGGGTGACCTTGCTGACCACAGCCTCCACGGAGGACTGAAGCTGCTGTTGTACTTTGGGAAGGTCGGTAAATTCAGACACGGATAGAGCATAACTGCGATCGTGAGAGATGCTCTGCAGTTCTCTGCTGTCAGAGCTCCTGCTTCCAATTGCAAAGGTCAAGACACCCAGCTGTTTGAGAGCAGAGGCTGGCTCCTCAACACGGTCAAATGACCTTCCACCACTTAGCAATATCAGGATCTGCGGAACTCCTTCCAGGCGCCTGCTTCCGGCAGAGGCCGTGAAGACATTGTCCCTCAAGTACTGGAGAGCTGCTCCAGTGTTGAGGGGTCTCCCGCCTTTGGGCCTCAAGTCTCTGAGAGTGTCAAGGATCTCGCCTTTGGTGGTGTACGTGTTGAGATAGAACTGGACAGTTGGATCCCTGCTGTACTGAACCACCGAGACGCGGTCTGTGCTGTCATCCACACTGAGTGTCTCTACCACTCTTTGGACAAAGTCTCGCATGGCTGGGAATCCAGTTCTAGTGTCATCAGATCCATCCAACAAAAACACAATGTCCCTTCCTGGAAGCCTTTTCTCCACTAGAAAACAATCACATTTCAGACATGTATTTAGCTTCATCTTTCAAACATTTTCCCTGTCAATTTCAGATGAGGAACGATAACCTCAACATTTTCGGCTCACTCTACAAACTTGACACAACCGCTTTGCCAACATGGCACAGTATGACATGAATTGAGAGAAATGCCCTTCATTACTTTTCACTTTCCCTCCTGTCATTAGCTTGAAACGCTCAAATACTTGGTCACTTTCTTACCAGTTACTGTTGGTGTAACGGGCGTGGCCCTCAGTAGCACTGTGCTCATTGCAGAGGAGAGCTGCTCTTGGACAGTGGGGAGGTCAGAGTAGTCAGACACTGATAGAGCAAGGTTAGGCTGGTATGAAATCTTCTGCAGCTCTTTTCTGTCAGAACCCCTTGTTCCAATGCCAATCACATAGATGCCCTGTTGTTTGAGAGCAGAGGCTGGGGCATCTACACTGTCAAAAGACCTTCCACCATTTAGCAGGACCAGCATCTGTGGAACACCTTGCAGGCGCCTACTCCCGGAGGAGTCTGTAAACACATTGTCCCTGACGTACTGGAGGGCTGCCCCGGTGTTGAGGGGTCTGCCTCCTTTGTGTTTCAGCCCTCTGATTGAATCCACAATATCCTCCTTTCTGGTGTATGTGTTCAGATAGAAATTGACATCTGCGTCCCTGCTGTATTGGACCACAGAGACACGGTCTTTGTTTTCTCCCACATTGAGTTTCTCCACCACTTTTTCAACAAAATCACGCATGGCAGGGAAGCCATTCCTTGTGCCATCAGAACCATCCAGAAGGAATACGATATCCTTTTGGGCAGTGTCAACTGAGAAGAGACAGGAAGAAAAATAATGAAATCCTACACACAAAGAACAACCCTAAACTAATCATTGTCTACTAGGGGCCTGTCTTTCTGTTTTTCATTCTTCCTTTTTCTCTAAAAGTAGCAGGAACTGCCTGCTGCTTCCACTGTAAACAGCAGCAAATTCTCCTCAGCTCCCTTTCCTACAGTTAAGAAAAAAATTGGATGCTAAACTGCTATGACATATAGGTTCTTTTTGTTGGTGTGGGCCAAACAAATCACCTCGGCTGACAAGCCCTTAAAATGAACATACCCAGGACAGTTGGTGTTTCTGGGGTGACCTTGCTGACCACAGCCTCCACGGAGGACTGAAGCTGCTGTTGTACTTTGGGAAGGTCGGTAAATTCAGACACGGATAGAGCATAACTGGGATCGTGAGAGATGCTCTGCAGTTCTCTGCTGTCAGAGCTCCTGCTTCCAATTGCAAAGGTCAAGACACCCAGCTGTTTGAGAGCAGAGGCTGGCTCCTCAACACGGTCAAATGACCTTCCACCACTTAGCAATATCAGGATCTGCGGAACTCCTTCCAGGCGCCTGCTTCCGGCAGAGGCCGTGAAGACATTGTCCCTCAAGTACTGGAGAGCTGCTCCAGTGTTGAGGGGTCTCCCGCCTTTGGGCCTCAAGTCTCTGAGAGTGTCAAGGATCTCGCCTTTGGTGGTGTACGTGTTGAGATAGAACTGGACAGTTGGATCCCTGCTGTACTGAACCACCGAGACGCGGTCTGTGCTGTCATCCACACTGAGTGTCTCTACCACTCTTTGGACAAAGTCTCGCATGGCTGGGAATCCAGTTCTAGTGTCATCAGATCCATCCAACAAAAACACAATGTCCCTTCCTGGAAGCCTTTTCTCCACTAGAAAACAATCACATTTCAGACATGTATTTAGCTTCATCTTTCAAACATTTTCCCTGTCAATTTCAGATGAGGAACGATAACCTCAACATTTTCGGCTCACTCTACAAACTTGACACAACCGCTTTGCCAACATGGCACAGTATGACATGAATTGAGAGAAATGCCCTTCATTACTTTTCACTTTCCCTCCTGTCATTAGCTTGAAACGCTCAAATACTTGGTCACTTTCTTACCAGTTACTGTTGGTGTAACGGGCGTGGCCCTCAGTAGCACTGTGCTCATTGCAGAGGAGAGCTGCTCTTGGACAGTGGGGAGGTCAGAGTAGTCAGACACTGATAGAGCAAGGTTAGGCTGGTATGAAATCTTCTGCAGCTCTTTTCTGTCAGAACCCCCTTGTTCCAATGCCAATCACATAGATGCCCTGTTGTTTGAGAGCAGAGGCTGGGGCATCTACACTGTCAAAAGACCTTCCACCATTTAGCAGGACCAGCATCTGTGGAACACCTTGCAGGCGCCTACTCCCGGAGGAGTCTGTAAACACATTGTCCCTGACGTACTGGAGGGCTGCCCCGGTGTTGAGGGGTCTGCCTCCTTTGTGTTTCAGCCCTCTGATTGAATCCACAATATCCTCCTTTCTGGTGTATGTGTTCAGATAGAAATTGACATCTGCGTCCCTGCTGTATTGGACCACAGAGACACGGTCTTTGTTTTCTCCCACATTGAGTTTCTCCACCACTTTTTCAACAAAATCACGCATGGCAGGGAAGCCATTCCTTGTGCCATCAGAACCATCCAGAAGGAATACGATATCCTTTTGGGCAGTGTCAACTGAGAAGAGACAGGAAGAAAAATAATGAAATCCTACACACAAAGAACAACCCTAAACTAATCATTGTCTACTAGGGGCCTGTCTTTCTGTTTTTCATTCTTCCTTTTTCTCTAAAAGTAGCAGGAACTGCCTGCTGCTTCCACTGTAAACAGCAGCAAATTCTCCTCAGCTCCCTTTCCTACAGTTAAGAAAAAAATTGGATGCTAAACTGCTATGACATATAGGTTCTTTTTGTTGGTGTGGGCCAAACAAATCACCTCGGCTGACAAGCCCTTAAAATGAACATACCCAGGACAGTTGGTGTTTCTGGGGTGACCTTGCTGACCACAGCCTCCACGGAGGACTGAAGCTGCTGTTGTACTTTGGGAAGGTCGGTAAATTCAGACACGGATAGAGCATAACTGGGATCGTGAGAGATGCTCTGCAGTTCTCTGCTGTCAGAGCTCCTGCTTCCAATTGCAAAGGTCAAGACACCCAGCTGTTTGAGAGCAGAGGCTGGCTCCTCAACACGGTCAAATGACCTTCCACCACTTAGCAATATCAGGATCTGCGGAACTCCTTCCAGGCGCCTGCTTCCGGCAGAGGCCGTGAAGACATTGTCCCTCAAGTACTGGAGAGCTGCTCCAGTGTTGAGGGGTCTCCCGCCTTTGGGCCTCAAGTCTCTGAGAGTGTCAAGGATCTCGCCTTTGGTGGTGTACGTGTTGAGATAGAACTGGACAGTTGGATCCCTGCTGTACTGAACCACCGAGACGCGGTCTGTGCTGTCATCCACACTGAGTGTCTCTACCACTCTTTGGACAAAGTCTCGCATGGCTGGGAATCCAGTTCTAGTGTCATCAGATCCATCCAACAAAAACACAATGTCCCTTCCTGGAAGCCTTTTCTCCACTAGAAAACAATCACATTTCAGACATGTATTTAGCTTCATCTTTCAAACATTTTCCCTGTCAATTTCAGATGAGGAACGATAACCTCAACATTTTCGGCTCACTCTACAAACTTGACACAACCGCTTTGCCAACATGGCACAGTATGACATGAATTGAGAGAAATGCCCTTCATTACTTTTCACTTTCCCTCCTGTCATTAGCTTGAAACGCTCAAATACTTGGTCACTTTCTTACCAGTTACTGTTGGTGTAACGGGCGTGGCCCTCAGTAGCACTGTGCTCATTGCAGAGGAGAGCTGCTCTTGGACAGTGGGGAGGTCAGAGTAGTCAGACACTGATAGAGCAAGGTTAGGCTGGTATGAAATCTTCTGCAGCTCTTTGCTGTCAGAACCCCCTGTTCCAATGCCAATCACATAGATGCCCTGTTGTTTGAGAGCAGAGGCTGGGGCATCTACACTGTCAAAAGACCTTCCACCATTTAGCAGGACCAGCATCTGTGGAACACCTTGCAGGCGCCTACTCCCGGAGGAGTCTGTAAACACATTGTCCCTGACGTACTGGAGGGCTGCCCCGGTGTTGAGGGGTCTGCCTCCTTTGTGTTTCAGCCCTCTGATTGAATCCACAATATCCTCCTTTCTGGTGTATGTGTTCAGATAGAAATTGACATCTGCGTCTCTGCTGTATTGGACCACAGAGACACGGTCTTTGTTTTCTCCCACATTGAGTTTCTCCACCACTTTTTCAACAAAATCACGCATGGCAGGGAAGCCATTCCTTGTGCCATCAGAACCATCCAGAAGGAATACGATATCCTTTTGGGCAGTGTCAACTGAGAAGAGACAGGAAGACAAATAATGAAATCCTATACACAAAGAACAACCCTAAACTAATCATTGTCTACTAGGGGCCTGTCTTTCTGTTTTTCATTCTTCCTTTTTCTCTAAAAGTAGCAGGAACTGCCTGCTGCTTCCACTGTAAACAGCAGCAAATTCTCCTCAGCTCCCTTTCCTACAGTTAAGAAAAAAATTGGATGCTAAACTGCTATGACATATAGGTTCTTTTTGTTGGTGTGGGACAAACAAATCACCTCGGCTGACAAGCCCTTAAAATGAACATACCCAGGACAGTTGGTGTTTCTGGGGTGACCTTGCTGACCACAGCCTCCACGGAGGACTGAAGCTGCTGTTGTACTTTGGGAAGGTCGGTAAATTCAGACACGGATAGAGCATAACTGGGACCGTGAGAGATGCTCTGCAGTTCTCTGCTGTCAGAGCTCCTGCTTCCAATTGCAAAGGTCAAGACACCCAGCTGTTTGAGAGCAGAGGCTGGCTCCTCAACACGGTCAAATGACCTTCCACCACTTAGCAATATCAGGATCTGCGGAACTCCTTCCAGGCGCCTGCTTCCGGCAGAGGCCGTGAAGACATTGTCCCTCAAGTACTGGAGAGCTGCTCCAGTGTTGAGGGGTCTCCCGCCTTTGGGCCTCAAGTCTCTGAGAGTGTCAAGGATCTCGCCTTTGGTGGTGTACGTGTTGAGATAGAACTGGACAGTTGGATCCCTGCTGTACTGAACCACCGAGACGCGGTCTGTGCTGTCATCCACACTGAGTGTCTCTACCACTCTTTGGACAAAGTCTCGCATGGCTGGGAATCCAGTTCTAGTGTCATCAGATCCATCCAACAAAAACACAATGTCCCTTCCTGGAAGCCTTTTCTCCACTAGAAAACAATCACATTTCAGACATGTATTTAGCTTCATCTTTCAAACATTTTCCCTGTCAATTTCAGATGAGGAACGATAACCTCAACATTTTCGGCTCACTCTACAAACTTGACACAACCGCTTTGCCAACATGGCACAGTATGACATGAATTGAGAGAAATGCCCTTCATTACTTTTCACTTTCCCTCCTGTCATTAGCTTGAAACGCTCAAATACTTGGTCACTTTCTTACCAGTTACTGTTGGTGTAACGGGCGTGGCCCTCAGTAGCACTGTGCTCATTGCAGAGGAGAGCTGCTCTTGGACAGTGGGGAGGTCAGAGTAGTCAGACACTGATAGAGCAAGGTTAGGCTGGTATGAAATCTTCTGCAGCTCTTTGCTGTCAGAACCCCCTGTTCCAATGCCAATCACATAGATGCCCTGTTGTTTGAGAGCAGAGGCTGGGGCATCTACACTGTCAAAAGACCTTCCACCATTTAGCAGGACCAGCATCTGTGGAACACCTTGCAGGCGCCTACTCCCGGAGGAGTCTGTAAACACATTGTCCCTGACGTACTGGAGGGCTGCCCCGGTGTTGAGGGGTCTGCCTCCTTTGTGTTTCAGCCCTCTGATTGAATCCACAATATCCTCCTTTCTGGTGTATGTGTTCAGATAGAAATTGACATTTGCGTCCCTGCTGTATTGGACCACAGAGACACGGTCTTTGTTTTCTCCCACATTGAGTTTCTCCACCACTTTTTCAACAAAATCACGCATGGCAGGGAAGCCATTCCTTGTGCCATCAGAACCATCCAGAAGGAATACGATATCCTTTTTGGCAGTGTCAACTGAGAAGAGACAGGAAGAAAAATAATGAAATCTTATACACAAAGAACAACCCTAAAACTAATCATTATCTACTAGGTGCCTGTCTTTCTGTTTTTCATTCTTCCTTTTTCTCTAAAAGTAGCAGGAACTGCCTGCTGCTTCCACTGTAAACAGCAGCAAATTCTCCTCAGCTCCCTTTCCTACAGTTAAGAAAAAAATTGGATGCTAAACTGCTATGACATATAGGTTCTTTTTGTTGGTGTGGGCCAAACAAATCACCTCGGCTGACAAGCCCTTAAAATGAACATACCCAGGACAGTTGGTGTTTCTGGGGTGACCTTGCTGACCACAGCCTCCACGGAGGACTGAAGCTGCTGTTGTACTTTGGGAAGGTCGGTAAATTCAGACACGGATAGAGCATAACTGCGATCGTGAGAGATGCTCTGCAGTTCTCTGCTGTCAGAGCTCCTGCTTCCAATTGCAAAGGTCAAGACACCCAGCTGTTTGAGAGCAGAGGCTGGCTCCTCAACACGGTCAAATGACCTTCCACCACTTAGCAATATCAGGATCTGCGGAACTCCTTCCAGGCGCCTGCTTCCGGCAGAGGCCGTGAAGACATTGTCCCTCAAGTACTGGAGAGCTGCTCCAGTGTTGAGGGGTCTCCCGCCTTTGGGCCTCAAGTCTCTGAGAGTGTCAAGGATCTCGCCTTTGGTGGTGTACGTGTTGAGATAGAACTGGACAGTTGGATCCCTGCTGTACTGAACCACCGAGACGCGGTCTGTGCTGTCATCCACACTGAGTGTCTCTACCACTCTTTGGACAAAGTCTCGCATGGCTGGGAATCCAGTTCTAGTGTCATTCAGATCCATCCAACCAAAACACAATGTCCCTTCCTGGAAGCCTTTTCTCCACTAGAAAACAATCACATTTCAGACATGTATTTAGCTTCATCTTTCAAACATTTTCCCTGTCAATTTCAGATGAGGAACGATAACCTCAACATTTTCGGCTCACTCTACAAACTTGACACAACCGCTTTGCCAACATGGCACAGTATGACATGAATTGAGAGAAATGCCCTTCATTACTTTTCACTTTCCCTCCTGTCATTAGCTTGAAACGCTCAAATACTTGGTCACTTTCTTACCAGTTACTGTTGGTGTAACGGGCGTGGCCCTCAGTAGCACTGTGCTCATTGCAGAGGAGAGCTGCTCTTGGACAGTGGGGAGGTCAGAGTAGTCAGACACTGATAGAGCAAGGGTAGGCTGGTATGAAATCTTCTGCAGCTCTTTTGCTGTCAGAACCCCCTGTTCCAATGCCAATCACATAGATGCCCTGTTGTTTGAGAGCAGAGGCTGGGGCATCTACACTGTCAAAAGACCTTCCACCATTTAGCAGGACCAGCATCTGTGGAACACCTTGCAGGCGCCTACTCCCGGAGGAGTCTGTAAACACGTTGTCCCTGACATACTGGAGGGCTGCCCCGGTGTTGAGGGGTCTGCCTCCTTTGTGTTTCAGCCCTCTGATTGAATCCACAATATCCTCCTTTCTGGTGTATGTGTTCAGATAGAAATTGACATCTGCGTCCCTGCTGTATTGGACCACAGAGACACGGTCTTTGTTTTCTCCCACATTGAGTTTCTCCACCACTTTTTCAACAAAATCACGCATGGCAGGGAAGCCATTCCTTGTGCCATCAGAACCATCCAGAAGGAATACGATATCCTTTTGGGCAGTGTCAACTGAGAAGAGACAGGAAGACAAATAATGAAATCCTACACGCAAAGAACAACCCTAAACTAATCATTGTCTACTAGGGGCCTGTCTTTCTGTTTTTCATTCTTCCTTTTTCTCTAAAAGTAGCAGGAACTGCCTGCTGCTTCCACTGTAAACAGCAGCAAATTCTCCTCAGCTCCCTTTCCTACAGTTAAGAAAAAAATTGGATGCTAAACTGCTATGACATATAGGTTCTTTTTGTTGGTGTGGGCCAAACAAATCACCTCGGCTGACAAGCCCTTAAAATGAACATACCCAGGACAGTTGGTGTTTCTGGGGTGACCTTGCTGACCACAGCCTCCACGGAGGACTGAAGCTGCTGTTGTACTTTGGGAAGGTCGGTAAATTCAGACACGGATAGAGCATAACTGCGATCGTGAGAGATGCTCTGCAGTTCTCTGCTGTCAGAGCTCCTGCTTCCAATTGCAAAGGTCAAGACACCCAGCTGTTTGAGAGCAGAGGCTGGCTCCTCAACACGGTCAAATGACCTTCCACCACTTAGCAATATCAGGATCTGCGGAACTCCTTCCAGGCGCCTGCTTCCGGCAGAGGCCGTGAAGACATTGTCCCTCAAGTACTGGAGAGCTGCTCCAGTGTTGAGGGGTCTCCCGCCTTTGGGCCTCAAGTCTCTGAGAGTGTCAAGGATCTCGCCTTTGGTGGTGTACGTGTTGAGATAGAACTGGACAGTTGGATCCCTGCTGTACTGAACCACCGAGACGCGGTCTGTGCTGTCATCCACACTGAGTGTCTCTACCACTCTTTGGACAAAGTCTCGCATGGCTGGGAATCCAGTTCTAGTGTCATCAGATCCATCCAACAAAAACACAATGTCCCTTCCTGGAAGCCTTTTCTCCACTAGAAAACAATCACATTTCAGACATGTATTTAGCTTCATCTTTCAAACATTTTCCCTGTCAATTTCAGATGAGGAACGATAACCTCAACATTTTCGGCTCACTCTACAAACTTGACACAACCGCTTTGCCAACATGGCACAGTATGACATGAATTGAGAGAAATGCCCTTCATTACTTTTCACTTTCCCTCCTGTCATTAGCTTGAAACGCTCAAATACTTGGTCACTTTCTTACCAGTTACTGTTGGTGTAACGGGCGTGGCCCTCAGTAGCACTGTGCTCATTGCAGAGGAGAGCTGCTCTTGGACAGTGGGGAGGTCAGAGTAGTCAGACACTGATAGAGCAAGGTTAGGCTGGTATGAAATCTTCTGCAGCTCTTTGCTGTCAGAACCCCTTGTTCCAATGCCAATCACATAGATGCCCTGTTGTTTGAGAGCAGAGGCTGGGGCATCTACACTGTCAAAAGACCTTCCACCATTTAGCAGGACCAGCATCTGTGGAACACCTTGCAGGCGCCTACTCCCGGAGGAGTCTGTAAACACATTGTCCCTGACGTACTGGAGGGCTGCCCCGGTGTTGAGGGGTCTGCCTCCTTTGTGTTTCAGCCCTCTGATTGAATCCACAATATCCTCCTTTCTGGTGTATGTGTTCAGATAGAAATTGACATCTGCGTCCCTGCTGTATTGGACCACAGAGACACGGTCTTTGTTTTCTCCCACATTGAGTTTCTCCACCACTTTTTCAACAAAATCACGCATGGCAGGGAAGCCATTCCTTGTGCCATCAGAACCATCCAGAAGGAATACGATATCCTTTTGGGCAGTGTCAACTGAGAAGAGACAGGAAGACAAATAATGAAATCCTACACACAAAGAACAACCCTAAACTAATCATTGTCTACTAGGGGCCTGTCTTTCTGTTTTTCATTCTTCCTTTTTCTCTAAAAGTAGCAGGAACTGCCTGCTGCTTCCACTGTAAACAGCAGCAAATTCTCCTCAGCTCCCTTTCCTACAGTTAAGAAAAAAATTGGATGCTAAACTGCTATGACATATAGGTTCTTTTTGTTGGTGTGGGCCAAACAAATCACCTCGGCTGACAAGCCCTTAAAATGAACATACCCAGGACAGTTGGTGTTTCTGGGGTGACCTTGCTGACCACAGCCTCCACGGAGGACTGAAGCTGCTGTTGTACTTTGGGAAGGTCGGTAAATTCAGACACGGATAGAGCATAACTGCGATCGTGAGAGATGCTCTGCAGTTCTCTGCTGTCAGAGCTCCTGCTTCCAATTGCAAAGGTCAAGACACCCAGCTGTTTGAGAGCAGAGGCTGGCTCCTCAACACGGTCAAATGACCTTCCACCACTTAGCAATATCAGGATCTGCGGAACTCCTTCCAGGCGCCTGCTTCCGGCAGAGGCCGTGAAGACATTGTCCCTCAAGTACTGGAGAGCTGCTCCAGTGTTGAGGGGTCTCCCGCCTTTGGGCCTCAAGTCTCTGAGAGTGTCAAGGATCTCGCCTTTGGTGGTGTACGTGTTGAGATAGAACTGGACAGTTGGATCCCTGCTGTACTGAACCACCGAGACGCGGTCTGTGCTGTCATCCACACTGAGTGTCTCTACCACTCTTTGGACAAAGTCTCGCATGGCTGGGAATCCAGTTCTAGTGTCATCAGATCCATCCAACAAAAACACAATGTCCCTTCCTGGAAGCCTTTTCTCCACTAGAAAACAATCACATTTCAGACATGTATTTAGCTTCATCTTTCAAACATTTTCCCTGTCAATTTCAGATGAGGAACGATAACCTCAACATTTTCGGCTCACTCTACAAACTTGACACAACCGCTTTGCCAACATGGCACAGTATGACATGAATTGAGAGAAATGCCCTTCATTACTTTTCACTTTCCCTCCTGTCATTAGCTTGAAACGCTCAAATACTTGGTCACTTTCTTACCAGTTACTGTTGGTGTAACGGGCGTGGCCCTCAGTAGCACTGTGCTCATTGCAGAGGAGAGCTGCTCTTGGACAGTGGGGAGGTCAGAGTAGTCAGACACTGATAGAGCAAGGTTAGGCTGGTATGAAATCTTCTGCAGCTCTTTGCTGTCAGAACCCCCTGTTCCAATGCCAATCACATAGATGCCCTGTTGTTTGAGAGCAGAGGCTGGGGCATCTACACTGTCAAAAGACCTTCCACCATTTAGCAGGACCAGCATCTGTGGAACACCTTGCAGGCGCCTACTCCCGGAGGAGTCTGTAAACACATTGTCCCTGACGTACTGGAGGGCTGCCCCGGTGTTGAGGGGTCTGCCTCCTTTGTGTTTCAGCCCTCTGATTGAATCCACAACATCCTCCTTTCTGGTGTATGTGTTCAGATAGAAATTGACATCTGCGTCCCTGCTGTATTGGACCACAGAGACACGGTCTTTGTTTTCTCCCACATTGAGTTTCTCCACCACTTTTTCAACAAAATCACGCATGGCAGGGAAGCCATTCCTTGTGCCATCAGAACCATCCAGAAGGAATACGATATCCTTTTGGGCAGTGTCAACTGAGAAGAGACAGGAAGACAAATAATGAAATCCTATACACAAAGAACAACCCTAAACTAATCATTGTCTACTAGGTGCCTGTCTTTCTGTTTTTCATTCTTCCTTTTTCTCTAAAAGTAGCAGGAACTGCCTGCTGCTTCCACTGTAAACAGCAGCAAATTCTCCTCAGCTCCCTTTCCTACAGTTAAGAAAAAAATTGGATGCTAAACTGCTATGACATATAGGTTCTTTTTGTTGGTGTGGGCCAAACAAATCACCTCGGCTGACAAGCCCTTAAAATGAACATACCCAGGACAGTTGGTGTTTCTGGGGTGACCTTGCTGACCACAGCCTCCACGGAGGACTGAAGCTGCTGTTGTACTTTGGGAAGGTCGGTAAATTCAGACACGGATAGAGCATAACTGCGATCGTGAGAGATGCTCTGCAGTTCTCTGCTGTCAGAGCTCCTGCTTCCAATTGCAAAGGTCAAGACACCCAGCTGTTTGAGAGCAGAGGCTGGCTCCTCAACACGGTCAAATGACCTTCCACCACTTAGCAATATCAGGATCTGCGGAACTCCTTCCAGGCGCCTGCTTCCGGCAGAGGCCGTGAAGACATTGTCCCTCAAGTACTGGAGAGCTGCTCCAGTGTTGAGGGGTCTCCCGCCTTTGGGCCTCAAGTCTCTGAGAGTGTCAAGGATCTCGCCTTTGGTGGTGTACGTGTTGAGATAGAACTGGACAGTTGGATCCCTGCTGTACTGAACCACCGAGACGCGGTCTGTGCTGTCATCCACACTGAGTGTCTCTACCACTCTTTGGACAAAGTCTCGCATGGCTGGGAATCCAGTTCTAGTGTCATCAGATCCATCCAACAAAAACACAATGTCCCTTCCTGGAAGCCTTTTCTCCACTAGAAAACAATCACATTTCAGACATGTATTTAGCTTCATCTTTCAAACATTTTCCCTGTCAATTTCAGATGAGGAACGATAACCTCAACATTTTCGGCTCACTCTACAAACTTGACACAACCGCTTTGCCAACATGGCACAGTATGACATGAATTGAGAGAAATGCCCTTCATTACTTTTCACTTTCCCTCCTGTCATTAGCTTGAAACGCTCAAATACTTGGTCACTTTCTTACCAGTTACTGTTGGTGTAACGGGCGTGGCCCTCAGTAGCACTGTGCTCATTGCAGAGGAGAGCTGCTCTTGGACAGTGGGGAGGTCAGAGTAGTCAGACACTGATAGAGCAAGGTTAGGCTGGTATGAAATCTTCTGCAGCTCTTTTCTGTCAGAACCCCTTGTTCCAATGCCAATCACATAGATGCCCTGTTGTTTGAGAGCAGAGGCTGGGGCATCTACACTGTCAAAAGACCTTCCACCATTTAGCAGGACCAGCATCTGTGGAACACCTTGCAGGCGCCTACTCCCGGAGGAGTCTGTAAACACATTGTCCCTGACGTACTGGAGGGCTGCCCCGGTGTTGAGGGGTCTGCCTCCTTTGTGTTTCAGCCCTCTGATTGAATCCACAATATCCTCCTTTCTGGTGTATGTGTTCAGATAGAAATTGACATCTGCGTCCCTGCTGTATTGGACCACAGAGACACGGTCTTTGTTTTCTCCCACATTGAGTTTCTCCACCACTTTTTCAACAAAATCACGCATGGCAGGGAAGCCATTCCTTGTGCCATCAGAACCATCCAGAAGGAATACGATATCCTTTTGGGCAGTGTCAACTGAGAAGAGACAGGAAGACAAATAATGAAATCCTACACACAAAGAACAACCCTAAACTAATCATTGTCTACTAGGGGCCTGTCTTTCTGTTTTTCATTCTTCCTTTTTCTCTAAAAGTAGCAGGAACTGCCTGCTGCTTCCACTGTAAACAGCAGCAAATTCTCCTCAGCTCCCTTTCCTACAGTTAAGAAAAAAATTGGATGCTAAACTGCTATGACATATAGGTTCTTTTTGTTGGTGTGGGCCAAACAAATCACCTCGGCTGACAAGCCCTTAAAATGAACATACCCAGGACAGTTGGTGTTTCTGGGGTGACCTTGCTGACCACAGCCTCCACGGAGGACTGAAGCTGCTGTTGTACTTTGGGAAGGTCGGTAAATTCAGACACGGATAGAGCATAACTGCGATCGTGAGAGATGCTCTGCAGTTCTCTGCTGTCAGAGCTCCTGCTTCCAATTGCAAAGGTCAAGACACCCAGCTGTTTGAGAGCAGAGGCTGGCTCCTCAACACGGTCAAATGACCTTCCACCACTTAGCAATATCAGGATCTGCGGAACTCCTTCCAGGCGCCTGCTTCCGGCAGAGGCCGTGAAGACATTGTCCCTCAAGTACTGGAGAGCTGCTCCAGTGTTGAGGGGTCTCCCGCCTTTGGGCCTCAAGTCTCTGAGAGTGTCAAGGATCTCGCCTTTGGTGGTGTACGTGTTGAGATAGAACTGGACAGTTGGATCCCTGCTGTACTGAACCACCGAGACGCGGTCTGTGCTGTCATCCACACTGAGTGTCTCTACCACTCTTTGGACAAAGTCTCGCATGGCTGGGAATCCAGTTCTAGTGTCATCAGATCCATCCAACAAAAACACAATGTCCCTTCCTGGAAGCCTTTTCTCCACTAGAAAACAATCACATTTCAGACATGTATTTAGCTTCATCTTTCAAACATTTTCCCTGTCAATTTCAGATGAGGAACGATAACCTCAACATTTTCGGCTCACTCTACAAACTTGACACAACCGCTTTGCCAACATGGCACAGTATGACATGAATTGAGAGAAATGCCCTTCATTACTTTTCACTTTCCCTCCTGTCATTAGCTTGAAACGCTCAAATACTTGGTCACTTTCTTACCAGTTACTGTTGGTGTAACGGGCGTGGCCCTCAGTAGCACTGTGCTCATTGCAGAGGAGAGCTGCTCTTGGACAGTGGGGAGGTCAGAGTAGTCAGACACTGATAGAGCAAGGTTAGGCTGGTATGAAATCTTCTGCAGCTCTTTTCTGTCAGAACCCCTTGTTCCAATGCCAATCACATAGATGCCCTGTTGTTTGAGAGCAGAGGCTGGGGCATCTACACTGTCAAAAGACCTTCCACCATTTAGCAGGACCAGCATCTGTGGAACACCTTGCAGGCGCCTACTCCCGGAGGAGTCTGTAAACACATTGTCCCTGACGTACTGGAGGGCTGCCCCGGTGTTGAGGGGTCTGCCTCCTTTGTGTTTCAGCCCTCTGATTGAATCCACAATATCCTCCTTTCTGGTGTATGTGTTCAGATAGAAATTGACATCTGCGTCCCTGCTGTATTGGACCACAGAGACACGGTCTTTGTTTTCTCCCACATTGAGTTTCTCCACCACTTTTTCAACAAAATCACGCATGGCAGGGAAGCCATTCCTTGTGCCATCAGAACCATCCAGAAGGAATACGATATCCTTTTGGGCAGTGTCAACTGAGAAGAGACAGGAAGACAAATAATGAAATCCTACACACAAAGAACAACCCTAAACTAATCATTGTCTACTAGGGGCCTGTCTTTCTGTTTTTCATTCTTCCTTTTTCTCTAAAAGTAGCAGGAACTGCCTGCTGCTTCCACTGTAAACAGCAGCAAATTCTCCTCAGCTCCCTTTCCTACAGTTAAGAAAAAAATTGGATGCTAAACTGCTATGACATATAGGTTCTTTTTGTTGGTGTGGGCCAAACAAATCACCTCGGCTGACAAGCCCTTAAAATGAACATACCCAGGACAGTTGGTGTTTCTGGGGTGACCTTGCTGACCACAGCCTCCACGGAGGACTGAAGCTGCTGTTGTACTTTGGGAAGGTCGGTAAATTCAGACACGGATAGAGCATAACTGCGATCGTGAGAGATGCTCTGCAGTTCTCTGCTGTCAGAGCTCCTGCTTCCAATTGCAAAGGTCAAGACACCCAGCTGTTTGAGAGCAGAGGCTGGCTCCTCAACACGGTCAAATGACCTTCCACCACTTAGCAATATCAGGATCTGCGGAACTCCTTCCAGGCGCCTGCTTCCGGCAGAGGCCGTGAAGACATTGTCCCTCAAGTACTGGAGAGCTGCTCCAGTGTTGAGGGGTCTCCCGCCTTTGGGCCTCAAGTCTCTGAGAGTGTCAAGGATCTCGCCTTTGGTGGTGTACGTGTTGAGATAGAACTGGACAGTTGGATCCCTGCTGTACTGAACCACCGAGACGCGGTCTGTGCTGTCATCCACACTGAGTGTCTCTACCACTCTTTGGACAAAGTCTCGCATGGCTGGGAATCCAGTTCTAGTGTCATCAGATCCATCCAACAAAAACACAATGTCCCTTCCTGGAAGCCTTTTCTCCACTAGAAAACAATCACATTTCAGACATGTATTTAGCTTCATCTTTCAAACATTTTCCCTGTCAATTTCAGATGAGGAACGATAACCTCAACATTTTCGGCTCACTCTACAAACTTGACACAACCGCTTTGCCAACATGGCACAGTATGACATGAATTGAGAGAAATGCCCTTCATTACTTTTCACTTTCCCTCCTGTCATTAGCTTGAAACGCTCAAATACTTGGTCACTTTCTTACCAGTTACTGTTGGTGTAACGGGCGTGGCCCTCAGTAGCACTGTGCTCATTGCAGAGGAGAGCTGCTCTTGGACAGTGGGGAGGTCAGAGTAGTCAGACACTGATAGAGCAAGGTTAGGCTGGTATGAAATCTTCTGCAGCTCTTTTCTGTCAGAACCCCCTGTTCCAATGCCAATCACATAGATGCCCTGTTGTTTGAGAGCAGAGGCTGGGGCATCTACACTGTCAAAAGACCTTCCACCATTTAGCAGGACCAGCATCTGTGGAACACCTTGCAGGCGCCTACTCCCGGAGGAGTCTGTAAACACGTTGTCCCTGACGTACTGGAGGGCTGCCCCGGTGTTGAGGGGTCTGCCTCCTTTGTGTTTCAGCCCTCTGATTGAATCCACAATATCCTCCTTTCTGGTGTATGTGTTCAGATAGAAATTGACATCTGCGTCCCTGCTGTATTGGACCACAGAGACACGGTCTTTGTTTTCTCCCACATTGAGTTTCTCCACCACTTTTTCAACAAAATCACGCATGGCAGGGAAGCCATTCCTTGTGCCATCAGAACCATCCAGAAGGAATACGATATCCTTTTGGGCAGTGTCAACTGAGAAGAGACAGGAAGACAAATAATGAAATCCTACACACAAAGAACAACCCTAAACTAATCATTGTCTACTAGGGGCCTGTCTTTCTGTTTTTCATTCTTCCTTTTTCTCTAAAAGTAGCAGGAACTGCCTGCTGCTTCCACTGTAAACAGCAGCAAATTCTCCTCAGCTCCCTTTCCTACAGTTAAGAAAAAAATTGGATGCTAAACTGCTATGACATATAGGTTCTTTTTGTTGGTGTGGGCCAAACAAATCACCTCGGCTGACAAGCCCTTAAAATGAACATACCCAGGACAGTTGGTGTTTCTGGGGTGACCTTGCTGACCACAGCCTCCACGGAGGACTGAAGCTGCTGTTGTACTTTGGGAAGGTCGGTAAATTCAGACACGGATAGAGCATAACTGGGACCGTGAGAGATGCTCTGCAGTTCTCTGCTGTCAGAGCTCCTGCTTCCAATTGCAAAGGTCAAGACACCCAGCTGTTTGAGAGCAGAGGCTGGCTCCTCAACACGGTCAAATGACCTTCCACCACTTAGCAATATCAGGATCTGCGGAACTCCTTCCAGGCGCCTGCTTCCGGCAGAGGCCGTGAAGACATTGTCCCTCAAGTACTGGAGAGCTGCTCCAGTGTTGAGGGGTCTCCCGCCTTTGGGCCTCAAGTCTCTGAGAGTGTCAAGGATCTCGCCTTTGGTGGTGTACGTGTTGAGATAGAACTGGACAGTTGGATCCCTGCTGTACTGAACCACCGAGACGCGGTCTGTGCTGTCATCCACACTGAGTGTCTCTACCACTCTTTGGACAAAGTCTCGCATGGCTGGGAATCCAGTTCTAGTGTCATCAGATCCATCCAACAAAAACACAATGTCCCTTCCTGGAAGCCTTTTCTCCACTAGAAAACAATCACATTTCAGACATGTATTTAGCTTCATCTTTCAAACATTTTCCCTGTCAATTTCAGATGAGGAACGATAACCTCAACATTTTCGGCTCACTCTACAAACTTGACACAACCGCTTTGCCAACATGGCACAGTATGACATGAATTGAGAGAAATGCCCTTCATTACTTTTCACTTTCCCTCCTGTCATTAGCTTGAAACGCTCAAATACTTGGTCACTTTCTTACCAGTTACTGTTGGTGTAACGGGCGTGGCCCTCAGTAGCACTGTGCTCATTGCAGAGGAGAGCTGCTCTTGGACAGTGGGGAGGTCAGAGTAGTCAGACACTGATAGAGCAAGGTTAGGCTGGTATGAAATCTTCTGCAGCTCTTTGCTGTCAGAACCCCCTGTTCCAATGCCAATCACATAGATGCCCTGTTGTTTGAGAGCAGAGGCTGGGGCATCTACACTGTCAAAAGACCTTCCACCATTTAGCAGGACCAGCATCTGTGGAACACCTTGCAGGCGCCTACTCCCGGAGGAGTCTGTAAACACATTGTCCCTGACGTACTGGAGGGCTGCCCCGGTGTTGAGGGGTCTGCCTCCTTTGTGTTTCAGCCCTCTGATTGAATCCACAATATCCTCCTTTCTGGTGTATGTGTTCAGATAGAAATTGACATCTGCGTCCCTGCTGTATTGGACCACAGAGACACGGTCTTTGTTTTCTCCCACATTGAGTTTCTCCACCACTTTTTCAACAAAATCACGCATGGCAGGGAAGCCATTCCTTGTGCCATCAGAACCATCCAGAAGGAATACGATATCCTTTTGGGCAGTGTCAACTGAGAAGAGACAGGAAGACAAATAATGAAATCCTATACACAAAGAACAACCCAAAACTAATCATTGTCTACTAGGTGCCTGTCTTTCTGTTTTTCATTCTTCCTTTTTCTCTAAAAGTAGCAGGAACTGCCTGCTGCTTCCACTGTAAACAGCAGCAAATTCTCCTCAGCTCCCTTTCCTACAGTTAAGAAAAAAATTGGATGCTAAACTGCTATGACATATAGGTTCTTTTTGTTGGTGTGGGCCAAACAAATCACCTCGGCTGACAAGCCCTTAAAATGAACATACCCAGGACAGTTGGTGTTTCTGGGGTGACCTTGCTGACCACAGCCTCCACGGAGGACTGAAGCTGCTGTTGTACTTTGGGAAGGTCGGTAAATTCAGACACGGATAGAGCATAACTGCGATCGTGAGAGATGCTCTGCAGTTCTCTGCTGTCAGAGCTCCTGCTTCCAATTGCAAAGGTCAAGACACCCAGCTGTTTGAGAGCAGAGGCTGGCTCCTCAACACGGTCAAATGACCTTCCACCACTTAGCAATATCAGGATCTGCGGAACTCCTTCCAGGCGCCTGCTTCCGGCAGAGGCCGTGAAGACATTGTCCCTCAAGTACTGGAGAGCTGCTCCAGTGTTGAGGGGTCTCCCGCCTTTGGGCCTCAAGTCTCTGAGAGTGTCAAGGATCTCGCCTTTGGTGGTGTACGTGTTGAGATAGAACTGGACAGTTGGATCCCTGCTGTACTGAACCACCGAGACGCGGTCTGTGCTGTCATCCACACTGAGTGTCTCTACCACTCTTTGGACAAAGTCTCGCATGGCTGGGAATCCAGTTCTAGTGTCATCAGATCCATCCAACAAAAACACAATGTCCCTTCCTGGAAGCCTTTTCTCCACTAGAAAACAATCACATTTCAGACATGTATTTAGCTTCATCTTTCAAACATTTTCCCTGTCAATTTCAGATGAGGAACGATAACCTCAACATTTTCGGCTCACTCTACAAACTTGACACAACCGCTTTGCCAACATGGCACAGTATGACATGAATTGAGAGAAATGCCCTTCATTACTTTTCACTTTCCCTCCTGTCATTAGCTTGAAACGCTCAAATACTTGGTCACTTTCTTACCAGTTACTGTTGGTGTAACGGGCGTGGCCCTCAGTAGCACTGTGCTCATTGCAGAGGAGAGCTGCTCTTGGACAGTGGGGAGGTCAGAGTAGTCAGACACTGATAGAGCAAGGTTAGGCTGGTATGAAATCTTCTGCAGCTCTTTGCTGTCAGAACCCCCTGTTCCAATGCCAATCACATAGATGCCCTGTTGTTTGAGAGCAGAGGCTGGGGCATCTACACTGTCAAAAGACCTTCCACCATTTAGCAGGACCAGCATCTGTGGAACACCTTGCAGGCGCCTACTCCCGGAGGAGTCTGTAAACACGTTGTCCCTGACGTACTGGAGGGCTGCCCCGGTGTTGAGGGGTCTGCCTCCTTTGTGTTTCAGCCCTCTGATTGAATCCACAATATCCTCCTTTCTGGTGTATGTGTTCAGATAGAAATTGACATCTGCGTCCCTGCTGTATTGGACCACAGAGACACGG
This sequence comes from Echeneis naucrates, assembly GCF_900963305.1. Lineage (NCBI taxonomy): Eukaryota > Metazoa > Chordata > Actinopteri > Carangiformes > Echeneidae > Echeneis > Echeneis naucrates. The sequence goes on along the minus strand of NC_042531.1, from coordinate 19,963,545 downwards.
TCTTTGTTTTCTCCCACATTGAGTTTCTCCACCACTTTTTCAACAAAATCACGCATGGCAGGGAAGCCATTCCTTGTGCCATCAGAACCATCCAGAAGGAATACGATATCCTTTTGGGCAGTGTCAACTGAGAAGAGACAGGAAGAAAAATAATGAAATCCTACACACAAAGAACAACCCTAAACTAATCATTGTCTACTAGGTGCCTGTCTTTCTGTTTTTCATTCTTCCTTTTTCTCTAAAAGTAGCAGGAACTGCCTGCTGCTTCCACTGTAAACAGCAGCAAATTCTCCTCAGCTCCCTTTCCTACAGTTAAGAAAAAAATTGGATGCTAAACTGCTATGACATATAGGTTCTTTTTGTTGGTGTGGGCCAAACAAATCACCTCGGCTGACAAGCCCTTAAAATGAACATACCCAGGACAGTTGGTGTTTCTGGGGTGACCTTGCTGACCACAGCCTCCACGGAGGACTGAAGCTGCTGTTGTACTTTGGGAAGGTCGGTAAATTCAGACACGGATAGAGCATAACTGCGATCGTGAGAGATGCTCTGCAGTTCTCTGCTGTCAGAGCTCCTGCTTCCAATTGCAAAGGTCAAGACACCCAGCTGTTTGAGAGCAGAGGCTGGCTCCTCAACACGGTCAAATGACCTTCCACCACTTAGCAATATCAGGATCTGCGGAACTCCTTCCAGGCGCCTGCTTCCGGCAGAGGCCGTGAAGACATTGTCCCTCAAGTACTGGAGAGCTGCTCCAGTGTTGAGGGGTCTCCCGCCTTTGGGCCTCAAGTCTCTGAGAGTGTCAAGGATCTCGCCTTTGGTGGTGTACGTGTTGAGATAGAACTGGACAGTTGGATCCCTGCTGTACTGAACCACCGAGACGCGGTCTGTGCTGTCATCCACACTGAGTGTCTCTACCACTCTTTGGACAAAGTCTCGCATGGCTGGGAATCCAGTTCTAGTGTCATCAGATCCATCCAACAAAAACACAATGTCCCTTCCTGGAAGCCTTTTCTCCACTAGAAAACAATCACATTTCAGACATGTATTTAGCTTCATCTTTCAAACATTTTCCCTGTCAATTTCAGATGAGGAACGATAACCTCAACATTTTCGGCTCACTCTACAAACTTGACACAACCGCTTTGCCAACATGACACAGTATGACATGAATTGAGAGAAATGCCCTTCATTACTTTTCACTTTCCCTCCTGTCATTAGCTTGAAACGCTCAAATACTTGGTCACTTTCTTACCAGTTACTGTTGGTGTAACGGGCGTGGCCCTCAGTAGCACTGTGCTCATTGCAGAGGAGAGCTGCTCTTGGACAGTGGGGAGGTCAGAGTAGTCAGACACTGATAGAGCAAGGTTAGGCTGGTATGAAATCTTCTGCAGCTCTTTGCTGTCAGAACCCCCTGTTCCAATGCCAATCACATAGATGCCCTGTTGTTTGAGAGCAGAGGCTGGGGCATCTACACTGTCAAAAGACCTTCCACCATTTAGCAGGACCAGCATCTGTGGAACACCTTGCAGGCGCCTACTCCCGGAGGAGTCTGTAAACACATTGTCCCTGACGTACTGGAGGGCTGCCCCGGTGTTGAGGGGTCTGCCTCCTTTGTGTTTCAGCCCTCTGATTGAATCCACAATATCCTCCTTTCTGGTGTATGTGTTCAGATAGAAATTGACATCTGCATCCCTGCTGTATTGGACCACAGAGACACGGTCTTTGTTTTCTCCCACATTGAGTTTCTCCACCACTTTTTCAACAAAATCACGCATGGCAGGGAAGCCATTCCTTGTGCCATCAGAACCATCCAGAAGGAATACGATATCCTTTTGGGCAGTGTCAACTGAGAAGAGACAGGAAGACAAATAATGAAATCCTATACACAAAGAACAACCCAAAACTAATCATTGTCTACTAGGTGCCTGTCTTTCTGTTTTTCATTCTTCCTTTTTCTCTAAAAGTAGCAGGAACTGCCTGCTGCTTCCACTGTAAACAGCAGCAAATTCTCCTCAGCTCCCTTTCCTACAGTTAAGAAAAAAATTGGATGCTAAACTGCTATGACATATAGGTTCTTTTTGTTGGTGTGGGCCAAACAAATCACCTCGGCTGACAAGCCCTTAAAATGAACATACCCAGGACAGTTGGTGTTTCTGGGGTGACCTTGCTGACCACAGCCTCCACGGAGGACTGAAGCTGCTGTTGTACTTTGGGAAGGTCGGTAAATTCAGACACGGATAGAGCATAACTGCGATCGTGAGAGATGCTCTGCAGTTCTCTGCTGTCAGAGCTCCTGCTTCCAATTGCAAAGGTCAAGACACCCAGCTGTTTGAGAGCAGAGGCTGGCTCCTCAACACGGTCAAATGACCTTCCACCACTTAGCAATATCAGGATCTGCGGAACTCCTTCCAGGCGCCTGCTTCCGGCAGAGGCCGTGAAGACATTGTCCCTCAAGTACTGGAGAGCTGCTCCAGTGTTGAGGGGTCTCCCGCCTTTGGGCCTCAAGTCTCTGAGAGTGTCAAGGATCTCGCCTTTGGTGGTGTACGTGTTGAGATAGAACTGGACAGTTGGATCCCTGCTGTACTGAACCACCGAGACGCGGTCTGTGCTGTCATCCACACTGAGTGTCTCTACCACTCTTTGGACAAAGTCTCGCATGGCTGGGAATCCAGTTCTAGTGTCATCAGATCCATCCAACAAAAACACAATGTCCCGTCCTGGAAGCCTTTTCTCCACTAGAAAACAATCACATTTCAGACATGTATTTAGCTTCATCTTTCAAACATTTTCCCTGTCAATTTCAGATGAGGAACGATAACCTCAACATTTTCGGCTCACTCTACAAACTTGACACAACCGCTTTGCCAATATGGCACAGTATGACATGAATTGAGAGAAATGCCCTTCATTACTTTTCACTTTCCCTCCTGTCATTAGCTTGAAATGCTCAAATACTTGGTCACTTTCTTACCAGTTACTGTTGGTGTAACGGGCGTGGCCCTCAGTAGCACTGTGCTCATTGCAGAGGAGAGCTGCTCTTGGACAGTGGGGAGGTCAGAGTAGTCAGACACTGATAGAGCAAGGTTAGGCTGGTATGAAATCTTCTGCAGCTCTTTGCTGTCAGAACCCCCTGTTCCAATGCCAATCACATAGATGCCCTGTTGTTTGAGAGCAGAGGCTGGGGCATCTACACTGTCAAAAGACCTTCCACCATTTAGCAGGACCAGCATCTGTGGAACACCTTGCAGGCGCCTACTCCCGGAGGAGTCTGTAAACACATTGTCCCTGACGTACTGGAGGGCTGCCCCGGTGTTGAGGGGTCTGCCTCCTTTGTGTTTCAGCCCTCTGATTGAATCCACAATATCCTCCTTTCTGGTGTATGTGTTCAGATAGAAATTGACATCTGCGTCCCTGCTGTATTGGACCACAGAGACACGGTCTTTGTTTTCTCCCACATTGAGTTTCTCCACCACTTTTTCAACAAAATCACGCATGGCAGGGAAGCCATTCCTTGTGCCATTAGAACCATCCAGAAGGAATACGATATCCTTTTGGGCAGTGTCAACTGAGAAGAGACAGGAAGACAAATAATGAAATGCTATACACAAAGAACAACCCAAAACTAATCATTGTCTACTAGGTGCCTGTCTTTCTGTTTTTCATTCTTCCTTTTTCTCTAAAAGTAGCAGGAACTGCCTGCTGCTTCCACTGTAAACAGCAGCAAATTCTCCTCAGCTCCCTTTCCTACAGTTAAGAAAAAAATTGGATGCTAAACTGCTATGACATATAGGTTCTTTTTGTTGGTGTGGGCCAAACAAATCACCTCGGCTGACAAGCCCTTAAAATGAACATACCCAGGACAGTTGGTGTTTCTGGGGTGACCTTGCTGACCACAGCCTCCACGGAGGACTGAAGCTGCTGTTGTACTTTGGGAAGGTCGGTAAATTCAGACACGGATAGAGCATAACTGCGATCGTGAGAGATGCTCTGCAGTTCTCTGCTGTCAGAGCTCCTGCTTCCAATTGCAAAGGTCAAGACACCCAGCTGTTTGAGAGCAGAGGCTGGCTCCTCAACACGGTCAAATGACCTTCCACCACTTAGCAATATCAGGATCTGCGGAACTCCTTCCAGGCGCCTGCTTCCGGCAGAGGCCGTGAAGACATTGTCCCTCAAGTACTGGAGAGCTGCTCCAGTGTTGAGGGGTCTCCCGCCTTTGGGCCTCAAGTCTCTGAGAGTGTCAAGGATCTCGCCTTTGGTGGTGTACGTGTTGAGATAGAACTGGACAGTTGGATCCCTGCTGTACTGAACCACCGAGACGCGGTCTGTGCTGTCATCCACACTGAGTGTCTCTACCACTCTTTGGACAAAGTCTCGCATGGCTGGGAATCCAGTTCTAGTGTCATCAGATCCATCCAACAAAAACACAATGTCCCGTCCTGGAAGCCTTTTCTCCACTAGAAAACAATCACATTTCAGACATGTATTTAGCTTCATCTTTCAAACATTTTCGGCTCACTCTACAAACTTGACACAACCGCTTTGCCAACATGACACAGTATGACATGAATTGAGAGAAATGCCCTTCATTACTTTTCGCTTTCCCTCCTGTCATTAGCTTGAAATGCTCAAATACTTGGTCACTTTCTTACCAGTTACTGTTGGTGTAACGGGCGTGGCCCTCAGTAGCACTGTGCTCATTGCAGAGGAGAGCTGCTCTTGGACAGTGGGGAGGTCAGAGTAGTCAGACACTGATAGAGCAAGGTTAGGCTGGTATGAAATCTTCTGCAGCTCTTTGCTGTCAGAACCCCCTGTTCCAATGCCAATCACATAGATGCCCTGTTGTTTGAGAGCAGAGGCTGGGGCATCTACACTGTCAAAAGACCTTCCACCATTTAGCAGGACCAGCATCTGTGGAACACCTTGCAGGCGCCTACTCCCGGAGGAGTCTGTAAACACATTGTCCCTGACGTACTGGAGGGCTGCCCCGGTGTTGAGGGGTCTGCCTCCTTTGTGTTTCAGCCCTCTGATTGAATCCACAATATCCTCCTTTCTGGTGTATGTGTTCAGATAGAAATTGACATTTGCATCCCTGCTGTATTGGACCACAGAGACACGGTCTTTGTTTTCTCCCACATTGAGTTTCTCCACCACTTTTTCAACAAAATCACGCATGGCAGGGAAGCCATTCCTTGTGCCATCAGAACCATCCAGAAGGAATACGATATCCTTTTGGGCAGTGTCAACTGAGAAGAGACAGGAAGACAAATAATGAAATCCTATACACAAAGAACAACCCAAAACTAATCATTGTCTACTAGGTGCCTGTCTTTCTGTTTTTCATTCTTCCTTTTTCTCTAAAAGTAGCAGGAACTGCCTGCTGCTTCCACTGTAAACAGCAGCAAATTCTCCTCAGCTCCCTTTCCTACAGTTAAGAAAAAAATTGGATGCTAAACTGCTATGACATATAGGTTCTTTTTGTTGGTGTGGGCCAAACAAATCACCTCGGCTGACAAGCCCTTAAAATGAACATACCCAGGACAGTTGGTGTTTCTGGGGTGACCTTGCTGACCACAGCCTCCACGGAGGACTGAAGCTGCTGTTGTACTTTGGGAAGGTCGGTAAATTCAGACACGGATAGAGCATAACTGCGATCGTGAGAGATGCTCTGCAGTTCTCTGCTGTCAGAGCTCCTGCTTCCAATTGCAAAGGTCAAGACACCCAGCTGTTTGAGAGCAGAGGCTGGCTCCTCAACACGGTCAAATGACCTTCCACCACTCAGCAATATCAGGATCTGCGGAACTCCTTCCAGGCGCCTGCTTCCGGCAGAGGCCGTGAAGACATTGTCCCTCAAGTACTGGAGAGCTGCTCCAGTGTTGAGGGGTCTCCCGCCTTTGGGCCTCAAGTCTCTGAGAGTGTCAAGGATCTCGCCTTTGGTGGTGTACGTGTTGAGATAGAACTGGACAGTTGGATCCCTGCTGTACTGAACCACCGAGACGCGGTCTGTGCTGTCATCCACACTGAGTGTCTCTACCACTCTTTGGACAAAGTCTCGCATGGCTGGGAATCCAGTTCTAGTGTCATCAGATCCATCCAACAAAAACACAATGTCCCGTCCTGGAAGCCTTTTCTCCACTAGAAAACAATCACATTTCAGACATGTATTTAGCTTCATCTTTCAAACATTTTCGGCTCACTCTACAAACTTGACACAACCGCTTTGCCAACATGACACAGTATGACATGAATTGAGAGAAATGCCCTTCATTACTTTTCGCTTTCCCTCCTGTCATTAGCTTGAAATGCTCAAATACTTGGTCACTTTCTTACCAGTTACTGTTGGTGTAACGGGCGTGGCCCTCAGTAGCACTGTGCTCATTGCAGAGGAGAGCTGCTCTTGGACAGTGGGGAGGTCAGAGTAGTCAGACACTGATAGAGCAAGGTTAGGCTGGTATGAAATCTTCTGCAGCTCTTTGCTGTCAGAACCCCCTGTTCCAATGCCAATCACATAGATGCCCTGTTGTTTGAGAGCAGAGGCTGGGGCATCTACACTGTCAAAAGACCTTCCACCATTTAGCAGGACCAGCATCTGTGGAACACCTTGCAGGCGCCTACTCCCGGAGGAGTCTGTAAACACATTGTCCCTGACGTACTGGAGGGCTGCCCCGGTGTTGAGGGGTCTGCCTCCTTTGTGTTTCAGCCCTCTGATTGAATCCACAATATCCTCCTTTCTGGTGTATGTGTTCAGATAGAAATTGACATTTGCGTCCCTGCTGTATTGGACCACAGAGACACGGTCTTTGTTTTCTCCCACATTGAGTTTCTCCACCACTTTTTCAACAAAATCACGCATGGCAGGGAAGCCATTCCTTGTGCCATCAGAACCATCCAGAAGGAATACGATATCCTTTTGGGCAGTGTCAACTGAGAAGAGACAGGAAGACAAATAATGAAATCCTATACACAAAGAACAAAACTAATCATTGTCTACTAGGTGCCTGTCTTTCTGTTTTTCATTCTTCCTTTTTCTCTAAAAGTAGCAGGAACTGCCTGCTGCTTCCACTGTAAACAGCAGCAAATTCTCCTCAGCTCCCTTTCCTACAGTTAAGAAGAAAATTGGATGCTAAACTGCTATGACATATAGGTTCTTTTTGTTGGTGTGGGCCAAACAAATCACATCGGCTGACAAGCCCTTAAAATGAACATACCCAGGACAGTTGGTGTTTCTGGGGTGACCTTGCTGACCACAGCCTCCACGGAGGACTGAAGCTGCTGTTGTACTTTGGGAAGGTCGGTAAATTCAGACACGGATAGAGCATAACTGCGATCGTGAGAGATGCTCTGCAGTTCTCTGCTGTCAGAGCTCCTGCTTCCAATTGCAAAGGTCAAGACACCCAGCTGTTTGAGAGCAGAGGCTGGCTCCTCAACACGGTCAAATGACCTTCCACCACTTAGCAATATCAGGATCTGCGGAACTCCTTCCAGGCGCCTGCTTCCGGCAGAGGCCGTGAAGACATTGTCCCTCAAGTACTGGAGAGCTGCTCCAGTGTTGAGGGGTCTCCCGCCTTTGGGCCTCAAGTCTCTGAGAGTGTCAAGGATCTCGCCTTTGGTGGTGTACGTGTTGAGATAGAACTGCACAGTTGGATCCCTGCTGTACTGAACCACCGAGACGCGGTCTGTGCTGTCATCCACACTGAGTGTCTCTACCACTCTTTGGACAAAGTCTCGCATGGCTGGGAATCCAGTTCTAGTGTCATCAGATCCATCCAACAAAAACACAATGTCCCGTCCTGGAAGCCTTTTCTCCACTAGAAAACAATCACATTTCAGACATGTATTTAGCTTCATCTTTCAAACATTGTCCCTGTCAATTTCAGATGAGGAACGATAACCTCAACATTTTCGGCTCACTCTACAAACTTGACACAACCGCTTTGCCAACATGACACAGTATGACATGAATTGAGAGAAATGCCCTTCATTACTTTTCGCTTTCCCTCCTGTCATTAGCTTGAAATGCTCAAATACTTGGTCACTTTCTTACCAGTTACTGTTGGTGTAACGGGCGTGGCCCTCAGTAGCACTGTGCTCATTGCAGAGGAGAGCTGCTCTTGGACAGTGGGGAGGTCAGAGTAGTCAGACACTGATAGAGCAAGGTTAGGCTGGTATGAAATCTTCTGCAGCTCTTTGCTGTCAGAACCCCCTGTTCCAATGCCAATCACATAGATGCCCTGTTGTTTGAGAGCAGAGGCTGGGGCATCTACACTGTCAAAAGACCTTCCACCATTTAGCAGGACCAGCATCTGTGGAACACCTTGCAGGCGCCTACTCCCGGAGGAGTCTGTAAACACATTGTCCCTGACGTACTGGAGGGCTGCCCCGGTGTTGAGGGGTCTGCCTCCTTTGTGTTTCAGCCCTCTGATTGAATCCACAATATCCTCCTTTCTGGTGTATGTGTTCAGATAGAAATTGACATTTGCGTCCCTGCTGTATTGGACCACAGAGGCACGGTCTTTGTTTTCTCCCACATTGAGTTTCTCCACCACTTTTTCAACAAAATCACGCATGGCAGGGAAGCCATTCCTTGTGCCATCAGAACCATCCAGAAGGAATACGATATCCTTTTGGGCAGTGTCAACTGAGAAGAGACAGGAAGACAAATAATGAAATCCTATACACAAAGAACAAAACTAATCATTGTCTACTAGGTGCCTGTCTTTCTGTTTTTCATTCTTCCTTTTTCTCTAAAAGTAGCAGGAACTGCCTGCTGCTTCCACTGTAAACAGCAGCAAATTCTCCTCAGCTCCCTTTCCTACAGTTAAGAAGAAAATTGGATGCTAAACTGCTATGACATATAGGTTCTTTTTGTTGGTGTGGGCCAAACAAATCACATCGGCTGACAAGCCCTTAAAATGAACATACCCAGGACAGTTGGTGTTTCTGGGGTGACCTTGCTGACCACAGCCTCCACGGAGGACTGAAGCTGCTGTTGTACTTTGGGAAGGTCGGTAAATTCAGACACGGATAGAGCATAACTGCGATCGTGAGAGATGCTCTGCAGTTCTCTGCTGTCAGAGCTCCTGCTTCCAATTGCAAAGGTCAAGACACCCAGCTGTTTGAGAGCAGAGGCTGGCTCCTCAACACGGTCAAATGACCTTCCACCGCTTAGCAATATCAGGATCTGCGGAACTCCTTCAAGGCGCCTGCTTCCGGCAGAGGCCGTGAAGACATTGTCCCTCAAGTACTGGAGAGCTGCTCCAGTGTTGAGGGGTCTCCCGCCTTTGGGCCTCAAGTCTCTGAGAGTGTCAAGGATCTCGCCTTTGGTGGTGTACGTGTTGAGATAGAACTGGACAGTTGGATCCCTGCTGTACTGAACCACCGAGACGCGGTCTGTGCTGTCATCCACACTGAGTGTCTCTACCACTCTTTGGACAAAGTCTCGCATGGCTGGGAATCCAGTTCTAGTGTCATCAGATCCATCCAACAAAAACACAATGTCCCGTCCTGGAAGCCTTTTCTCCACTAGAAAACAATCACATTTCAGACATGTATTTAGCTTCATCTTTCAAACATTTTCGGCTCACTCTACAAACTTGACACAACCGCTTTGCCAACACGGCACAGTATGACATGAATTGAGAGAAATGCCCTTCATTACTTTTCACTTTCCCTCCTGTCATTAGCTTGAAATGCTCAAATACTTGGTCACTTTCTTACCAGTTACTGTTGGTGTAACGGGCGTGGCCCTCAGTAGCACTGTGCTCATTGCAGAGGAGAGCTGCTCTTGGACAGTGGGGAGGTCAGAGTAGTCAGACACTGATAGAGCAAGGTTAGGCTGGTATGAAATCTTCTGCAGCTCTTTGCTGTCAGAACCCCCTGTTCCAATGCCAATCACATAGATGCCCTGTTGTTTGAGAGCAGAGGCTGGGGCATCTACACTGTCAAAAGACCTTCCACCATTTAGCAGGACCAGCATCTGTGGAACACCTTGCAGGCGCCTACTCCCGGAGGAGTCTGTAAACACATTGTCCCTGACGTACTGGAGGGCTGCCCCGGTGTTGAGGGGTCTGCCTCCTTTGTGTTTCAGCCCTCTGATTGAATCCACAATATCCTCCTTTCTGGTGTATGTGTTCAGATAGAAATTGACATCTGCGTCCCTGCTGTATTGGACCACAGAGACACGGTCTTTGTTTTCTCCCACATTGAGTTTCTCCACCACTTTTTCAACAAAATCACGCATGGCAGGGAAGCCATTCCTTGTGCCATCAGAACCATCCAGAAGGAATACGATATCCTTTTGGGCAGTGTCAACTGAGAAGAAACAGGAAGACAAATAATGAAATCCTATACACAAAGAACAACCCAAAACTAATCATTGTCTACTAGGTGCCTGTCTTTCTGTTTTTCATTCTTCCTTTTTCTCTAAAAGTAGCAGGAACTGCCTGCTGCTTCCACTGTAAACAGCAGCAAATTCTCCTCAGCTCCCTTTCCTACAGTTAAGAAAAAAATTGGATGCTAAACTGCTATGACATATAGGTTCTTTTTGTTGGTGTGGGCCAAACAAATCACCTCGGCTGACAAGCCCTTAAAATGAACATACCCAGGACAGTTGGTGTTTCTGGGGTGACCTTGCTGACCACAGCCTCCACGGAGGACTGAAGCTGCTGTTGTACTTTGGGAAGGTCGGTAAATTCAGACACGGATAGAGCATAACTGCGATCGTGAGAGATGCTCTGCAGTTCTCTGCTGTCAGAGCTCCTGCTTCCAATTGCAAAGGTCAAGACACCCAGCTGTTTGAGAGCAGAGGCTGGCTCCTCAACACGGTCAAATGACCTTCCACCGCTTAGCAATATCAGGATCTGCGGAACTCCTTCCAGGCGCCTGCTTCCGGCAGAGGCCGTGAAGACATTGTCCCTCAAGTACTGGAGAGCTGCTCCAGTGTTGAGGGGTCTCCCGCCTTTGGGCCTCAAGTCTCTGAGAGTGTCAAGGATCTCGCCTTTGGTGGTGTACGTGTTGAGATAGAACTGGACAGTTGGATCCCTGCTGTACTGAACCACCGAGACGCGGTCTGTGCTGTCATCCACACTGAGTGTCTCTACCACTCTTTGGACAAAGTCTCGCATGGCTGGGAATCCAGTTCTAGTGTCATCAGATCCATCCAACAAAAACACAATGTCCCGTCCTGGAAGCCTTTTCTCCACTAGAAAACAATCACATTTCAGACATGTATTTAGCTTCATCTTTCAAACATTGTCCCTGTCAATTTCAGATGAGGAACGATAACCTCAACATTTTCGGCTCACTCTACAAACTTGACACAACCGCTTTGCCAACATGGCACAGTATGACATGAATTGAGAGAAATGCCCTTTATTACTTTTCACTTTCCCTCTTGTCATTAGCTTGAAATGCTCAAATACTTGGTCACTTTCTTACCAGTTACTGTTGGTGTAACGGGCGTGGCCCTCAGTAGCACTGTGCTCATTGCAGAGGAGAGCTGCTCTTGGACAGTGGGGAGGTCAGAGTAGTCAGACACTGATAGAGCAAGGTTAGGCTGGTATGAAATCTTCTGCAGCTCTTTGCTGTCAGAACCCCCTGTTCCAATGCCAATCACATAGATGCCCTGTTGTTTGAGAGCAGAGGCTGGGGCATCTACACTGTCAAAAGACCTTCCACCATTTAGCAGGACCAGCATCTGTGGAACACCTTGCAGGCGCCTACTCCCGGAGGAGTCTGTAAACACATTGTCCCTGACGTACTGGAGGGCTGCCCCGGTGTTGAGGGGTCTGCCTCCTTTGTGTTTCAGCCCTCTGATTGAATCCACAATATCCTCCTTTCTGGTGTATGTGTTCAGATAGAAATTGACATTTGCGTCCCTGCTGTATTGGACCACAGAGACACGGTCTTTGTTTTCTCCCACATTGAGTTTCTCCACCACTTTTTCAACAAAATCACGCATGGCAGGGAAGCCATTCCTTGTGCCATCAGAACCATCCAGAAGGAATACGATATCCTTTTGGGCAGTGTCAACTGAGAAGAGACAGGAAGACAAATAATGAAATCCTATACACAAAGAACAACCCAAAACTAATCATTGTCTACTAGGTGCCTGTCTTTCTGTTTTTCATTCTTCCTTTTTCTCTAAAAGTAGCAGGAACTGCCTGCTGCTTCCACTTTAAACAACAGCAAATTCTCCTCAGCTCCCTTTCCTACAGTTAAGAAAAAAATTGGATGCTAAACTGCTATGACATATAGGTTCTTTGTTTTGGTGTGGGCCAAACAAATCACCTCGGCTGACAAGCCCTTAAAATGAACATACCCAGGACAGTTGGTGTTTCTGGGGTGACCTTGCTGACCACAGCCTCCACGGAGGACTGAAGCTGCTGTTGTACTTTGGGAAGGTCGGTAAATTCAGACA